>NC_083361.1:82518104-82868104 GCF_030254825.1 Meriones unguiculatus | reverse complement strand
TCAGTCCGTGACTGGGGAAATTAGCTGAAGCTGGAGGCTAGGCTGCTGCTCCACGCTTGCCTGCCTCAGCCCAGCTGAATCAGAGATGGCGTCTCTAACAGCCGCAACAGCACTGTGCCCCGGAAAAGACCCTGTTTCCCTTTCCTGCCTCCCTTCTTTCTCTAACTTAGACATTTCCTGAATCCAGCCTTAGGACTGCTGTCTGTCTGTCCGTCCGTGTGAGCATGTGTGTGTATGGGAGTGCACGTGCACATGGGTGTGCGTGTATGCATACATGGAAAGGTCAAAGGTCATCCTTGGGTGTCCTTTCTCAAGGGACTTCCCCTCCCCCATCTGAGATAGCGATTCTCTCTCTCTGGGACCTGGGGATCGCTAATTCAGCGAGGCTGGCCAGGTGGATAGCCCCAGGGATCCTCCTGTTTCCATTGCCTCAGTTCTGGGATCACAACCAGACACTCTCACACCCAGCTTTTTACATGGGTGCTGGTGAGCAAACTCAGGTTCTCACGCCTGCGCAGCAAACCCTACCAACCAAGATACTCCCTAGGTTGGCCTGCCTTCTGCTGTGACAATAGGCTGGGCTCGTTCTGTCCAGGGCTGCCTGTCTGCCACGGAGACTGGGGGCTGCCATGGTCAGGAGTCTGCTGCCTGGGACCTGGTTGTGTAGACACCCTCACTCCTTCCTACAGCTCCCACATGCTCAGCACACATGGAAGTAGGGCTGGTGCATGGCTCTAATCCCACCACTCAGGAAGCAGAGCAGATGTCTGAGTTCAGGGCCAGCCTGGTTTACAGAATGGGTTCTGGGACAGCCAGGGCTACACAGAGAAACCCTGGATCAAAAAACCAAAAATACTAAACCAAACCAAACCAAAGCCTAAACAACAACAAAAACCGCGTGAGGCACGAGGGCCAGGTAGTTGTGGGACGCCCTTACCCTTGAGTTTAAGGTGCAGAGACGTGAACAAAATTAGCCCTTGAGTTTTCTAACTGCGACAGAAGAGGCCCAGGGATGACCTGGCTACTGGGTCAGAGGCAGGAGGCAGCTGTTCCAAAGGCTCCCGGGGCCCTTCTGGCTGTTCTCCATGCCACGCTGGAGTCAGCTCTTCCAGACCTGACCACAACAGAACACTTTGTTTGCCAGTTCTCGCTTGGTGGCCCTGGGCTTGGGCACTAAGGCAGAGAGTAATGCCCTTAGGGACCTGAATGTGGATTCAAAAGGAGTTACACAACCAGGGTGGAAAGGCCTTCCTTGGAGATTTCCAGACCTTTCAGTTGACAGGTGCATGCCACGGCCAGGGAGTCTGGCTGCATCGCAACTCTGAGTGGCACCCGTGTCCTGCCTCATGGCCTTGGGATGGACCCACTACCCAGCAAGAATTTCTCCCCAGAAAAGGCAAAAAGCATGATCATAGGGCTAGAAGTGAGTCAACAAGACAGTTAGTTAAAAGAGCACTTTTTGCTCTTACAGAGGATTGGGGTTCAGCTCTCAGAACCCACACGGTGTCTCAAAACACCTGTAAATTCAGTCCCAGAGGACCCAACACTCCCTTCTTTTGACCTCTGCAGGCAACAGGGACACACGTGGTACACAGACATCCAGGCAGTAGACTCATACATACAAGACACTTAAAAACCAATCAACCCAAACCTTCATTTACTTAATTCTGTTTTGTGTATTTGCTTATTTATTTACTTGTGGTGATGTGATCAAAGGCAGAGCCCCTGCATGCTGTCAATCCTACCACTGAGCTGCAAATCCAGCCCCTCAATTGTTTTTTTTTTTTTTTTTTTTTTTGGTTTTAGTTTTGGCTTTCTCTGAGACAAGGTTTTACTTTGTAGCTTAGGCTGGCCTGGAACTCGTTAGGTAGACCGGGCTGGCTACAAACTGGTGGTGATCCCACCGCCTCAGCCTCCTGAACATTGCAGGTGTGAGTCAGCATGCCTTTAACTTAGCACATTAACTTGGAAAAAACCTGCTCTTTCTCAGTTCACTTTGGGAAACGACCTGGCGCCAAGTCTTTGGCTGCTGACCGGTGTAGGTTACACTGGGCTAACGCGCCCTGCCGACAGCTCTGTTCACAGACACGTGCTTGTTGGAAAAGTACTGCAAAGAGGACTGCTGGGACTCGAGCATGACAGTTCCCATTCTGGCCGAACCTGTGGCCCTGACTTCAGGGCTCTTGGTCCTGCACTGAGCTGCTCAGTTTCAGGACAGCGTCCCTGTGTTCACTTCACGGCCAGGTGCTCAGATGGACGAAGTGAGCTGTGTGCCTTAGGAGGGAGGCAAGGAGCAAAGGGGCAACCTGACTTCAGGGAACCTCCAAGAACTACTGATTGCCAGCAGTCAAGTGTACTGGGTGCCCAGGGGACAGCTTCCCTCTAACTGGCTGGGCAGGCTGCTGAAGGAAGAGCTGGCCTCTCGCTGAGGCAGTCATGCAGACCTGAGATGACAAGCACAAGGCTGGCAGGCTGGTCCCTGGGTAGATGGATCACCTGATATACACACTGGAGCGCAAACCCGGGGATTGGCTCAGAACAGGGGCTGTGTTGATCCAGCTGCTGGGCTTTGGCACCCTGTCAATCTGCTGTCTGCTCAGAAGCCTAGAAATAGTGCCGGGGCAGTCAGCTGGGCTGTGAGAAAGGAGGCAGCCATGCAAGTGCTCACTAAGCGTTACCCCAAGAACTGCCTGCTGACTGTCATGGACCGGTACTCGGCTGTGGTGCGGAACATGGAGCAGGTGGTGATGATCCCCAGCCTTCTGAGGGATGTGCAGCTGAGCGGGCCTGGGGGCTCGGCCCAGGAGGGAGCCCCTGATCTCTACACCTACTTCACCATGCTCAAGGCCATCTGCGTGGAAGTGGACCACGGGCTGCTGCCAAGGGAGGAGTGGCAGGCTAAGGTGGCCAGCAGCGAAGCCAGTGAGGGTGAGAATGGAGCCGCTGAAACAGAAGAGGCTGAGGAAGACAGGATCTCGGAGGAGCTGGACCTGGAAGCCCAGTTCCATCTGCACTTCTCCAGTCTCCATCGCATCCTTACCCACCTTACCCGGAAAGCCCAGGAAGTGACGAGGAAATACCAGGAAATGACAGGACAGGTCCTGTAGGTCTCCGGCTCTAAGGAAGGTAATGGTGGCCATGCTAGTGGGTTATAATCCATAAAGGAATGGTGGTGTAACTTAGGAGCAGGCCAAGTGAGCTGTCATACCAGGGTGTTGGGACTCTCACTTGGGAAGGCCCAGAACTGGGCCTGCCTCTCTAGCCTTCTCACCCAGGATTGATAAGCAATGACTACGAACTCCTACAGGGAACAGAAATGTAGCCTAGGAACACATCCCTCCTGAGAACCTGTGTGTGTGATGTGCATTTGTTAGTAAACACATAGATGTCTGTAGATTGACTCAAATCAGTGTATTCTCAAGGTCAGCTTTTTAAAAACTTTGGGATTATTTCTGTGTTCTAGTTTGGGGTGGGGGCACTGTGCATACATGGCATACGATTGGAGGTCAGAGGACGACATGTAGGTCCGAGGGATTGAACTCTGATCACCAGACTTGGTGGAAGGCACCTTCGTCTGCTGAGCCATCTGGCTGGCCCTTTATGAAGTTATTATTCCTGGGTGTGTGAACATGGTGTGTGCTCCGGACGAGCGTGCTTTGGTGTGTGCAGAAGTCAGAGGACAACTTGGGGGGGGGTCAGTATCCTCCTTCCACCTTTAACTTTCAGGAACCAAACTCAGGTCACCAGGTGAACTTCACCCGCTGAACCGCCTCACCATTCCAAAGCCCCACAGTCACTTCTCCTCCGCTTTTCTTCCCCCACCCTTTTTTAAGATAGGGTGTCTCTATAAAGCTCTGGCCCTGCCTCCACCTCCAGAGTGCCAGGAGTAAAGGTATGTATCACTAAGCTCAGCTTCCAAGTCAAGTTCTTAGCAGGGTGCGGTGGCACACGCCTGTACTCCCAGCACTTGGGAAATTTGAGGCCAGCAGGCAGATCTCTCTGAGTTCCAGGCAAGCCTGGTCTACGAAGTGAGTCCAGGACAGACAGGGCTACACAGAGAAACCCTGTCTCAAAACACCAAAACAACAACAACAAAACAAAAAAAACAACCACAAAAATAAAACAAAGCTAAGTTTTTTAGAAATCTAATTATAAACCAGGCGTGGTGGCACATGCCTGTAATCCCAGCACTCCCTGGGGAATTTGAGGTCAGCCTGGTCTACAAAGCATATCCAGGACAGCCAAGGCTACACAGAGAAACTCTGTCTCAAAAAAAACAAAGACAAACAAACAAATGAACCCAACAACAAATCTGTCCGGGCTGTTCTCAAATTTGCCATCCTCCTGCATGTCTCTCAAATTCTGGGACTGAAGGTGGCACTAAAGATGAGGTTTTTGTTTTCATTTTGCAAGTGAAGATCCTTACCAAGGAAGATGTATTTGTGTAAATGTGCACTGTGAATTCTATGTGTGTGCGTGCGCGTGCGCTGTCTCATAACATGGAGAACTATCCTTTCCTGGCACATGGGGCCATGTAGGGAAGACTGCTCACAGCACCCCTGAAACTAGCACAGATGCTCCACCTATCCGTGCAAACAGACAAAGAGCAACTACTGTGGCTTTTGAGTTATTTCAGTCACAGGAGGGTGTGGAAGTGCCTGTTGGGAATTCCTGAGCCCATGCATCGAGGCTGGGTTTGTGAAACGAGAATAAACAGCAAACAAACAGGCCATGATACAGAGTAGCATGTAGGAAAAGGGCCAGGGCCATGGGTCTCTCATAGCAGGGATTGGGAGAAATCGGATAACAGTGTCTGCTGGTTTTGACGGTGGGCCGCTTGCCAGCCCGACTTCATTATAGCAGGCATCAGTTACAAAGCCCTTTATACAGGACTGAGAGACCAGATCAGCACCTCCAGGGAGGCTGAGATGGCTCGGCAGGTAAAGGCACCTGCCACCAAGTCTAACACCCTGGTATTGATCCCTGGAACTCACATGGTAGAGAATGGACTTCTGCGAGTTGTCCTCTGTCCCCGACATAGGCACTGTGGCTTATGCACTGCACCCTTCAGCGTAAAAGAATTGCACCTCATTTGCTAGGAAGGGGATTAGAGTAGGTAAATTGAGCGACCCGTCTGAGGTCATGTAGTTAGTGAAGGGACAAAAGCTGGGTGAGACATGGTGTACTCTAGCACTCAGAGGTGGAGGTAGAATTGGTAGTTCAGGCTAGCCTCAAATACTAAAACCTGACCAACAAGCAAAGAGCAAAACTGGCCCCGACTTTGAGCTGAACGTTCTTTCCAACATACTCATTCTTTGCCATTTTAGAAAGATGGAGAATCAGCACGCCTCCCTCCCCCAGAGACTAGACAGAAATTCCGTGCCAAGTACTGTCCTAGCTGTTTTCTTTTCTCCACTTCAAACCAGAACTGTCAACCTCAGCCCTATTTCCCTCTCCCCTTGAGGCTTTCCGGGCTACCTTCCAAAGGATCTCCTTGAATTCAGCTAGGCTGAGTCAACAGCCAGGGGTCTCAGGGGAGCTGAGCCTCAATCCTACACCCATCACAAAACAACAAAGAGCTGTGAAGCTGTGGAAAAGCTGCTGTCATTCCTTGTTTGTTTCTTCACTTCACAGTAATAATAGTAATGATAATGACTGGCATTTGAATAGTGTTTAAATTACTTGCATATGAATTATTTAATGAATCATCATTACCTTAAAATGTTATTGTTGAACGGGTATGGATTTAGCTCACTGGTAGAACACTTGCCTAGTTAGCCCAAGGCCCTGGGTTTGGTCCTCAACCCCCTCCTAGCAGATGGGGAGAAACTTTTGTTATTGTTGTATGTACAGACTGTGCGCGCAAGCACACGGAGGCTCCTGTGCTGAAAAACAACTTTAAGTTGGTCTCCCCTTCTGACAAGGGTTCCAGGCATGGCAGTACATGCCTTCAGTTCCAGCACTTGGGAGGTAGAGGTGGGAGGATCAGAAGTTCAAGGCCACCCTACAATACATAGCATGCTTGAGGTCAGAATGTGCTACACAAGTCCCTGTCCCAAAACCTAAACCAAGCCAAACCAGACAACAGAGAAGGAAAGAAAACAAAAACAATCCAAAAGCCCCAGAGAACTGAGAAGATGACCCCAGTTGCCTGCCCTGGCTTGCCTCTCATTCTTGCCTTCCACACTGGTGGGTTTTGTGCTCCTTACAACACAGCCTGCAGCCTAGGGTGGAAATGGCAACTGGGAACGGCAGAGGAGGTAGAAACCACACTCTCCGACTAGACAGCTTGAAAGGCTAGAGCAGCACTTCTATACCATAATAGTACAACTCTGACCTGGCCTTCATTCGTGGAGACGGCATGGCGTGGCAGAGGTTCAAAATCCTAGGTTCTTCTCTCGGCTTCACTGTCACTCTGCCTGCCACTCTCGCCTGAGGACAAGCAGCCCCAGCACTGGTGGCCTTTGACGCAGTGGTTCTCAACCTGGGGGTCAAAGGACCCCTAAACCCACCGCAAAACACAGATATTTACAGTAGCAAAATTACAATTATGAAGCAGCAACAAAAATAACTGTATGGTTAAAATAATCTTGGGGGCCGCCAGCACAGGAGGAACCGTCGAAGGGTCGCAGCCTTAGGGAGGTTCGGAAGCACGCTCTTCGCCTCAGGCTTGAAGCGCTACAAGTGCTGTTTGTTGAAGCGCAAACAGCAACATCAGCGTTTCTTACCGTTTCAGTAGGCGTGGGGCAGTGGTTGGTTGAAGTTGTAGACATTTGGCTTTTTAAACATTTCCACATGCTACAGGTCACCTTACAGGAGAGAGGGAAGACGGACGAGGACTCAGCGGTGCAGCAGCCTTGAGACCAGAAAGGAAGGCCTGGGGCAGCTCAAGTGAGGGCGACTGTGTCTCCGGGCTTCCCCACCCCCCTCCGAGCGCCTCCGTGGACTCGGCTGCAGACTTACCTTTAAGATGGTTGCTGCGACTCCCAACTTGTCTTCGTTGTCTTAGCGGTCTGAGGTTCGCAGGCAGCAAGGATCCGTAGAAAGCAAAGGTACAAGCAAGTGGCCGACGTTATCAGCTCACCTCTTGGATGTCAGTTAGTGCCTGGGTCATAAGTTATTCTCTGGAGGCAAAATTCTGCCACGTATAAAACAGGGCTGCTGTGTCTACCTCACAAGGTTACTGAACGGAAACAAAGGCTCGGAAGTACCTAGCATGCGCAGACGACTGAACGGCGGGGTCTCTCGTACTTTTCTTGGGGTACATGCTATGTGTAGCTCTTGGTCCTCACCCCGGGAAAACGCTGAGGTAGCTGACTGTGCAGATGAGCTATTCACCCTGTTGGATCTGATGACCACCGATGAGGCTGAGCACAGGTGAACTGTGAACCTAATTATTGCAGTAGCAATTAAAAGAAAAAAACAAACACGGCATGCTGGTATGTCTTTTTTTAAAACACTTTTTATTGATTCTTTGTGAATTTCACATCATGGCCCCCAATCCCACTCATCTCCCCATCCCTCCGCATCTGTCCCCTGCCTTGCAACCTCCCCCACGAAATAAACAAAAAAATCTTGCTGTGAAAGCTGGGGTGTGTCACACTGTATAACCTTTTGCCCAAACAGCTTTTCTTGCAAATGTTCACTGCAGTGAGTCATTGGTCTGGGCTGAGGCCTTGCCTTCTGCTGCACGGTCAATACTGCATCCTCACTGGGCTTCCTCTCTGCTATCTTGCTGTTGCCCTGTGCTGTGGAGATCTTGCAGCTTTGGTTCTGGAAGACCAGCCCCTTCAACCTACTCACAGTTCATTCATGGGACAGATGTTGGGATAGCCAACTCAGTGCCCTGGATCTGAGCCTGGGTGGTAGCTGGGTTGGTTAGCCTGACAGTTTTCCCACAATCCATTGCAGCCAGCTCTCCCACACCCAGTATACCTGGGCCAGCTCTACTGTGTTGCTCAGATGAGGTGCAGAACCAACTCTCCTGCTCTCAAGCCCTCAGGGCCAGCTCTCCCACACTGCCCAAGTGAGGGGCAGGGCCAGCTCTGCACAGCCCTCAGACATTAACATGGCTCCAGCTGGCAAACCAGACCAGGGACATCCTGATGTCCTTTGGTGGTAACGGACCTCACTGCTGCAGGGCCACAGACCTAGGCATGGCCCTCAGCAGCAGCACCGGCCAGGACCGCACCACGGCTCAGGCTACTCACATCAGGCTGTTGCTCAGGCTCCAGTTCTGTCTCTCTTCAATGCGCACACATCATTCTGCTTCTCTTTCTCTTCCAAGTGTCTCTTTTTTAAAAGTACTTTCCTAAAAGTATCCTTTATTCTCCTGGTGTAACTGTGGTCCTCCAAGGTTTACTCCCTCCATCTGCTAACCTGGAAGCTTCCAGCCTCCACACAACCTAATCTAGGCCTAGAATGTTTTCAGCCTCTGAGACTTAGTGCTGAATAAACTCACCCTTTCTAGTTCTTTCTGAACTCTGTCTGGTTGGTTCAGCTCAGCTGTTTTAGCTCAAATTCCTCTCCAAGGTGACTGATTCAAATTGGCTTCTCTCAGCTGCTCAGTGAATTGCTCTGCTTGGCCCCATACTAACTTTGGCAGTATGTTCTAATCTTCTGACTCCTCATTCTCTGGCTTGTTCTGTCTTCACCTGTGTCTAACTTGTTTTCTCTTTAATCTGTCTCTGTTAAACTGCCTCTGAATTCCGTGCACTGAACAAACTCAGCTTCACCGCCTCTCAACTCACTGTCAGCTGAGCTGCCTAAACAGCACTGACCAGAACTCTGAGATCTGCATTGCCTGTCTACAGAGTGCTAGGATTAAAGGTATGTACATCATGTCTGGACCTAAGCTTTTCTTTTTAAAAAATGTATTATATTTTTTTGTTTGTTTGTACGTTTTTTAATGTATGAGTGCTCTGTCTGCACGTACACCTGCATGCCAGAAGAGGGCATCTGATCCTTGTTTTGCTTTTTTTTTTTTTGTAGATGGTTGCTGGAATTGAACTCAGGACCTCTGGAAGATCAGCCAGTGCTCTTAACCACTGAGCCATCTCTCCAGCATCTAAGCTTTTCTTTACCCGAAACTTGCTCTATATTAGGCTGGCCTTGAACTCAGATCTGCTTGTCTGTCTCCTGGGATTAAATGCATGTCTGTATTCCAGCCAGATCACACAGACCTAAGAGGTCTTTGGATGTGATCTCTTGACAGAGCAGCCATGTTCTGAATTAAAATTCCTCTACATACTTTCTCTAATACAATTTCCACAAGTGAACTCATGGATGCCGAATTCATTTGATTTTTCCCAGAAACAATTTGTTATATTCATATTGTTACGCAATTTGAAATTAAGTACTGGGCTAGAGAGATGGCTCAGAGGTTAAGAGCACTGCTTGCTCTTCCAGAGGTCCTGAGTTCAATTCCCAGCAAGCATATGGTGGCTCACAACCATCTATAATGAAATCTTGTGACCTCTTCTGGCGTTCAGGTGTACATGTAGGCAGAACACTGAATACATAATAAAATAAATAAATCTTAAAAGAAAAAAATTAAGTACTTACCAATTTTACTCACCTCGAAAACCTAATCGGATTGCATCTAATCCTGTATAGAAAAAGGGGTTTGGACAGCATTTGGATTTGATAATCTATAAAGAACTGTCTCCCTGGAGGCAAAGAGAGATGGATCTCTGAGGTCCAGCCTACATAAGGAGATCCTGATTCAACAAACACATCCTGCTTGCTAGGTGTGGTCTTCTAGTGTCGCTATTTCAGCAGACCTGAGTCATCTTTTCTAGCATGATCTATCCAGATGCAAAGCTTTAGCAAACTATCCATCCTGTTGGATCTTCCCAAATGCCATTCTGTCTTGTTACAGAAAGAGCTCAGAAAAACAAATCTGTTCTCATTAAAAACATTTAAGAGGGCCTGGCAAGACGGTAGTAGGTAAGGGTGATTGCCACCAAGCCTGAAGACCTGAGTTTGACCCCTGGAACGCACATAAGGACAGAACCAACGCCCACAGAGTGTCCTCCACTCATATGCCATGGCATATGCACACACCCTAAATGTAAAGTGAAATAAACCCTTTGGTGAGCAGAGAGTGTGTCTTAATCCTAGTGCCTGGACAAACTGAGGCAGGGAATCAAAAGGACAAGGTCAGCTGGGCTACATAGGAATGAAGTCTCATAAAAACCCAAACCAAAACCAAAGAAAACACTCCTCTAGCAACTTCCCAGAACTTACTGGGATCAAGTTGAAATCTCTTTTCACAATATAAGCCCTTCTAACCTGGCTTATTTTGTACCTTCTTGCACCAGCAAAGAGGCATGGGAATGTTGGTGAAGGGTCAGATACTATCTCAGTCTTTACAAGGCAAAGTTGTCACAACTATTTAAGTCTGCAGTTATAGTATTAAAGCAGCCACAAACAATACATAAACAAATGAACGAACATGGTTGCCTTCTAATAAAACTTTATCAACACTGGGCTTCACATACAGCTCAATTACTGGAGTTCTTGCCCAGCAAGTATGAAGCTCTGGATTCAATCCCCAAAACTGTATAAAATGGGTGCTATATAGCATACCCATGATCCCAGTATTGGGAAGGTAATGACAGAAATGCAGAAGTTTAATGTTATCTTTGACTATATAGTGAGTTCAAAGCTATCCTAGAGACCTTGCCTCAAAAACAAAACAAAACAACAACAAAAAAAACCCACTCCCCATAACTTTATCAGTAGTAAGCCAGATCTGACCACATACTAGTTTTTCTAATTTTTTCTTTTCTTTTTTTTTTTTTTTGTATTGCTAAGAATGGAACCAGGGCCTTGTAGCTGCTAGAAAAGTACTCTACAGAGATATTTCCACAGTCTTTAAGTTTAAAAATATTTCAACTGGAGGGAGGGGCCTAGAGAGATGGCTCAGCTCTTAAGAGCAGTGGTTGCTCTTCCAGAGGACCCAGGTTCAATTCCCAGTACCCACACGGTGGCTCACAACCATCTGTAACTCCAGTTGATGAGGATCCAGCACCTTTTCCTAGCCACCGAGGGCACCTACTCAGTGCACATACATGCATGCAAAACAATCTAATACATAAAGTAAAAATAAATGAATCTTAAAGAAAAAAAACAAAAAACTTTCAGGCAGGCACAGTGGTGGAACGCCTGTAATTCCAGCACTCTGGGAGGCAGAGGCATGTGAATCTCTGTGAGTTCGAGGCCAGCCTGGTCTACAAAGTGAGTCCAGGACAGCCAGGGCTACACAGAGAAACCCTGTCTCAAACAAAACAAAACAAAACCTTTCAAATGGGCTGGTAAGATGGCCTACAGTAAAAAATTACTTGCTGCCGAGTCTGGAGCCCTGAGTTTGATTCGTAGGACCCACACGGTAGGAGAAAGGACTTTTGCTCTTTTCTGACCTTCACATGCATACATACTGCACATAGTAAATTTATGCAAAATACTTTTTTCTGTCAAACATCTTAAAAATGGAGGAATAAGGTGCCAAGGAGGAGGTGCTGTGGGTAAAGGCAACAACAAGCCAGATGACCTCATCAATCCCCGGGTTGGTGGAGGAGAAAACTGACTCCTACAAGATGTCCTCTGAGGGCCACACACAGCATGGCACACTCAAGTGTGTCCTCTCTCTCTCTCTCTCTCTCTCTCTCACACACACACACACACACACACACACACACACAGATTAAAGGTGTATACTACCATGCATGGCTAATCATCCATGGCATGATTTTTTTTTTCAATGAGCCAGTTTTCTTTAAAAAACCAAAATACAAAACAAGGATTCGAAGTTGGGGAGGAGGATTTGTAGGAGCCAGAGGGGTCAAGCACACCAGAACACAGCCCACAGAATCGACTACTCGGGCTAATGGGGCTCCCAGAGACTGAAATGGCAATCAGAGTATGCATGGGTCTGTTAGAACCTCTGCATATAAGGTATGGTTGTTGCTCAGAGTCTTGGGGTAACTCCTGACAGTGGGAGTGGGGTTATCCCTGACCACTGCCTGCTTTTGGGGTCTTCTTCCTCTCACTGGATGTCCTTGCCCAGCCTGTATGTGAGGGTTTGTACCTGGTCTTAGTGTATTATTGTGACTTGTTTGGCTGATGTCGTGGGGAGGTCTGCTCCTTTCTGGGGGCAGACAGGGGCGGGACTAGATCTAGGGGAGAGGGAGGAGTGGAGGGAAAGGAAGCTGTGGTTGGGATATATCCAACAAACCTCAAGGATTCAGAAGTCAGTTTAGCATGGGCACATACCTGCAATCCTAGCACTTGGGAGGCCTCAGTAGGATTGCTGGTTTGAGGCCAGCCCGAGCCACACAGCAAAACTCTGCCTCAAGATGAGTATGGTGGTATACCACTGAAATCTGCAAATTTAGAAGGTGGAGACATGAGGATCAGGAGTTCAAGGTCAGCTGAGTTATAGGAGACCCAGCTCTAAAATACAGATATACATACTTTTGGTTGTTTTTTGAAACAGGCCCCTATATAACCCTGGCTGATTGGAACTTGCAATGTAGACCAGGCTGGCCGAAAACTCATAGAGATCCACCTGCCTTTGCTTTCCTATGCTATAATTAAAGGTGTGCACTACCATACCCAGCTAAATATATAAAAAAAATTTTAAAGGAGTTTTGCTGAAGATATGGCTCAGCAGTTAAGAATGTGTACTTCTCTTTCAAGGATGAGAATTCAGTCCCAAGCACACACTGGGCAGTTCACACCCACCTATAAATTCCAGTTACAGGGCATTTGACACCCTTTTCTGACCAACTTGGATACTCACGTGTACAAACCTACATACACACAAGCATGCATGCACATAACACAATTAAAATAAGCAGATAAAAGGAAAGGACCAGAGCACTCATGATAACTATTTTAATTATAGGTGTTAACAGATTAACCTAAACTTCAACTGCCACAGAAAGATATTCCGTAAAATTCAGAAATTTTCAGGTTGTGGTGAACAGGAGCAAGCCTCTTGAAGACTTCAACGCACTGGATGGAACGGCTCAAGAATTTCACCATAAGTTTTCTTCTCTGTGGAAGAATAAAGGATTCATTTTAGTTATACTTTAAAAATTCTATTCCTTGGGCTAGGGATGTGGCTCAGGAGTGGAACACTGGCTGAGTGTGTGAGGCCCCAGGCTTATTCCTCAGCATTACAAACAAACAAACAAACAAACAAACAAACAAACGTTTGGGTCTGGAGAGCTAGCTCAGCAGTTAGGAGACAGGCTGGTCTTCCAGATGACCCTGATTCGATTTCCAGTGTCTACATGGCTGCTCACAACTGTCTGTGACTCCAATTCCAGGGGATCCAACATTCTCTTCTGGCCTCCTCAGATACAGACATGGTACACACGCACATGTGGGCACCCATCCATATACATAAAATAATGATGATGACAATGTTAAGTAGATAAGTAAGGTCATATTGAAAAAGAAAGGCCAACACAACTTGTCTTACTGATGTAAACTCTGCTGAATGCTGTGCCTCTCCCTAATTCACGCTGGAGCTCAGTTCCCAACACTATGGGAGCAAAAAGTTGGCCGTGGACTGTGACTAGGTGGTAACCTACAGGACCATTCTGAGTGGATACGTTCTTATAAACGACATGGATTCAAAAGATTCTAGTCTATACCCAGCCAGCACCTGAGCCATGGGCCTGGACTACATCAACCACGGAAAATGAGACAAATGAAACAAAGAGGTTTTTCATTTTTCAATTAACATGAAATACCTTTTTCAGGAAAATCTTCTGGATGTAAGTTTATATAACCAAACAAGTCACGGTCCTTCACAGCATACAAATAGTCTTTACGCTTTAAAAAAAAATATCCAACAAAGACAAAGGAAGTAACATATAGAAGCTGGCGATGCAAACCTGTAATAGACAAACCCCCAAAGGGGGGAACAATCAGTCAAAGTGCAGAGGGATTACATTTTTAGGTTACATCTCACACACATTACTATGGCACACTTGCCAATGTTCTCTAAGAAGAACACCCCCACCCCGCTCCCGCCAGGGTCTCACACAGCCCAGGTGGAGCCTGCACTTCAGTTTCCTCTCCACACCTCCCTCCATCTCAGAGAACAGCAGGACTGGTCACCAAAGAGTTGAGGACACTTTCATCTTCCAGCCTCCTTCCCTGACCCAAACTCTCATGTCGAGTACCATGCCCTGGCCATTGCCGTGCCCAGTGACTTCATTTCCATGCTGCAGCCCAGGTACCGAGGCCTTTACAATGGTTCCTTAGGTTGTGCAGTTCAAAGGGTGAACTCATTTCTGTTACAAATTGTACCATAATTTGTTCCTGTCTCTACCACCAGGGCAAGCAATGTCTCATTTATCTGGCTATACCAATCAGCATATAGCACCTAATATATATTTGTTAAATGAATGGCTTTGGGCAAGTAAATTTACTATCTCTGAAAAAAAAATGGGTGGTAGTGCACGCCTTTAATCCCAGCACTTGTGAGAGGCAGGTGGATCTCTGAGTTCAAGTCCAGCTTGGCTTACAGAGTGAGTTCCAGGATAGCCAGGGCTACACAGAGAAACCTTGTCTCAAAAAACAAACAGCAAAAACAAAATATATACTACATCTTTCTCATTCTAGTAATATACAAACCAAGACAAAATGTATATAAAGTTATCTTGGAAAATGTAAAAACCAATACAAATAAAATATATTCTTTCTAAAACAATTTTTATTTTATGTGTGTATGTGCGCGTGTGTATATGTATATGTGCATGTGTGTATGTGCATGACATGCATGTAATAGCCTGTACAGGTCAAAAAAGGGAGTTGGGTCCTCTGGAACTCAACTTAAAGGCATTTCTGAGCTCCCATGTGAATAGTGGAAATCAAACCTGGGTCCGCTGAAAGAGCAGGAAGATACTCCTCACCTCTCTGTAAGACATTCTCTAGTCTGGGACTGCAGAGGGTCCAGGTTCTTTTATTCAAACAGCCTCTAACCCCCAAACTGAGCTACAGTGAGCCAGAGTTCCAAGCTCTCCAATGTGCCACCGAAGGACACAGAGACCCAGACTCTGCAGTGACCCACTGTACCACATGCCAATACCTTGGTCTCAGCTGAAGACCTTACACTTGTTGTAGACACTGAAGTCAGCACCCAAACTCTAAAGGCCCGGCCTGGGGCTCCCACTTCTCCAGCTTCCTTTCTCTCTGTATTTTCCGCCACAACTACCTGCCCTTTCTTCTTCATGAACCTAAACTTCGAGGCCATTGTGCTATTTACATTAGCAATGTTACACAATGTTACAACAAACATTTAAGTTTTAGAATAAATTACCAACTAACTCAAAGTGGTTATCAATAAGGGTTTTAAAACACTGATGACAGGTGATAGAATATTTAGTATTTCCTACACACTTAAAAGAAGTTTGCAGACATTTACTTCGTTGCAATATAATACACCATTATCTGTAGAATGCTAAGTATTCTCCAAGGTTATCGTCCAAAAATCCATCACTCACCTCATTTCCCATTCCTTCAACTCAAGAAACACCATGCGTGGCTCACACCTGCTACCGGATGTTATGGACTGAATGGGAAATGTCCTCCACTTAACCCTTTGTTCCCCAGTTGGAGGCACTATTTTGGGAGATTGTGGAACTTTAGGTGGCTGGGTCTACCTGGCTCACTGGTTTTGAGAGCCTGAGGTCTTATAACCTGACCCCAAGTCCTGTCTCATCTGTTTCCTGATCTACTCATATGTGAGCAGCCCCTCACTGGACGGCTAAATCTCTCTCTATCTGTCTGGCTTTTATTTATTTCCTTCTTTCAGTCTGTCTGTCTCTCTTTCTCTATTTTTCAGACAAGGTATCATCATGCAGTCCTGGCTGTCCTAAACTCGCTATGTAGACCAGACTAGCCTCAAGCTTATAGAATTCTGCCTGCCCCTGTCTCTGGAGTGCAAGGATTAAAAGCATGCGAAGCTCTGCCCAGATGCTACATTTTCTTCCAGGTCCCTTAAAATAAATCTTTCCTCTCTTTAGCACCTTTATCCAGGTGTTCTACCTACCACAGTGTAAATCTAACTAGTACAGAAAACTGTTATTCATGACTCAAACAACTTTTATAATAAACTCCTTTATGATTTATGTAATTTAATGTTTGATTTATATACTTGGTTAAAAATATCACTGGCCATGGTAGTGAGCACTTGGGAGGCAGAGGCATACAGATTCTCCTGAATTCCAGGCCAGCCTGGTCTACAGAGTGAGATTTTTTGTCTCAAAAACAACAAAAAACAAACAAACAAAATACAAAGCGAAACAAAACAGACAAAAAACCAAAAACCTCTATACACCAGAGGTTACTTAAACATTTCTTGGGCAGTGAATGCAAAAGGTTTAAGAACACTGAGCTAGACCAACACAGTACGTGCTCAGTAAACGCTGTAGAGGAGATATCTTCAGCAGTGCTATCTCCAAAGCAATAAGGACGGTCAATGAATTCTGACTCCAAGTCCTAAGTGCTGTCTAAACATTATTTCATTTCTTACAGAGATGGAAAGTTCCCTTGGAATTAATCACTAGCAGGGTAGAGACAGTGTCACACCCCAAAGCACAAGCTCTTCTTTTTCTTTTTGGAGAGAAAGTCTCACTGTGTGGCCTGACTGGCCTGGAACGCAAACTGTAGACCAGGCAAATAAAAAGAAATCTGTCTGCCTCTGCCTCCCTAGTGCTGGGGTTACAGACATGCACCACCATGCCTGGCACAAAGCATATGCTTCTTGAAGAAAAGCCGAACTGCAAACAGTAAGGTGCCACTGACTGACATTCAGTCCACATTCCAGCCGTTCTGTATTTCCTATGGAACATTCTTCCTCCCATTTTCTTTTGAAAAATTAAAATTTCCTTTTTTTTTTTTTTTAATTCCTGGTACCACTACTACAATTTACAGGGTAATATATCTGATGTAGTGAAAAGAAAAAGACAAAGCTACAACAGACAAAAGACCTCAGAAATGTGCATCTAATTAACACTACGTTGCATTAATCGACAGCTACACGTTTTGCAAACTGTGGCTATGACAGTCCTCAACAAAAAGGGTTTCCTGTTTAAGCAGTAACTTATCTGACTATGGATCATTGTTCCCCTTGTGGCAGATTTTTATAGTTCCTCTAATGCATTTGGGACGACTGTCTCAAAGTAACCTGCAGCTTTCCTGACAACTTGCTCTCTTTCTCCTGCTAAGGATGGTAGCCTTTTCCTGCTGTTTTAAAAAACCTTCTGCTGCCATATCCACCACTTCCACCACCAGATCCAGTGCCACAACCATAGGGACTGCCTGAGCTTCTTCAACCAAAAACGGCCCTTCATGGGACAATAATTGATTGCAGTTGTTCATTATATTTTCTGAAGTCATTGTATTTCCCACCACCACTATAGTTACCTTCACCAAAATTTCCTCCTTCATTGTAACCATCATACCCTCCTCCACCACATCTACCACTTTGGTTTCCAGATCCCGGCACACCACTACCATAGCCTTCTCTACTACTGTAACCAAGGTCACCTCCAAATCCATTACATCCACCATCACTACCTCCGTAACTACCTCTGCTGCCACCACTTCCCACACCATAGCATCTATGCTGTTTCATCTCAGCTAAAGTTTCCACCACGACCCATGAAGTTGCCAGATCCACCTCCACGACCGCTCTGTGACCCAGCAGACTGCATCTCTTGTTTAGAAAGGGCGCTTTTCACTTCACAATTAGGCCCAGTAATAGTGTGGTATTTCTGAACAATTTTATTAACTGTGTCATGATCATCCAAAGTTACAAAGCTGGAGAGATGGCTCAGAGGTTAAGAGTATGGCTTGTTCTTCCAGAGGTCCTGAGTTCAATTCCCAGCAACCACATGGTGGCTCACAACCATCTATAATGAAATCTGGTGACCTCTTCTGGTGTTCAGGTGCACATGCAGGCAGATTATATATGTAATAAAATAAATAAATCTTAAAAAAAAAAACACAAAAGCAAATCCTCTCTTTTTTCCACTCTGCCTGTTTTCCATAACTTCTATGGTTTTAATCTTGCCATACTTTTCAAAGTAGTTCCTCAGATTATATTTTTCAGAGCACAGACCACCAATAAACAGCTTCTTCGGGTGTGTTGGCTCCTTTGAATCATGGCCCCCCAACCTGTGTCTAGCACAGAGTAAAGTTCAGCCAACTCTCGCTCAGCACTTTTTGTGTGTTATGAACCTATCTAAGAACTAACTGAATGCCATAACCACATTACTTGCCAAAGTGACACAGACAGGAAACAATGGAGTAAAACCATGTAGTTCCCAAGTGACACGCTTAGGCAAATGTGATGGGGGGGGAGGTGTGTTAATAAATAAAGACCATTTCCAAGAGAGATGGGCTTCCAGTAGTGTCTGAGTACTAGTGATCCTTCAGGCCTAACAGAAATGATTAGCTGGGATCATTCCTAATGGCTGGAACCATTTCATTAGCTTTTCTGTATCTGTGGTCCTTAGCTCCAACTGATGGGTCACATTGCTGACAATCCTGACCCTCACCATTGAACTCCCTCAGCTCTTCAAGTTTTTAATGTCTAACCCACCCAGAGAATAAATTGCCATCCTTTACATAATTTCTGCAGTCTTAATACCCCAATCTTGCACACTAAGTAATCAAAGGCACCAGCTTTCAGCAGTCCTTGTGCCCCCTTCCCAGGCCTAGAAAGCTCTTTTGACTTTTGCCTGATATTGGAAGTGAAGTTCACAGCTAGTGAGATGGCTAAAGACACTTGCCATGAAACCTGACAACTGCAGTTCAATGCCCAGGATTCGTGGTAGGAAGAAAACCTCCACATACCCACATACAAATAATAAATATAACAACGTCCAAAGACACCCAAAGTTAGTTTCTTTCTCTGTCTTTGGAATTCCACGGTTCTTAGCACAGCTACTTCGTCAGCTATAATCAATCTTGACGGGAAGCCAGTGACATTCTAGAATATACAACTTGCTGGTTTATTGACAGTCTCCTGTTCAAAATGTTTGCCCCAGAACAGCAGCAGTGGTATCATCTGGAGTCTGTACATATAAACAGACCCCTCCTCTGACCTTACTAATCAAGCCATATTTTAAATTATTCTTTTTTTGTTTTTAAAGATATATTGTTTATTTATTTTACATATGAGTGCTCTGCTTGTACATCTGCATGCCAGAAGAGGGCATCAGGTCCCAGTATAGATGGTTGGGAGCCACCATGTTGGTTGCTGGGAACCGTAGATTATTCTCATGCGCTTCAAGTCTGAGCTCTGGTTCTGAACACACACTAGCACAACCTCCTCCTTAACTAGCCACGTGACCGTGGACAAGCTCTGCGTCCTTGTTATACTTTCCCATGTCTCCCCCCACCCCCCTAGACCCACTATCATGTTCGGAAGAGTGACAGCAGTGTAAGGCACGGAGTGAGCAAGAGTTTAGCCGGAAATTCAGCGCGAACGGTGAGGAGCCCTCTCGGGTCCCTCACAGACTGTGTGTGGGGTTTAGAATGCCTGCTGCGCCGCACTCGGCTGTCTTTAACGTGGCTAGGCTCGGTTCTGAAGAGCTCCAGGGGGTCTCGGTCGGGCAGCAAGGCCCGGAAGAGCACGGATGCCGGGGGCGGACCCCCGCAGCCCTCACCTGCCTTCAGCACAGGTCTCATCCGCAACGCGTTGTCCAGCAGGCCGGCGCAGTAGCCCATGAAGCCGATGTAGAGGAGCCGCGGGTCGTTCAGCCTGGGCGGGGGCAGGCTCCGGGCCTCATCCGGCAGGAATGTCCAGCGCTGGTGGCCCGGCCGCTCGTTCATCGTATTGATGCCGGTTCTACGTGAGGTCTGACCTCAAGACTGCAACTCTAAGAAAAACTACGACGACGACCCAGCTACAGTGCTCCTCCCAGCTCAGGGCTGAAGGGCATAGCGTAGGACGGTGCAGCTCCCAAACGCTTCCCTGCGCGCGCAGCCTCCGGAAGTCCTGCACGCGAGGTTCCGGGCTTCTAAGTGGCCCGCAATGCGTGCAGGCTCGCCCTGAGGTTGGAGTGAGGGTTTAGGGGCCAGGTACCAGCCAAGTCCAGGGGAACAGTAAAGGACCCAAAGTGGGCAAAGACTAGGAGACATTGATAGTTGTTTGTTTTGCCCAGTTTTCACGTATGAAATTCGCTCTTACTTGCCTCTTAGCCTCATGGCTCTTCAGAAAAAGATTCTTTCCATCAACACCCACAAGTGGTCGTGATGGATAGTTAATTTATTGAAAGCCCATAAAAGCTAACTTTCTGGGTTTTTAGGCGTTCGTTAGCAGTCACATTCCCCAGCCCCCAAAGCCTAAAATTAAGATACGGTCAGCAAGAGTATTCTGAGAAGGCCAGGAGCGGATCATTTAACCAGATTTAGTTTTGGTAATTAACAGTCTGCTAAAATAGTTCCCTCTGGGCCTTCAGGTCTATGTGCATGACCGAGGGAAGTGTTCCCTAAAGAATTAAGAGTGAAAGAAGGAACCTGTAACGTTGTGTCAAGCCATTGCCCAGCCTCTCTCTGCTCACCAACCAAGAATAGAGGACTTCTCCGTATTTGAGCAGCTCCCTCTGTTGTAAAGCCCTTCCTGATACTGAACTAAAGTGTCTTCGTTTTCTGTGCATTTGCTGGTGACATTTTATCCAGAAGAAAGCTCACTAAACCACAGGTTAACAGAAATGTCCATGCATCAAAGACCCTAGTACTCTACACCAGCTGACTTAAGTGTGGCCATTCCTCCATTTTTGCACTCTTAGAGAACGATTCAGTGAGACACACAGATAAAAGCGTTTGACGCAACGTAAGCAAATCTTGTAAAAGCATAGTGGTATGTGTCTGTTGCCCTAGCAGTTGGCAAGCAGGAAGGTCATCCTTGGGTACAGGAGTCCCTGCCTAAATAAAAATTAGACAAACGACATAAAAGCAATACGGTTGCCTGAGCATGTGCAGACCATGAGGAAGAGAAAGGGAGACTTGTGTAGGGTCTGGGAGTTTACCTAACTTTTACCACAGTTCTAGAGTTAGCAAGTTTAAATGGCTTTCTTTCCCCTGTCTCTTTGTTCAACACTGGTTTGAACTGGATGCTCTTTATTCCCTCTTGAGATTTGCTCAGGGGTTTTCATTTGGTCCCACAGAGCCTGCTAGCTCATTATACTGCCTTAAGGTAAGGAGGAAGAGGACTTAAAAGAACCATGACCAGAGTCTCCTATTAGGGCGCCCCCCAAAAACAACAACAACAACAACAACAAAAAAAAAAAAAAAAAAAAAAAAAAACAAACAGAATGAGACCTCTTTCCACAGCTCTACCACTGACCTCTAACTTCTACCTAACAGGCCAGAGCCTGGCTGTGTTGCTTATTATGCACAAGGCAAGTAGGTAGACTTATTTTTATTTTTCAAGACAAGGTCTTCCCATGTCTCTGTATAGCACTAACTGGCCTGAAATTAGCTGGTTAGACCAAGTTAGCTTCAAACTAATGGTAAGCCTCCAGCCGCTACCCCTTGCGTGCTGGGATTATAGTCCTATGCTCGCCTCCACCCCAGAGGTGATCAAGTGCCAATAAAAAGCACTCCTGAACTGAAATGTTTTAGGTACATTCTTTTTCAAATAAAAATTATTTGAGAAAGCATGTTAGGATTTTCCTGAAACAGACCAAATGATTTGTAAGTTCACACCTTAAGGCACAGTGATTATAGATCTCCTAATCCGTCCTACAATAGTCTGACACTGTAGGAGGAGTTGGCTCACACCTGTAATTTCAACACTTGGGGGCTAGGAAGTTCCAAAAGTTGAGGTCAGCTTTGGCCACAGAGTGAGACAAAACAAAACAAGAAACCAGGGGTTGGGATGTGGCATAGTGATGGGGTGATGGCCTAGTGTGCACTAAGTTCAAGTCCCATCCTCTGCTCAACACTACACAAAACAAACTGAACAACAACAACAAAAACATAAAGAATTTTTTCTGCTTTTTTTTTTTATTTTAAAGATAGAGTCTTGAGGGCTGGAGCGATGTCTAAGAGTTATGAGTGCTTTCTGGCCAGGAGTGGTGGTGCACGCCTGAAATCCCAGCACTCTGGGAAGCAGAGGCAGTTGGATCTCTGTGAGTTGGGGGTCAGCCATGCTGATTTTCCAGATGAGCACACACTGGTTGGCTTATAGCTGCCTGTAACTCCAGTTCAGAGGGTCATATGTTTTCTGTGGCCATATACACACAGAGGCGCACACATTCACATATTAAAAATAAAGCCAAGCTGGCCTCAAACACATAATGTAGCTGAGACCGGCTTTGAACTCATGACCTCCTGACTCTACTTCCCATATCCTGAGATCACAGGTGTGTGTTAGCACACCCAGCTTGCAGGTGACTTTTTGTTGTTTTGCTTTTTGCCACAGTGTTTGTTTTGAAATTACATTAGAAGAATGATATCCACCAAAAGTACTCTCCAGAAAGAATTCCGACTAGTTAGACTATTAGGCAAACACACATTTACACTATTACGCATATTTCTGCACTGAGAACAGTGAGAAGTCTCAGCTTCTCAGCCGCCTGTACAGGGTTCCGTCATGGAGGCTCACCCATCCATCCTCAGCATACCACTCTCCTCTAGGCCTCAATCTAAGACTTATTTTTATTTTTTACAGTATGTGCATGCATGTACATGTGCCACGGACGGAGGACAGCTTCAGAGTTTGCTCTCTCCTTCCACTCTATGGTTTGGGGATCAAACGAAGGTTGTCAAACGTGGTGACATGTGCCTTTGCACACTGGACTATCTCACTGCCTGATTTTTTTTTTTTAAGAAAAAAATTTAAATAGTAACACATAGTTGTGATCTCAGCACTTGAGAGGCAGACACAGGATGCTTAGGAGGTCAAGAGTATTCTCAGCTACATAGTGAGTTCAAGGTCAGCCTGGGCAACATGAGACCTTGTCTTAGAAACAATATCAAGGGCTGGAGAGATGGCTCAGAGGTTAAGAACACTGGTTGTTCTTCCAAAGGCCCTGAGTTCAGTTCCCAGCAACCACCATCTATAATGTGATCTATAATCACAACCATCTATAATGCGATCTGGTATTTCCTTCTGGTGGGAAGACATACGTGCAGGCAGAACACTTACCAATAGAAAATAAATAATACAAAAATAAAAATAAAAAACAATATCAGAAAGAGGCCACCTCAGCTAGGTGGCAGTGGCACACGCCTGTGACCCCAGCACTCAGGAGGCAGAGGCAGGAGGCCAGCCTGGTCTACAGAGTGAGTCCAGGACAGCCAAGGCTACACAGAGAAACCCTGCCACCAAAAAAAAAAAAAAAAAAAAAAAAAAAAACCCACCACCTTGAACAACATTGTTGACATTTTGTGTCAACAAACAAATGAACGCGGAGGATTGACAGCGGAGGATTGACAGCCTCATCCTAGGCAAGGACAGCTAATTAGATGGAGGAGAAATGAGAAAGGAAAGGGCCAACTTACTTTCAGGGTTCTGCTTTGTTTCTTCCTGGTTGGTACCAAGGAATTTTGGTGTAACTGACCAGTCTCCATGAAAGAAAATGACATGTATCTCCTTACAAACAAGGTTAAAAACATTTTATTTTTAATTGTGTGTGTAAGTGCCCATGGAGGTCAGAAGAGGGCACTGGCTCACCAGAGCTGGAACAGTTACAGGTAGTTTGTGCTCCACCTGAGAGGGGTGCTGGGAACTGAGCGGGGACCTTCCACAAGAACAATGTGGACTCTCAACCGCCAAGTTCAGAGCTGGTGCGTCCAGGTTCACCAGCAGTGCTGCTACAATGCTCAATGAACCATGCCTGAGGTCCAACCTCCTTGTATGTACAAATGAAAGTCCCTTTATCAATCAGTCTCCCAGCACTCCCTTTCCCATCAGGGAGCTACACAGTGTGCCTGGTAAATTTGTTCAAGAACAGAGCAGGGCTAGATGTAGCTCAGTTGGTAGGCTCCAGTACACATAAGGCCCGGGTTCAAGCCCCAGTATTGTAAAAACTGGGTGTGAGATCTTTATGAACTCAGGATGCCTCTCCTTTGTTGAGTTATTTTATTTTGAGACAGGTTCTCATGTTTCCCAGGATGGCTCTGTAGCTGAGGCTAACTTTGGACTCTGGATCTTTCTGACGCTAACAATCAAGTGCTGAGATTAGTCCTGTGCTACCACATCCAGCCATAAATCACTTTAAATGACTTTATTTTTAAATTGTGTGCGTGTGTGTGTGCACTCACGTGCCCTCGGGAGCGTGTGGGGAGATGGGTGTGTCAGAGTATGTGCATGTGGTCAGAGAAGGCATCGGATCCTCTGGAGCTGGAGTTACAGGAGGTTGCGAGCCACCAGACCAGGGAGCTGAGAACTGAACTCGGGTCCTCTGGAAGGGCAGTACACACCCTTAAGCCATCTCTCTAGTGATGCCACACACCCCCAAACCCCAGCCCCAACCTTCTTTTTAAGGTCCTGAACTCACGGAGATTCACTGGCCTCTGCCACCACGCCAAGCTTTATTTTTTCAAATTACGTTTTTGTGTGTGTGTGTGTGTGTGTGTGTGTGAGAGAGAGAGTTGGTTCTCTCTTTCTACCATGTGTGTCCCAGGGATTGAACTCAAGTCTTCAGGCCTGGTTGCAAGCACTTCTACCCACTGAGCTTCCTTGCTAGCCCTTTCTGGTTTTTGACTATGCTTAGCTCTGCATTGCAGAAACATTTTAAAATAGCACTTCTACTTAGTAACTTTTTCTCTTTTTGTATTCCTTCTGGAGTTCGGAATTACATTCAAGGGCTTGCCCATGCTAGGTTGGTATACAGCCACTAAATATAGGCCCCTATAATTTTTAACGTTAAGAATTTGTTATAAAAAATAAATCCACCTCCATAGTCAGAGAATGATGGCGTAACACCTTTAATCCCAGCACGTGGGGGGCAGACATAGCCTCGTTACAGAGTCCCGGGACAGCTACGGCTACATAGTGAGACTTTGTCTCAAAAACAAACAAACAAAAATAAAAGAGAGGAAGAAAGTGCATCTACTCTCTGCAAGGTTTAAAAGTATGAATACTAGGTACAGTGCCTGGAAAAGAATACTGAGGACACACTGAGGTCTATGGACTGGCCTGTGTTGGTGCCAAAGGTGTATTCCTGTTTCTCCAACCACTTGCAGGGGTTGACTTACACTGAACAGGAAAAGGAATATGAAGCCAAATCCTGAAAATTGATCAATCTGTGGTGACCAGCACAGGAGGCCTGCTGTGAGATTTCTTCCACAAGTGTCAGAGAAGTTCCACCCGTGAAGTCCCATAAACACGACTTCATAAATGAGACCTGAGCAAGGGTGGTACCAACATACAGAAGCCTGGACCACGAACCAAAGACAACTAAAGAATGCTCAGAATGGGAGAAAACAGTCTTCCCCAGGGCACGCCAACTGGCTACCTAACACCAGTCAGTCAGCCCTAAAAATCATGTCTTTACAAATAACATTATGTGGACTAAACATGTTATATTTCACACTTAGGGACGTGTGTGTGTGAGAGAGCAAAACAATTGAAAAAAAAAAGACTGGAATGCAAATGGTACATAAATATGCACAAAGGCAAAATATCCAACATAAAAATAAATAAATCTAACAACAAAAGAAAGCAAGGCCAAGGGTCATGAATTTGAGAGTGTGAGGATGTGTGGGTGGGGTTGGAAAGAGGAAAACAATGTAATTATATTTTAATTTCAAAAAAATTTTCCATAAAGTTTTAACAGGCTTATTTATAATTAAGTTGAACTGTTGAAATGTGTTCACTGAAACAGTTTGCTTGCATTAATGCTTTACATCGTGCATTTACATTAAAAATTAACGTACAAATGAAAATGGAAAAACTGCCAATACCTGATTTCTGTACCTTGTTTTTCTACTTGCAATCATATACTTAGGTACCTTTTGGCCCCATGGGGGGAAAATGTAACATTCAGACTACTGATGATAGGAAGAAGAGGGAAAATTTTTTTTTTTTTAGAATAGCAGACTCTTAAGCATCTTCTCCACACATGCAGCGTGTTAGCTGGGTATTTTTTTGCATAATCGTTACGTTTGGCATAGAGAGCACACAGATAGCCAGCCAGATAGGCTTCACTTGCCTCTTGCAAAGCAGATCCGTTTTGAAGTCCCGAGCAATTTCTCACACCAGACGCTGGAAGGGGAACTTGCGAATGAGAAATTCAGTAGACTTCTGATAGTGTCTGATTTCATGGAGTACCACAGCACCAGGCTGTAATGAGGTTCTTCACCTCTCCAGTAGAGGGCGCACTTTTTGTGTGGCTTTTGTAGCCAGTTGCTTCCTAGGGGTGGCTAGCGGGCAGCCTGGGTTGTCTGAGCCATGGTAAGGGCACCTCCTTACTTACCCCTTCTCCTTCGGCTGGCAAGCGAAGGGTGGAGCTGGCGTTAGATAGCAGCCTAGGCGTGGTGACGGCTGCAATCACAATTCTTAAATTTTTAACAAAGCGCACACTTGCTCTGGTGGAAGTGGGGCGACAACACGCAGAAGCTGAGAGGCAGCTGAGCTTGGCTGTCCTGCAACGCTCAGGGCTCCCTGCCCCGGGCGACCACTCTCACCCTGCCACCCTATCACCTTCAGAGTGAGTCTACAAGTCATGATTTAATTTGCACTGGCATCTAACTTAATTCATCCTCCGTGATCTTGCCAGGTGTGGTGACACGTGTGTGCATGACTAGGCATGGTGGTGATCTTGCCAGGCCTAGAGGGCAGTAGGGTCAAACCTTGTCAAAAAAAAAAAAAAAAAAAAGGGTCGGCAAAATGTGGTGGTCCACTGGGTTTCCTGGGTTAGTTTATAGTAGTGGGGTTTTTGTTTTCCTTCTTTGAGGAGGCCTTCCACGTAGCACCATGGAGAGCTTCCTGCCTACTGCCCAGTGCTAGGATTAAAGGCATGCACCATCATGCCTGACTTTTTTTTTCTACATTTATTTATTGTGTGTGTGTACATGTGTGGGGGCTGACATTGTACATACAGAGGTTGGAGGAACTTTCCAGAGTCCTCAAACCATCTACCATGTAAGTTCTGAGGATACAATTTAGGTGGCTGGGTTTGTGACAGATGCCTTTACCATCATCTCTCTGGCCCTATTTTGCTTTGAGTCAGGTTTCTATGAAGCCCAGGCTGGCCTCAACCTCACTCGGTAGCCAAGGATGCCTTTTAATTCCTGATCCTCTGACCTCTACCTAAACACTGGGACTTGTGCCAAAAGTCTAGACTTCCTTGTATAATTTGAGGAAAACAGAAACATTCACGGTAGCAGAGCCCTGGCACAGCAGGAGCATATGTGGGGGAATGAAAAGGAAGATTAGAGGACAAAGATAAACAGCAGCTGATAACCACTGGGCACTTAAAAAGGGCCCAGGCAAGGTGGCACATGGCTGCAATGCCATTACCCAGGAAGGAGAGGCAGGCAGGTACTGTGAATTCAAGGCAAGCCTGGTCTATATATCAAGTTCCAGGCCTGCCAGGACTACACAGTGAGACTGTCTGGACCCGCCTCACCCCACTCCCAAAGCTTCAGGCCATCTTCTATATAATCATTTTAGAGATAAAGACACTATGGTAAAGAGTGGTTAAATAATCTGTGAGATGGCTCAGTGGGTTAAGGTGCTTGTCACCAAGTAATCTGAGTTCAGGCCTGGTACTGGGTTCAAGTTGGTACATGACAAGAAGACATGGTGAACGGACAGAGCTGATTCCCATGTTATTCCAGACTTCCACATGTGGGTGCCAGTGCATACACACACCGAAACATAAACACCCAAAATAAATGGAAGGGAAAAAGAAGAAGCTTGATTTCTCAGCAGGCTGCATGACTCTCAGTCCCCTGCTCTCTCATCACTATGCTGTGCTAGCTTTACTATTTACATACACACACACACACACACACACTCACCCATTACTTATGCTGGGACTGTACACAGGGAGCAAAGGGGATGATAAAGCTAGAGCTGTGCTTTCCTCTCCCTTTGGCCCAATCCCCATCTTCATTGTTGAAACAACAGGCAATTTAATAGGCAGGATGGCTGGACCAGCACCCCAGGGATGACACTGAATCTGGGCTTTCTTAGTTCTGTAGGGGATAATGGGTAACTGATGTATGAAAGTTGCTTGGTCAGCTAATGTTGGCTGCTTTGAATGTGCAGTAGATGGCAGGAGAACTGAGGACCTAGATAAAAAGTGTATTCGTATATATGCAAGCACACACAGACAAATAGTAAAATACATCTTAAAAAAGTAAAGGGAGAAGAACTAAAAGCACTTGAGAGTGTGCACAGGAGGAAGCTTACATGGTGGTCTTCTGCAAACAGCAGGCCCTGCGGTGAGAAGAGACTATAGTAGATAGTTAATGTGGTTTGGAGTCTCAGTGGCTTTGTAGGGCAGTACATGTGCTACCCCTGGCTTGTTGAGTGTTATCAGAGTTTCAGTGAGAACCACTCTCCTGGGGCAAGGTGCACAGAACAGAGACAACACACCCTGTGTCCATGTGTTCAACAGGAAAAAAGTTTAAGAGCTGGCAACGACCCAAAACAGGCTGACATTTTATGCATAAATACAAAATGGCATTTTATATTTCCTCAGGTACAAAATCTAATTAGGTATTACATCCTAACAGTGGTCAGCACCAGCTACAGAAAGTTATGCTGCCAACCGCCTCTGGTTGCCCCTTCAGTGGGCACAGCAGTCTCGATGGTTGTAGACTATGTTAACACAGGAAAGTGAGCATTTTCTCAAACAGGTTTCGTTGCTTAGAGGCCAACTGGCTTCTCATCATAGAGGCAATCAGGTTGCTAGGCAGGGCAAGGCCAAGTGCGGAAGAATGGTCCTTAAACAGATCCACTAAATAAATAGATCCTGCCACTGGCAACTTTCTTCAAGTTCTGATTAATATCCCATGAAGTAATTGCTTGGCCTTCATCCAGACGCATCTTTATTCACTGCTTCTTTGTCTTGCTGACAAGACAGCCAGCCAACACTGAAACATACAGCCTGATCCAGGCGTATGTGATGCCCACCGCACAATACACTGAGGTCAGCAGCAAGGGGATGAAGGGGAACTTCAGCTTCCAGGAGGTAAAAGGGAATACGAATTCACAGCAGACTTCCAGAAGCCCCAGGCCAAGGAGGTAGAAAGTTTCCATCCAGTTAAAGAGCTGTTTTTCCTTTCTGAAG
Source organism: Meriones unguiculatus (assembly GCF_030254825.1). NCBI lineage: Eukaryota > Metazoa > Chordata > Mammalia > Rodentia > Muridae > Meriones > Meriones unguiculatus. Next base: position 82,838,819 of record NC_083361.1, on the reverse strand, counting down.
GAGAGAAGTCTGGTTTTAGAGCCGCACTTGGTTTAGTAACACTCCCAGCTCTCGCCTTCCCACCTGTACTCCCTCACTGTGAGTGACAGCCAACACTGCAGTCAGAAGACTGCATTTATGTTTCTCGGGTAAAAAAGACATTAATGTTATGCCACTCCATTAGCTCCACAATTTCATCTGCTACATTTACCATGTTGCTCAGATAAAACCAGTCTTGTATTTAGAAGACAGGTAGGGAGGGGCTGGGCACTGTGACAACAGAGTAAGAACATCCATGGAATCTGGGAGTCTAAAAAATGCCTATTCTGGTAAAACGTAAGTCACACAAAAGTTGATATTTTAATAACTTTTGAATGATTCAGTTCAGTGGCCTTATGTACACTTTTACTACTTTTAAAACATGATCCCCATGGGCTGGAGAGATGGCTCAGAGGTTAAGAGCACTGACTGTTCTTCCAAAGGTCCTGAGTTCAATTCCCAGCAACCACACAGTGGCTCATAACGATCTATAAGGAGATCTGGTGCCTTCTTCTGGCTTGCAGGCAGAAAACTGTATAAATAATAAATAAACTTTAAACACAAAAACATGATCCCCAGCAGAGGCTACAGGACTGCTTCCCTTCAACCTCCTGTCTATGCATTTGTTTATTCCAGAATCAAACAACATTCATGTTTTTATGTCTAGTTTATTTTCCTTTTCTCTCAGAGTCAAGGTCTTTCTGTGTAGCCCTGGCTGTCCTGGGACTCTCTCTGTAGAGCAGACTGGCTTCAAATTAAGAGAGCTGCCTGCCTCTGCCTTGAAAGTATGGGGATTAAAGGCCTGTGCCACCACCACCATCCAATGACTGGGTTCTTATATATACTTAGCATTTTTTCCTTGTCAAGACTCGTCCATGTTGCAGCATGTATCTGAACTCCACTCCTCTCTCTAGTATTCCATTGGAAAGACACACTGCATCTCATTTATAATTGACAGAGAGTACTTCTTAAAAATTTTTTATTTTTAAAGTTTCTTTATTGACTGACGCAATTCATAGACCAGGCTGTTATTAAACTCACAGAGATCTTTTGCTTTTGTCCCCCCCCCCCCCCAGGGCTAGTATTAAAGGCACATGCCACCATGTCTCTGCCTTATTCTCATCTTTTGACAACTACCAATAACTTAACATATTTGAGTAAATTCTCTTTCTCTCTGGTCCCTTACCTCAGGCAGGTTTCTCTGTATAACCTTGACTGTCTTAGAACTCATTCTGTAGACGAGGCTGGCCTCATACTCAAAGATCTGCCTATTTCTGCCTCCCAAGTATTGGGATCAAAGATGCAGGCACCATTGCTGGCTTTCCAATAACGTGTTACATAGTTTAAGTGTATTTTAGTTTTTTCCATTTGTATCTGTAACTATGTAACCTTATCCACAATGAATAAGGTTTTAAGTTAGGTAGTCTTCTTCATGTAACCCCCCAAATTAAGGATATAACGTAAGCTGTCATGTCAGAAGCGCAGAGTTATGGGAACTCTCTCCTCTACTTATCAAGTATTTGTAATAGATACACTACTGCTGTAACAGTAATGATTGTGTGTGCACATGTGTGTAGATGCTGCATGTACACGTGTGGAGGCCACAGGGTGAAGTTAGGTGTCTGGAACTGCTTCTCCACCTTTTTTAAGAGAAACAGTCATTTTCTGTGTATGAGTGCTTTGCCTTCGTATACACCTGTGCACTAAGCGTGGGCCTGGTGCCCAGGGAGGCCAGAAAAGGGGTTGAACCGTGAGCCTGGGGTTACAGATAGTGTTGAGTCACCGTGTGGGCGCTAGGGATCAGATGGGGGCTCTCTAGAACAGCCAGGGCTGGAACTGTTCCAGGCCTTGCCTTACTTCCTTAGACCGCACACAGAGTGCATCATTGATTGGCCACACAGGGACTGACTACAGGGGCACACAGTACCTGTTTTATGGGGCTACTAGGAATCTGAACTCCAGTCCTCCTGCCTACACAGAAAGCTCTACCACCGGAACCGTCACCCCAGCCCCAACTGAAAAACATGTTTGAAATCCTCTTTGACTATTTAAAAGCAAACATCTCACAAAAGAGAATATAACCTTAAATGTACTTCTAAAATTACCTGAATAGTGTCTTCAGTGAGGAAATACTGTAAGTGGTGAATAGCAACATGAGTAAGATTTTAATGGGAAGTTCTGTTAAAAAAGAAAAAATACAGATGACAAGACAGCACATGGACATTGTTAATATGCCTTTCTTCCTTCCTTTCCTTTTTTTAAAGACAGAGTCTGTGTACATATCCCCAGCTGGCCCAGAACTCTCTGTGTAGACCAGGCTGACTTTGAACTCACAGAGATCTACCTGCCTCTAACTTCTGAATGCCGGGATTAAAGGTATGTGCCACTACCCACCTTTTTTCTTCTTGAGACAGGGTTTCCTGTGTAAAAGAGCTCTGGCTGTCCTGGAACTTGATCCATAGACCAGGCTGGCCTCGATCTCACAGAGATCCCCCTGCCTCTGCCTCCCGAGTGCTGGGATTAAAGGGGTGTGCCGCCACCACCTGGCATATGAAGCATCTAGATCTACTCAAAACCAGGGGCAACCTGGAGGTTTATTTAAGAGAAAGAACAAAGGCCTCTTCTTCCAGAAGATTCCCAGGTATTTAAGTAGAAGCGCAGTTTTAAAGGCAGGATGGAAAGGGCATGGTGAGACGTTATATCTTTCTAAAAAGATGCCGCTTACCTGGTGCAGTGAAGAGCAGAGGGAAGAGGGAGTAATGTCCTGTTGTGGTCAGAATCAGAAAAACTTTCGCATCTCCTGCTTTTTCCACAGACAAAAGGCTAAAAATAAAAATTCTTACAATAATTCCTTAACGCAACTGAAATGTGAAATAAAGAAACATGTCTAGTATAGGACTGGCTAAAATAAACACTGATAATCCCCTCATAAAATGAATACTGATAATCCCCCTGTGAAATAAAGGCTGATTTTGTTATAAGCCAATTCAAATGAGAACTTCATGTATTTTTTTTTTAAAGCTTTATTTATTTTATGTACATGAGTGCTCTATCTGCATGTACACCTGCATGCCAGAAGAGGGCATCAGATCTCATTATAGATGATTGTGAGGCACCATGCCGTTACTGGGAAATGAACTTAGAACAGTGTTCTTAACCACTGAGCCATCTCTCCAACCCCACGTGTTTGCTTTAAAAAAGGTCCCCCATAGAAAGGTTTCCTAACTTAATGTGTATGTTTTGTCTGCATGTATGTCTGTGTACTATGTGCATGCATGTTCAGTGCCTGTGGAGGTCAGGAGGCACCAATCCCCTGGAACCAGAGTTACAAATGCCAAGAGGGTGCCGGCAACTGAGCTGGGTCCACCAGAAGAGCAGCCAGTGCTTTTAAGTGCCGAGCCATCTCTCCAGGTCCTGGATGTTGTTTTTAAAGCAATCAATAAAATGTTCCAAAGAGAATAAGGGAATAAGACAGACATCCTCCACAGAAAGAGAGGGAGAGGAGAGGAGAGAGAGAAACACTTTGCTTTGCTGAGTAATGAGTAACTGCCTTAATCAATTAAATTAATGTTGGATTGAGAGGTGCTTAGCTGAGACAGACAGGGAAACTGTACTCAAGGATTCACTTCCAAACCTATAGCTAATCTTTTTTTTTAAAATTTATTTATTATTTATACAACATTCTGCCTGCACACCAGATCTTACTTTAGATGGTCATGAGCCACCATGTGGTTGACTGGGAATTGAACTCAGGACCTTCGGAAGAACAGCGAGTGTTCTTAACCTCTGAGCCATCTCTCCAGCCCCTATAGCTAATCTTTCAGACAATCCCTGGATCTGCAAAATGAGTCAGACTAAAGTTTGGTCCAGTTTGCAATCTGAAAATTCTATGGTTCCAAAGAAAACATACTGACCATAGTTTTGACAATTTCTCATTATGTGAAAAACCCCTCAAAAACAGAAAAAGGGCAGATTCCATCCCCATTTATGTGCTGGATTTAATGAGGTGTCAAGTGGACATAGCTCCATTTACAGTGAGAAGATCACAGGACTCCATAGCATAAGGACTGCTGAAGTCCCAACTGTGACTGAGTTTCTAAGGCAGTATCGTGGTATTCAGCCCAGGGTGGCCTTTCATGATCCTTTTGCCTCAGCCTCCTCAGTACTGAGGGATACGGGCATGTGCCACCAAAATAAGTGTAAGTGTGTAACTCTGCTAAGTCACTAGCTCTCTGAGCCCTGGTTTCTGCAGATTCTATGATGGGATTGTACCAGTTTATCCTTATTACCCTAAAGGATGCTGAGCTGTTCAAAATAAAGCATGCAAACCAGTAAGTCAGGAAAGAAAAAAACAGCTCTGGAAAGTCTGAAGTGGACATAAATGGAGCCATTTTGTGATACTTGGTCCTTACTTGGTCTAACAACATGGAACAAGCAATCCCAAGGCTTTATTTTTACTGATGTGCCGAGGCCAAGGATGCCAGCCTTTCCCAGGCCACACTCCCACCTAATACCCAGACTTGTTACAGTGTTTAATCATCAACAATATAGGAACAATACATGATTTCTGCCCGTCTCAGAACCCTCACAGGTCTAAATATCCAAGCCAACCAGCCTGGTGTCCTCATTCCTTTGCCAATGTCTATTCATGAGCACAGTCATTAGGCAGTAAGACACTATGAAAGATGCCAACTCTGAGCTACTCGCTTACCTCATGGGGAGAATCGCAAGAAGTATGGCTTTTTCATGGACATGCCACCCAAACATGAAGGAACTCAAGGCACAAAGAACCAGGCATCGGAGAAAGCCTCTGGGCCCTTGGGGTTTAAACCAAAGACAGAAAACAGAGGGCTAGAAACAACAGGCAAAGACAGAACTTCAGTGTCATCAAAGTCAGCTCCACAGAAGCACGGCACAGGTAATCACAGTCTGGGTCATGTCTGAAAACAGCAGAACTAGGGGATTCTCCACTGCACTGGGATAACCCATCACCCTGGGGACAGTCCCCCAAAGCTAGCTTTACAAAAGAAAATGCAAGCCCATAGGAATATGTATTTATTTTATTAAAATAAACCTTACAACTTACTATCTGTATAATTAGCCAATATTCATTGAACTTACTAGGTCAAACTACAAAAAATCATAGATGTTTCGGGGATAATCCATTAGATTTTACCAGTTTTGTGAGCTGCAGTGTAATTCCCAATAATATAACCACTGTCCTCTATAACACAGCTTACAAATCTGAGGCTTTAAGGCTTTTTTTTTTCTCCCATTTTGTTTTTCAGGACAGGGTTTCTCTGTGTAACCCTGGTTGGCCTGGAACTCACTCTGTAGACTAGGCTAGCCTCAAACTCAGAGATTTGTCTGCCTCTGCCTCCCTGAATAGGATTAAAGGAATGAGCCACCACCAGCTTTAAAAAAAAAAAAAAAGTTTTTAAATTTATTTTTCTCTCTGGTATTATATGGATTATATATTATATGTGGGGGAAGGGCACAGTCACAGAGAGGCCAGAGGAAGGCGTTGGATATCATGCACTCTACCGCGGCACTATTCCTTTGAGACAAGGTCTCTCGTTGTACCTAGAGCTAGGCTGGTGGTCAGCAAGTCCTAGCCTTCCTCCTGCTCTCCACACTGCTGGGTTAAAGGCATGCCTGTATGTGCAGCCTTGCCTGGCAGTTTTCAATTATGGGAACCCGAGGCTCTGAATTCACTCACTGAATCACTGCCCTAGCCCCAAGGCTAGATTTTAGAATCTTTAAACCTCAGCTAAAACCTGTGAATAAACAGACCAGCAGGACTTAGTTGCCTGCACACCAGCACTGCCATACAATTAAGTGGGGCCAGGTGTTTTGCCAGGAGATTTTGATCACTTAGAAACCAAAATTAAAGCTAATGTGTAATTATTTGCAGGCTTGAGTTGTTTATGTTGAATCCTACTGAAACTGTCACAAAACTGAAGTCACCAAGCACAATATTTGACCCACAGTAGCTTTTACTTTTTTTTTTTAGACAAAGTCTTGCTATGTAGCTCAGCTTGGCCCCCAAGGAGCCGTCTTCCTGCCTCCACCTCCCCAGGAGCTAAGACTGCAGGCTGGTGCCTCCATGCCTGGCTTCGCAGCTGACTCTCATGGAATGTGCAAAGAGCCACTGCTCCTTCCAATTCATTATCACCATCAAGACAAAATATCCTGTTTTCCAGACACATTTTGATCATTTAGCCAAGAATGAGAAACACAAAACAAAGCCTGGACATTCCGCTACAGAGATTTCCTTTCTCCACACCAAACGCCATGCTTCCTACTTGGGCTTTTCTTTCTCCTCATGCCAGGATGGACAGATGGCTTAAACAGCCACTGGCAAGACTCTCTTACAGAGGCTTTTCTGGTAATCCTCCCTGTGTTCAAAGTTACTGAGAATTGCTAGGAAATACTGTAGTCTGCAGGATTTCAGCCATGGGATTTCTGCTGCAGTTGGAAAAGCTTGAAAGCTGAAATTCAGTCAGCACTGTGATAGGAAAGGCAGAGGCAGACTCAACAAATGAGAACCACACGCCAAGTTCTTACCAATATGGCCAACACTGTGCAGATGAGGGTTGCCAAAGGGGAAACGGAGGGAAGGACTGTGTGCTGGAACTGCTGAACCAAACCACTTGTCATCGAGGCCCTGGGGATCTGGCTGGGATCAAGAAGTTTCAGCTCCAAACCTAGACGGGAAGCAGACAGTTTACTTTAATCAATAGTACTCCATATCTTATGAGTAGTCAGCTCCTTGAGACTAATTTGAAAAGGCTACTAAATCTTACTGCTGCTCACAGCTGAGTTTCATGAGTTTAAGCCTGCACTGTGCTGCCTCCCCAAGATGCTTCCTTCTGGTTTCAGATGATAATCTATAGCTACAGACTAAAACTGGAAGAGCTATTTGTGCAGCGTTCAGGAACCTTGTGGTCAGGCAGCATGTGAGCAGTGATCTTCTCTACCACTTAACTGCTGCAAGCTATTTAAAGTGCAGACCATCTCACACCAAAGCTTCGCACCTTTTATTTCCTGCAGCCCTCAGTTCGTGTTCCACACAGAGCAGCTTCATTGATCTGTCACCTCGCTACTGCCTCATCTGTGCTCATGCGGCTTATTCTCGGTGCACTGAGTCCATGTTGACACCTATGTCCCTCTGTTCACTCGGCTCCCTTTGAACGATTCACCCACTCTAAATTAGGCATGCAAAGAGAACTAAATCGAGGGGTAAAGCTGCTTTGAGCATTCTCTGGTGCTGTTCCTGTGCTTACTTTCACTACCATCCTACGACCCTTAAATACAGAAATGATGAGTTCATTCCATCCCCAAACACAGAAGTTCAATAATTACTTGTCAGATGAACTAAGTCTGGAACAATGATGCAAGCCCTACCCAAAACAAACTGCAGAGTTAGGAGAGGGCAGTCAAGACAGCCCGAGCACCCATATAGCCCTGTCTTTTGCCACTGAGAGCCAGCAATGTGGGAAACACAGAGCCTACTAATATATTTCCTATACACTCCTCTCCCCTTCAGTTTTTGGTTCTTTTTTGTTTTGTTTTGAGACGCAGTCTCATGTAGCTCAAGCTAGCTTTTAACTCCTGATCCTCTTCCCTGCACCCACCAAGTGTTGTAATTACAGGTGTGTAAGCCCCACACTCAGCTCCCTCCCTTCTCGAGACAGGATCTCATGCAGTTAGTCCAGCCAAGAATGACTCTGAATCTCTCATCGTCCTGCCTCCCACCTTCCGAGAGCTGGGTCGGCAGGTGTGCCCAACCACACCTGGTTATGCAATGCTGGCAGTGAAACTAGGATTTGCTCTCCACCAGCTCAGTTAGTCCCCAGCCCCTGACTCTATCTTAAAACTAAGGACTGTTCCCCTGAGTTTCTTAAGCTGCAGCTGACTTTCCGTGTGAGGCATCTTTGGAGAGCAGGTTCACAGGTTCCTGCTCAGGCAGGGCAATCAGGCCTTGTACTGTATACAGGGCTAAGTGGTAACAGCTTTTCAAAATACAAACGTTTGAGGTTAACTTGTAAGAATGCTGTTACACTGATGCTGGACTGATGAGTGAGGGATGAACCAAATTATAATTCCTAAAAATAAATAAGTAAATAAAATATCAATTTCCCACAAGTACATAACAAAAATAGTAAAAGCCACTTTGCAGCCAGCATCTGCTACCATGTGCTCGGGCTTCGTGTCCTTACTTCAGACCTGAGCACACAGACAGGAGTAGCCCACCGGTGTCACAACCTAATCTGGGTCTGGTGGCCCCAAAGTCTGCACTACTGGTAACACCATGTGCATGCCTGGTCCCGAGAGGGTCAGAGGGAGCATCAAATCCCTTGGAACTGGAGTTACAGGTAGCTGTGAGCCGCCCGCCACGTGGGAGCTGGGAAACAAACCCAGTTCTTCCGTAAGGGCAGTAAGTGCTCTTCACTGCGGAGCCCTTGCAGTGTGCACACGTGGAGGTCAGAGGACAAGCTGAGGGAGTCAGTTTCCTCCTTCTTCTACATGGGTTCTGGAATCAAACTCAGGTTGTCAGTCCTGGCAGCAGGCACCTTTGCCTGCTGAGCCATCTTGATGGCCTAACCTAACACATTCATTCTTGCTTTCACTCCTGACAACATGCTTTGCAGGAGAGTAAAGTTCAAGAATCCCTAAAGTATTGTGGCAAAAGTAACACTAGGGTAATCGAGTGAGCTGGCAATGGTGCAGAGTCAACAATTTATGCGGAAGTTGATATCAGGAGTCAGTCAACAAACAATAGCCCAAAGCCCAAATGCAGCCTCTGACCTGCTTTTGCACAGCACTGAAGCTATTAGTAGCTTTTATCTTTTATCTTTTTTTTTTTTTTTTTTGAAGACAGGGTCATTTTTCTTATTGGTCCAATGCCCAGAGTCACAGTTCATACAGTTTTTCCCTTTTTCAAACATTTAAGTTTAAGAGTAGGGTTAACTTTGCTGAATAATGTTTTACTTAAGGCAAAAACTATCTCTAAGAAGTATCTGGATGGGGGCAGGGCTAGAGAGATGGCTTGGAGGTTTAAGAGTTCATCCAAAGAACCTGAGTTTGGTTTTGAGTACCCATGTTGGGTGACTCACATCCACCTAAACCTCCAAGTCCAAGGGGATCTGCACTTCTAGCCTCCGTGGGTACCAGCACTCAAGTACACACACCTTGTTCACATTAAAAACACCTTTCAAAAAGTGTCTAAATACTCCATCTCCTGACCCACAGAAAGCATCTACAACCTCAATGCCACAAGGAATATTTGCAAGGAATGCAGTCCACTTACTGCACAAAAGACTCAGCCGCAAGCTAGTCAGCTCTGCTCGCGCTGAGCTGACGTGCCCAAGCAATCCAGAACACACATCCAAACACAAAACACCAGTAGATGTTTCCACTTCCTGATGGACACAGTCCTTTCAGTGCTCATAGTCTAAGTGCAAAAGCTGGATACCATACCAATGACAGACAGCACTTTATCCAAGGCATTGTACAAAGCCCAGAAGTTTGGAGCCCAGTAGGCATGGCAAAGGCCTCTCTTGAAAGGAAAGAGTCGGGAAAAGACTTGTGGCAGCTGGTTCTGTTGAATGGAGAAATGAAACCGATTAAACAGTCATCAGTTTTTTCCAAATTTTAAAACAGAACAGGGAAGCTGCGTGTGGCCTAGTGCGGCATAGCCCAGCAGCCTGGGCTCCCATCTTTATCTCTGCAGGCGAGTGACCCCAGGCAGGCCACAGACCTCTTTTTGCCCTACATTTTCAACTGGCCAGTGAGGAGACACATAAGTCAGTGAACACCCATTCATGCTACTAGGAAGTCCAGCAGAGTTTACACAGGGCAGAGACTACACTGCAGTCCATCTAGGCCCACTGAAGTGCTGGGGAGTAGGGAAGACCACCTAAGACGTGGTGCTCCTCCATCTTAATAGAAGTAAAACTGCCTCTGGGGTGTAAAGAGAGAAAATATTTGAACATCTGTCCCAGGCATTTTAGTGTTTGCTGTGTACAACGGACTCCCAAGGCCTGAAGGCCAGAACCCTTAATGAGTAGGTGCATTTAAGCAGAATCCACAATGAGAACTAGCTCTCACGTGCAAGGGCACACGACCTTATCTTTGGTAGGAAAGAAAAGAGTTTTACAGTTGCTCTGTGCATTCCCTACTTTATGGTTCTTTTTAAACAACAACAAAAGCATGGCTTACGTTATTTTTTAAAAAGCAGAAATAAAATAAATGTCTTACCAAGGCTAAAAAAGGGCCCAAAGAAAGAGCAGAGATTAGGAAAACAATCAGTCCCAGGGAAATAACACGGACGAAGCTGAAGCTGCTCCACCGGACAGTGCCATCTATAGACAAGAAAAGCCAGCATTACCAGGAGCGTGAAGACGTACCCTCCAACAACAGCCCAGATGTCCTGGGAGCTACCATCCTCCCACTTCCTCCTGAGCCACCATGCCCAGTACACACTGATCTTTGTGGATGATGAAGGGCGTGTAGATCAGGACCTGAGAGATGCCTGCTGTGCTCTGTAACACTGTAAGTGCAGGGAAGAAAACAAGTATTCTGCTACGGCTGCTAAGACTTGCCTGGCTTACTTGCGGTGAAACAGTAAGATCGCAGCAGATAGACACCATAGGCTGGTGCTACATACAGGTAGATGTGCTTGAAATGGAGGAGGACAGCGAAGAGAAACGCTGCTTCCATATGCCTTTTCTAGGACACAGAAAGGGAGTTACATCACTTTAAGTTCAAGGTAGATGAATGCAATACAGAGTATCCTGGATTGGATCCTGGAACACAAGGAAGTATTAGTAGAAAATCTGAAGAAATCTGAATAAACCAATGCTGGTCTCTTAGGTTTGGTGAATGGTTGTTGAAGAAGGCAGCATTGAAGGGAAATGTCTGACTGTTGGGTACTCAAGGACTCAAAACTATTAGTGTAACTTTTCTGTACAGCCGAAATCATTATCAGAAAAAAAAAAGAAAGACCAAACCAAACCCGTCTATTTTAAAAGTGAATCCTTCTATCAAAACAAAACAAAACAACTACTACAAGACCCCAGGGTCTTGCAATATTGTTCAGGTTGGTCTCAAACTCCTGAATTCAAACAGCCCTGCCACAGAGCCTCCTGAGAGCTAAGACTACCATGTTTTGTTCTATCCCACCCAGGTAAAGTTACAACTTTTAAAAATTTTAAATTCTGTTACTAGTGTTTTCCTTGAATGTTTGTGCACAGGTGTGCAATGCCGCAGAAGCCAGAGGAGGGCTTCAGATCCCCAGGAGCTGAAGTTACAGATGGTTGTAGCTGCCATGTGGGCACTGCGAATTGAAAACAGGTCCTCTGAAAGGGCAGCCAGGGTTCTTAACTGCTGAGGCCTCTCTCTAGGCCAATGACTATGCCTTAGTGGATATTTTGTAAAAATAAAAAGAAATGTGGCATCTGGTATCTACAACCTCATCGCCACAAGGAGCTTCTATAAGGAAGGTAGTCCATCCCCTGTAACTGTACACACTTAGTGCACATAAACTCATAGGCATAACATACATACATACATATAAAATAATAGTTAAATCATTATTCATCAGATACACAGTAAGCATCACACCTGATGCTAAGATACAGAGTATGTCATCAGTAACCACAAACTATATTCTAAGGAGCCAAAGTCAGTATAGGTGACCTGGCCAAAGAGGAGCTAGGATCAGAGGATGAATGAATATAATCTATAATGTGAGAAAAACAATTGTTTTGTGTGTATAGGTTGTACTGGGACAACATACTACTACTGAGCTACATACTCAGTCTATTCAAAACCAAAACTCCAGTTGGAGCACTTGCCTAGTGTGTCTACGACCCTGAGTTCTATCTTCATCATGGTCTCACTGTCGCCCAGACTGGCCCTGAATTCTTAGGTCTAAAGGATCCACCTACCTCAGTCTTTCAAACAGCTTGGACTATAGAGTACACTACCATGTCTGGATAAGGAGACTAAATATGCTACTTATCCACAAAAGTAAAGGTATATAAAACCTCAGACAAACCCAACAAAAGAAGTCAGAGTTCTACCTACCTCACAGGAATTGGAGAAGAACCAAATACAGCTTTGGTAAGCCCCGTGTGAGCCATATAGTTTATTAACATTAATATGGAAACCTGGGTCTTTTGATTTCAAATTCCATATTGCCATCACACTATTCTAACTAACCTAGAAGCTTCTCATTGAAAAACACCATTATCATTTATACAGCAAACGCTGTTGGAGATTCCACCTGACAGAAAGAGAGCAGCCAAACACAGAACTCTAATCCACATCTGCCACATTGTATTAAGTTGTTAGTATATTATTTTCTCATCTGTAACATAAAGAAAAATTATCATCTAAAGAGTAGGTAGAATTTGTGGAAGTAGCAATAAAAGTGTGTATATGGTAAAATTCTGAACAGTGGGTCAAATAATTTATCTGTTGTCCACTACAATGTTATTTTAAAAACTAAAAACTAAAGGGGGAAATCTACTTAGGTTCTTCTGCATTTACCTGAAATAACCGTGCAATGGACAGCAGCATTAATCCAGATAAAAAGCCATTGTACTGGAAATGAATATCTGGATGGATGTCAAGGAAGATGGCACTAGATTCACAAGTGGGGTATAAATATATAGAGAACTTGTGGATGCTTTCTTAATGAGTGAACTAAACATAATAGTTTAACTGGTTTTCAAAATTCAATACTCAGGGACAAAGTATTTTAATAACCAGAATCCAGCAACCTTGGAGAGAACAGAGTTTGAGTTTGGGGAGTTATGTAACCCAGATCAAGCCCCCTTTCGAAAGAAGCTCACATTTCATGATCATCACTACACAAAGAATGAACCTGTTAGTTCATAGCAGAGTACCAGAACAGGATATAGAATGCTAAGGATACGGTCTACAATTAATAACCCGAAGTTCCAGAGCAGCAGCACGGACAGAATAAACTTGGGTTTCTCTGTGAGGTCTTTGCTTGTTCTTTTCCCATCAATGCATTTACAGCACCTACGTGGGCACACCAGGAGAGAGACAAATAACTTTTCATTTTGTCACAACATTACACACTTCTGCACAGAGCCATTTCTGACAAACTGTCCATGGTGTCCATGGTTGACCTCAGGGTCAATTCCACATCTTTTCCTCAGGTATGCAGATCGGAAACAGTGCTCATTTAATAAAACTAAAGCCAACAAGCAGCAATCTCAGACCTCTAAGCAAGGATTAAAAAAAAAAAAAGAGAAGGCACACATTCAGTCCTCAAGAGTGAAAAGTGTGGGCCCAGGGTGTAGCTCAGTTGGTAGAGTGCTGGCCTACCCCACAGGGGTCCTGCACCAACTGAGCACAGTGTACATGCCTGTATTCCAACTCTGACAAGTAGAAGTTCAAAGTCATCATCAACAACACAGCAGTTTTCAAGCCAACCTGAGCTACGTTAAGACCTTGTCTTAAAAAATGAAAGAAGAAAAGTGAAGGAGTGAAAAATGCAAGGCAGAATGGTACAGGCTAAGTGTGAGCAAGACTCTGACTAGTTCAATCCCCAATGTATATGCATGACCCATCCACACACACTCAAGAGTTAGCCATGCCAACTCCACACTAGCCTTGGGCTACACAGTGAGACCCTGTCTCAATTCCTCACTGCGATGATGATGACAATGTTTATCTAAGGGGCTTGGGAGATGGCTCCATCAGTGACGTATTTGCTGTATAAGCACGAGGACTTGAGTTCACTCCCTAGAACCAACATTTACAAAACAAATGGCCGAGCGTAGTACATGTAGTCCTAGAGTCAGGAGGCAGAGCCAGGTGGGTCTCTGGGGACTGTCATCCATTTTGTTTTTTGAGATGGGGTCAGGATGGTCACAGCATCAAGGATCTGCTTGCATCCACCTTCTCAGAAATGGGATCACACATGTATACCACATGCCTGCCTTTTTCACATGGCACTTGCTCGTTTGTGTATCTGTGTACCATGTGCGTGTCTGGCTCCTGCGGGTCAGAAGAGGGCATTGGACCCCTTGGATCTGAAGTTATAGACAGTTGTGAGCTGCCAAGAGGGTGCTGGGAATCAAACCTTTGTCCTCTGCAAGAACAGCAAATGTTCTAAACTGCTGAACCACCTCTCCAGCACGCCATATGATAATCTGAGTTTACTGGAATGAAACTCCCTAACTTTCGTGACACACAGTGGATATATGTGCATGGATATATATGTGTATGTATTATGTGTACGCATGTCCCACAAAATAGGGCAGGTCACAAAAGCCTCTGGGCGTGGCCAAAAAGAAAGGAAGGCGTGTGGGGTTACTCTGAGGGAGAGAATTGGTCCTGGAATTCTATCTGGATTAGTTCTTTTACATCATCTTCTCATTCCACCACCTCAGAACCCTAACTTATTCCCACTTCACAAAACCTCGCACTACTGTGCCCTATAATTACTCTCAGGCAAGTTAAAGCTCAGCTTGGGTTTTTGCTGTGTCAGGATCTGTTATTACATGCACAGGGTTGTGTCCCCTGTAAATCAGCAGTATACATTTTTTCCACACCTTCCACACTCTCAACTGTCCATACAGCGTGACCTTTGCCACTTACTCGTGAACAGCATACACAAAGAGTGCATCTGTCAGGATGACAGAGAACCTTTGGAAAAGCAACGTTCTTGAGCTGCAGTAGTTCAGGTTCTGAATATTAAGCATCTCTTGATCAAAGTATTTGGCAATATGTGATAAGGCGTACTCAAACCATGCAAAAAAAGGGGGGTAATCCAAGGTCCACTGTGAAGTTGCCTGTGATTAAAAAAAAAAAAAAATCAAAATTAAAACATACCCTAAGTAGCTCAACAAGGTGTAAATATTTAAAACTGTTCACTAGTCTTTCAAACAGCATCATGAAGTGGAGTTGCACTGAGAATGCCCTAACTACACAGAGCAACTCCTCCATGAGGAGAGCTGAGACACATGGGCAGGATGCACATGGCTATACACCCAGCACTGAGGAGGCCGAGGCAAGAGGATTTTGAGTCTCAGGCCCGCTTGAGATTCCTTGGCCACATATCAAGGATACACGCTAATTATAATCTTCTGTCTCTGCACTTAAAAAAATTAAGAATTTAAATCATGTTTTTAATGTGAGAGTCTCTTTCCTGCACGACTACAGGTGCACCATGGTCCGCCTGGTGCCCTGCAGGTCTGAGAGGGTGTCGGGCTCCCCTGGGACTGGAGTTACAGATGGTTGTGAACCATCATGTAGGAGCTAGGACTCGAACCTGTTCCTCTGCAAGAACAAGTGCTCTGAACCAGAGCCAATTCTCAAGTCCCTTGTTACTCTTTTCATTGAAAATTTCTTTTGGTTTTTTGAGACAGGGTTTCTCTATGGAACCTTGGCTGTCCTTGACTCGCTTTGTAGACCAGCCTCGAATCCACAGTGATCCACCTGCCTCTGTCTCCCTGAGCGCTGGGATTACAGGCGTGCAACACCATGCCTGGCTGAAAATTTCTTTCTCTGCAAGTCTAGTACAGGCTCACTGGATACTGGTTCTTCACATGGATTATGGCTCAAGGTCTCTCTGTGATTAAAAAATAAATAACACTTAGCCTCATTCCCAGTCTCGGTCCCTGCTTATAAGAATTAATGATACAGTTGAGATGTGAAGTGAATAAGTAATTAAATTAAAAAGAAAAGAACCAATGACAGACACCTGCTAGGTCTGCAGAAACCCTGATCTGTTTACACCCCTGCAGGGTAAAACCCAGGAGGTTTGGATGGCCCCAGGTAAACCCAGAGGCTTTGGTCACCAACTTCTACACTTACGAAACCGCCCTCTCTACTTCCAAGCCTCCAATGTAGAATGTAAGCGAAATGACCCACTGAACTTAGGAAAGAAAACTACAAATTCTATTTTTCTCATTCTTTACAATTACTATTTTAACAGTATATTAACAGTAGTGGCTTTGCAATGTACACAGACGAGTTCACGAGAACATACTCAGCATACTCAGAAATGACTTCTTGCTAGGATATGGACAATTCAAAAGTTTAGAAAAATCCACATAATTCTAAAAACTCAATTTAGACTTAATTTGTATCTTCTCATTAGAATTTAAAATGTCAGAGCTCAATCTCTCCTGAAAAAAAGATGCCTGTTTTTTTTTTTTTTTTTGCAAGTTAAAGACTTTCTTCTGACTTTAGTTTACTGACACATTTACATACTTTAAAAATAGTGAGTTGGAAATCGTCAAAGACGTGGCTGCTGGTAAGCGACGGCCATTTTTCCAGAACAGAGAGTCCTTGGGCTTCCGCTGCCATCCCCATTCTACACTCCCTTTAGCCTCTCTGCACACCATCCCTGTCCCACACAAACCACCACACTGGGCACGTGTGCACCCCAAGGGTTTCTATCTGGGGCCATCTTTTTACCTAGATAGGTTTTTAAGCTAGTATTTCCTTCCAGTCACTCCACTAAGAGTGATGGGGACGAGAAATCTGGGCCAAACCCTGGTTTTCAAACACTAAAACAGCCAACGTGTCCATTCAAAGATACAAACAATTTTTCGCTCAATAGATAAATGGTCCCTTCAGTGTCTTTCCCAGCCAGTTGGCCTCTTCAAGGTCAGTGAGGAAAGGTGAGGTCACAACTAAGGAGGACTCTACTGACAACCCACTTTCCACCTGCCTACTCTCCTGGGAAGGCATGAAGAGACTACCCGGTCAACTCCACCCTGTCCAGCGTATGTCCTGCTGAGCCTCCTAGCCACAGCACTGCACGCCGGTTTGCTAATTTTCCCTCCCTGTTAGAAAGAACAGGGAGGCACCGGCATGTCTTCTTTGTCAAGTAAGTACACACAGGAGAGCCCTGGCACAGGGAGAGTGGTCCTCAGGTGGTGGGGAGTGTGAAGGCTTTAGAAGTGAAAGAACACCTAGAGAGAACAGAATTAAAAGGGATAGATAAGGACCACAGACAGAGCCTGAGAGGACCAGCTTCTTAAGGGGTGTGAAAATAAAGTTACAAAGGAGACTCAGAAGGAAGTCAAGAGAAAAACGAGGAATGGCAAAGCAGAGGGCTGCTTTTTCATACATAGACAATGCTAACAGTGAATGTTTACCAAGTACTTAGCATTGCGCCAAGTGCTTCCTATTTGTTTCGTCTTAATTAGCATCATTTCACAATGGCAGACGTCTTGCAAATATCACTCAGCACGGTCATGAAATAGCAGAGCTGTCAAACCTGGACATTCTGAAACCACCGCTGAAGCTCTGGACTAGCCTACATAGCACTTTTCTTGGTTGGTGTCCACACATGTAAACCGTGACCCCTCAGGCTAAACAGTCACTCAAAGCTCCCCAGCACGTCTATGAAATATTGACAGTACTACTATGTAAAGTAAATCCAGTCCCCTAGAACAACTGTGGTTAGGTTTCCCTGCACTGACTGGGAAATAAAGCCAGGTGAGGATGCAGCTCAGCTAATAGTGTGCTTGTCCAGCATGTACAAAGTCTGGGATCCCCAGCACTGTATAGATATTGGCTCATCCTCAGCCACATAATGAATTAAAGGCCAGTGTGGGCTACATGACACCATCTTCAAAAACAACGAGGCTGGAGAGATGGCCAGTGGTTAAGAGTGCATACTGTTCTCACAGAGGACCTGAGTTCAGTTCCCAACACTGATGTCGAGCGGCTCACAACTGCCCATAACTCCAGCTGCTGAAGATCTGATGCCCTCTCTGGTCTCTGTGGGCCCTTACTCAAATGCATGAATAAAAATTAAAATCTTAAAAACAACCCTGCAAAACTCAGAGTACCACTGTTTTAGTTGTCTCCTTGTGAGTATGCCTAGCCATGCAATGCATATGGAGGCCAGAGGTTGACATCACATCCATCCTTAGCCACTTCTCCACCTTAGATTTTGAGACTAGACCTGAGGCTCACTGATTTGCTTAGACTGGCTAGCCAGAGAACTTTAGATTTGCCTGTCTCTGCCTCCTCAGCACTGGTATTACAGATGCATGCCAACACAGCCAGCTTCGTAAGTGGGTGCTGGCCACCTAAACTCTGGTCCTCACGATTATGTAATAAGCACTTTACCAAAAAAACAAAAACCTGTTCTCTCATCTCAACATGTGTGTTGTGGCATATATACATATGTGCACACAAATTTGTGCATGCACAAAAAACAATAAAAGGATTTTTAAAAAGATTTATTTTTAGCTATGTGCATATTTGTGGAGGGGTGTGTATACACATGATTGCAAGTAACTGCAGAGGCCTCGTGCTTCGATCCTCTCTGGAGCTGGAGTTACAAACAGCATTTCTTCACCCGATGTGGATGCTAGGAATTGAGCTCAGGTCCTCTGGTAGAGTATGTATATATGCCACAGCACACATGTTGAGGTGAGAGAACAGTTTTCTAGTTTAAAAAAATTAATAGTGTGTGTCCATACCATGTCATGTGTGTGGAGGTTGAGGGACAAACTGCAGAGTGGCTCTCTCCTTCCACCACATGACAGGTTGTCAGACCTGGCTCCAGGGCCACTGTCCTGGCCTGGAGTGGTTCACTTATGTCAGTTAACAGATCCACTGAGGACTTCATTCACAACAGGCAAGTGCTCAAAACCGGGTCATATTCCCAGTCCTGAAAATCTGATTTAAGAGCAACAATCTAAAGGTGACGCTACACAGCATTTCTTTTGCTGTTGATTCGTTTCTGAGATAGTATGTGGCTATGTAGTCCAGGCCAGCCTTGACCCTTTTCACCCCACCTCAACAGCTACTGCTAGGTTACAGGTACATGCCACCACTTCAGCTTACATATAATCTTTAAAAGGTAAAACTGAAACTTACCTCATAATACCACTGAGATACTGGCAAACTGTGAGTGATAGCAAGCCAATTTCGGTGTACTTCAAAATCTGTGGAATGGCTACACAAGCCAATCAAAGGAACAAATGAGATTTTGAAACAGCTGTATCTCATATCCTATAAAATGACATGGCATGCACACATGTACAAAGTCCTCAAACATCTCACTTATTAGGGGTCAGAAGGTTAGGGCCCTCTCTGTAGTTGTTGGAGGATCCAGGAGTTTGTGATGGGGTCTCAGAGATATCCAAGGGCTGAGAAGGTCTCAAACAGGTTCTCAGACCACAGCATAAGTGACATTCTCTTTCTCAAACAATTCTAACAAAATCCATAATCTAGAAAATGCCTTACAAAAGAGCTTTAAGTTTTTAAAATTACATTTATATGACTGTGTGTGTTGATCATGTGTGAAAGCCAGAGGACAATGTATGGGAGCTGGTTTTCTCCTTCCACTCTTTATGTCCTGGGGATGAAACCGAGGTTGCCAGGAGGGCTCTCTACCCACTGAGCATCTCATGAGTGCAAGGACTTCTGCTGTTTTCAGACAGGGTGTCAAACAGCAACCGCAGTGATGTATTAGGTAAGGGCACGTTCTGAAACCTTAAGCAGTTTGTCACTGTGCACACACTTACAGAGCACAGTTCCACAAACGGATACAACTCCGACATCCCTAGAGAATAAATTCGGGCTGGAAAGGTGGCTAAGAGGACTTGTTGCTCTTCCAGTGGACCCAAGTTCCAACACCCACACTGAGCTGCTCACAATGTCCTCTCACTCCAGCTCCAAAGGATCCAACACCTTCTTCTGGCCTCTAAGGGTGACCCTCCCCACCTCCCACCGACACACACGAAATTTTTTTTTTTTTTTAAGGAGAACATACAATTTTACAGGACAATCACTGTATATACATACATATATATGTATATAGTCTATTAGTGACAGAAACACTGTCATTAAATGATACATTACTGCATTTAGTATCCAGCGTGATGGACAGACTAACCAGTGGCTGGAGTGAATACAGAGTGCAGCAGCTAAGAAGGTATTCTAGGACAAGATTAAGTATTGGACCAAGGCAAGTATTCAAAGTACCTGAGGATATATATTTTTGGTTGAAATAACTAAAACAGAAAAATACTGTTTAAGAGGAGTTGGGGGGGGTCTCTTCAGATAGGAAAGATGTTTTTGCTTTGCTTTCTGCCAACCAACTGCTTCTTTTCCCAAGTTACTTTGCTTAACTCATACAACGCAGTATTTATATTCACATAATACATTATAATGGACACGCATTCTGCACAAATGGCTCTCTCACACTAAACGAGAGATCATGACCTTGAATTAAAGGATACAAATAAGCCCTAAACTAAGAAGTGTGAAGATCCGGGGGAGGCTGGGTGCGTGTCTGTGTGTCTGTGAGCACATACTCAAGGCCTGCACAGCAAGGATGGGTGAAGTGATGGCAAAACTTATTAGATGTGGATACTGAACACCCACTGTCCACACGCAGCTAAGCGCTGCATATACTTTCCACAGCCCGTGTGGCCACCTCTCTTCCTTTTCACCTCTTCAGCCACAATGACAACTTTCTGTACCTAGAATTCTAGGTTATTCCTAATTACAGGGCTTTTGCACTTTCTCTTTCCTAGGCCTTAAGTGTTTTTCACCTTGGTTATTCTTTTTCATACTGAGAATTTGTACTCAAACATCACCTCCTACAAGGGTTAAAAGCCCTGCCAGTCCATTACTGTCTCTTTTAAAAACCTTCTCTAAGAGTCTGAAAGTTTGGCGCTCCCAATTCCCCGGAAGACGAGGTCCTGAAACGCTACTTTGACCACTGAATCTTCGGTATTTAAGACGCCGACCGGTCTTTTAAGCAGCAGGTCCTACTGGCTGAAAGGCTGGTGGAGGTGGGTGTCATTAACTCACAGACGGAGGATGAGGGCCCTGAAACTCATCAACTCGGAACTGACTTGCCCGACCTTAGACGGCGTTAAATCCCACCCTCGGCAGACATGGCTATATGCTAGCTCTCGGGTGAAGTCCCAACCACCTCGGCAGAAAGCTTAGCAAAGGCGGAGAGAACACATGGCATTTCTTCCTCGTACCCCAAACATCCATCCAAGTCTCGCCCACCCTGCCGACCGCGGGGTCTTCCCGCTCAGCCCCTGGCTCTGCAGGTCCTTACTAGGTGGGGATGAGAAGGCACTTGAGGAGTGTCACCCCGAGAGCCAAAGCCGAAAACCAATGGTCACTACCAGCCGCAAGCCTGAACGCCGCCATTGCTGGAGTCCCGTCACTTCCGGGACGCTGCGCATGCGGAGAAGGCCTTCGAAGGCGGCGCCCGGGAGCTCTGCGCATGCGCCGGCCGCGCGGGGCGCAGGCTGGAAAGAGCGCCAGGGTTTAAACCAGTCGCCCCGTCCCTGTCGTCTCTCAAGCTGGGAGGAGTTAGCCGCGCCCGTGCAGAACCTCCGTGGTGACAGTTTTAAAATTCATTCGTTCGTATTGGTTGTTGTTCGTACGTGTTTCCATTCAAATAGTGGTTGGGCGTCTGCCTCGGGTCTTCCTTCTTGATTGGTCTGGGAAACCCACGTGAGAAAACCGGACCTGTTCAAAGTGGTTCTGAAGGAAACAGTTGTCATTCGTTCGTCACGCAGATGAAAGTCTTTGGAATGGGAACACCGAGAGCCCGTCGGAACTGGAAGTTAAACTCAGAGAATGGTTTGAGCAGAGATACAGAGCTGAAGGCATTTCGATTCTAGTGTCGTTGAGCTAGGCTTGCCCTGAAGCACCTGCCCCTTGCGGAGGCAGGAGTCTCACACTTCTAAGAGTTTTGTTTTAGTGGTAGTTCATTCACAGTGTAGCACTTGCCATATAGAACAGGCTAGCCGCGAACTCACAGAAATCTTGGTGCCTCTTCCACTGGGGTGTTAGGACCAAAGGACCAAAGCATGCATCACCACGTCTTCATTTAATTGCAAATTATCTAGGCAGTTTATTAAAATTGACATTGTGGGCTAAGTCCGAGTACCAGTGCTGCTGGTTCACAAGGGCTGAGGCACATGCACTGTAATTGTTCTTGTCCCTTTTGTACTACAGGGTCTTGGTCAAATTAAACCTTGGCTCTCTATCTCCCTCCTTCCCCCCTTGCCTCCCTCCCTCTCTCCTTCCCTCTGTCCTTCCCTCTCTCCTTCCCTCCGTCCTTTCCTTCCTAACTTCCTTCCTTCCTTCCTCCTTCATAAAAATAAAAATGTTTTATCTTGAGTCAGCTGGGTATGTTGGCGGCACACCTGTAATCCCAGTGCTTAGGTAGGCAGAGGCAGGTGGATCTCTCTGAGTTCGAGCCTAGCCTGGTCTAAAAAGCGAGTCCAGGACAGCCAAGGCTACACAGAAAAACCCTGTCTCAAAAAACAAAACAAAAATATTACCTCAAATTATTAAGATTAATAGAATAAATACAAGTTGTTTGAGATGGTGCCAGGAAGGAATAAATGCCCAGTAATTGCTCAGAGAAATTAAATGCCTTATCAAAAGATGTACAGCAAGGTATTAATCTGAATCTATGCCTCATTCACAGCTTCACTTACCACCTTTAAGTATACAATGCTAAATTTTTCTACTTCAAATCCATAGCTCTTTTCTGACTCCCACTTACTTACATCTGTCTATCTAACATCTCCTGTGGGTGGGTTCCTTCCCAGCCTCCTTGCCTCTCTCCTGTGCTCTCCAGTCCTCTCCTTTCTTCCCCTTCTCCTTGCCTTTTTCATCTCTCTCTTACGTCTCTCCTGGTGTTGGAGATTGAATTCTCAGGGTTTCTCACATGCTGGTTAAACACTCTTCTAATGAGCTACACCCCTGCACTTACATGCATTTTAAATGTTTGTTTAGTTTATATATTTTGAAACAGAAGCTCAAGATAGATGGACTAAGTGGCCTTGAAGTCACTCTGGAGCCCAGGCTGACCTTGAATTTTGAATCCTCTTGCCTTAATTTACAAAGTAAATGACATTCATAGGCTTTGGGGATTGGGGCATGGATATCTTTGGAGGGTCTTAGCTAGTTTATCACATACCTCACACTCATTGTACCTAAAACTGAATTAATGATTTTTCAATATTATCCACTTAGAGAAAGACACCAAGTGTGCAGTTTTCACCTCCCTTCTGCACCTGTTCAGTTTGATATGTCGCTCACTGTGATGGCATTTTTCTTTTGGAGAGGGGTCTCTGTGTTGCCCAGCTTTGTCTTAAACTCCTGGGATCAAGTAATTCTCTCTCCTCTCTCTCCTATGAAGCACACCTCATGCTAATCCCCACCAGCAATCTGATGCTTCATTATAGGGATTTGGCTGGCCTCCCCGGTAGCTTTACCATTATATTCTACCTGCATAGTTAAGAAATAATTTTAAACATCATGAAAAAAAAAAAAAAACAATTTCAAAGAAGAGCAAACTTGGGATTCTAGTTTCTGGTTCTTTTTGTTTGGTGTTTTGAAACAGGGATATTACCCAGGCTAGCCTTGAACTCACCGTCCTCTTCCCTCAGCTTCCTGTGAACCACCACAGCTGGCTCATCTCAGGGTTCTTCCCCTCCCCGCTCAAGGCAGGGTCTCACTGTGTAGCTTCAGCTAGCCTGGAACTTGCTATCTGGAAGTACCTTGTAGGTCAGACTGGTCTCAAAGTTGCAGCAGTCATCCTACTTCTGCCTCCCAAGTGCTGGGTTTACAAGCGTTACTGCCAGAGCAGGATAAGTCATAGGTTTTTTTTTTTTAAATACATATTTATTTTTATTTTATGCGTATGACTGTTTTGCCTGCATGTATGTATGTGCAGCACATGTATGTAGCACTCGCAGAGTCGAGAAGAAGGTGTTGGATCCTCTAGAACTGGAATCACAGATAATTGTAAGCTGTGGTGTGCATGCTGGGATCCAAACAAGGTCCTCGGAAGGGCAGTCAGTACTCTAAACCATTGAGCCTTCTTCTCCAGCCTCTAGCTCATGGTTTTTATTCAAGACACCTGCATTTTCCCAGCCCTTTAATGCCTTAGCAAACCTAGATAGTGAATTAATTCCTTTCATCGTCTCTGGTTGATGTGTTAAATCCCATCAGTCTGGGCTAGCATTGTGGCTCAGTGGTGGAGTGCTGGCTTAGCATTCAAGAGGCCCTGTGTTTGCTCCTCAGGACTCAGGGACTGGAGCTGGACTATGTTCAGTCCTTGTCTGGATAGTTTTATGTCAACTTGATACGAGCTAAAGTCATCAGAGAGGAGGGAAACTCAATTAAGGAAATGCCTCCATAAGATTGGATTGTAGGCAGGCCTTATAGGACATTGTCTCAATTAGTGATTGATGTGGGAGGCCCATTGTGGATGGTGCCATTCCTGGACTGGTGGTCTTGGGTTCTGTAAGAAAGCAGGCTGAGTAAGCCATAAAGAGCAAGCCACTAAGCAGCATCCCTCCATGGCCTCTGTATCAGCTTCTGCCTCCAGGATCCTGCCCTGTTTGAGTCTCTATTCTGATTTCCTTCAGTGACGAATTGTGATGTGTAAGTTTAAGCTAAATAAATCCTTTTCCTCCCCAAGTTGCTTTTGGTCATGGTATTTCATCATAACAATAGTAAGACAAACTCAGTCTCATGTAGGAAAATGTGGGTATGTGTCTCGTGTGTATGCATGCATATTCAAGCCCACTTCCTTAACTAGGTTTATTGTTTCTGTAATAACTTTCTTTTTTCTTTTTTCTTTCCCTCTCTCCATCCCTCCATTTCCTTTTGTTTTGCTTTAGAGGAAGGTTCTTACTGTGTAGCCAAAGCTGGCTTCCAGGCATCCTGGTATCTTAGCTTCCCGAGTTCTGGCAATACAAGTGCATGCCACCACAATCAGATGTATCTGAAATTTCTGAATCTTTATGGTGTGTGTGTGTGTTAGAATCCAGAGCCTTGTGCATACCTATTAAATATCCTATCATTGGATTACACTCCCATCTCTCTGAGACTTTTTATCGGCTTTTTGGCAAGGCTTTAGTCATAGCTGCATTGCTATGACTATGCTATGTTCAGGGTCTGTCATGATTAATCTTAACTGTTAATTTGGCATGATTTAGAATTACCTAGGAGATAATTCTCGAAGTATATGCATGAGATTTTTAACACAGATGTTAACTGAGGAAGAAAATACTCTGAATTAGGCATTACCATTCACTGAGTCCAGACTGAATTAAAAAGAGAAAGTGTGCAGAACACCAGCCTTTATCTCTTTCTCTTCCCTGACTGTGGAGGAAACCTGACCTGCTACCTTGAATACCTGCTGCCACCCCTTTCTCACCATGATGGACTACGTGCCCTCAAACTGTGAGCCAAAATAAGTGTTCCTTCCTTAAACTGTTTCTTGCCAGACATTTGGTCATAGCTAGACTAGGCCCTGGATCTTACTTGTCCACAAGACCTTAGCACAACTGACGACATGATGGACATACCATTCAGGCCATAAAACTTGGCACAACTTTGGCAGTATCTGCCAAAATGAAAACAAAGATCTAACCATCAAAGTCCATAGTTCTGGGAAAGTCTCTAAATGTCCTAAACCTTACTTTTTGGATTTTTTAATTCCACTTCTGGCTAACCATTCTTGCCAAGTTAATCCAGTATATGGTTTTTGTGCTTAAAAGTTCCCCCTGAACCTTTATTCAGGGCTACACTGAGATTCTATTGTGCTCACCAGCCAGCTAATAAAGACTTTCTATTGGCTTAAACTTGTGTCCAAGTACAACAAGAAAAGTAACTCATGTGGAGGCCACCTTGAATCCAAAGTACAAGGTTGCACAAGGTCTAGCTGATCTCTTTTTACTCACCTTAGCTCACTGATATGATCACGCCACTGTGTCAGTAACTAGAATTTTAATTTGGAGCCAGCTAAGATGGTACATATTTGTCATCGTAACACTCAGGAGGCCAAGGCAGGAGGACTTGGAATTCAAAGTCAGGTTGGCCTACACAGCAAGGTTTTGTCTTCAATCTTATTCTTGGTGTAGTGGCTCACTCCTGTAACCACTGTAAGCACTGGGGAGGCTGAAGAGGGATTACCAGGACTTCTAGACCAGCCTGGGCTGTAAAGGGAGACTCTGGTCTCACAAAGCACACACATACACACACACACACACACACACACACACACACACATACACACATACACACAAAGGTCAAAGGTTGTTCTGCAGCTCCTTCCCTGTGTGTTGTGTTTTGTATAAGGACCTCAATTTCAATATCCTCATTAATATGTTTGCACAATCATCCCTTTTTCATGGTGGACAGTATCTATCTTATCCTTGTGTTTGCTCACCCTATTTCATTCTCTCTTCCCTAAGTTCCCGTTTCATAGCATCAGCATAAATGGATTAAACAACTGAGGGCTAGGAAGAAGGAATTGTATCCAGAATCAGTATCATCTCACTGCTTCCTCCAGACTGAGTCTGCTCCTGACAGGGTGACCAGTTTCCCTGAGAACTGGTGTTATGCCAAGAGCTCAGCCCTGGCCTTCTGCTGGATTTTGGGCATTCAGAGGGGCAACAACAATGCCAGCTTTTGTAAGAGGAAGCCCATCTTGTTGAGCCCATTTGACAAGCACAGCCACTCAGCTCCTGTGTTTGTTGTGTTTGCTCTGGGGTAGCTGAGGACACAGACTGGCTGACATCGCAGGATAAATCATCTTCCTGAGCTTCCTCTATGGCAAGTACTTTCCTGTGGGTGCTAACCTGGGTTAGACCCATATCAGCCAACACAGATTTGAGACTCCTCTCGTCCAGATCTCTTTGGTTCAATCTTCCAGCATTAGTGGTTCATGTATTTATTTTTTCTTTTGCGGTGCTGAGCCTGGGCTTCACGTGTGCTTTACCACTGAACCATATACCAAGTGTTCCACTAAGCTTCCCAGGCTGGCCTGGAGCACATCTCATAGCTCAGGCAGCTCTCAAGCTTGTGATTCTCCTGCCTCAACTACCTGAGAGGGTTGTGGGCCTTCACCACTGAGCTCTGCTTCTTTTTCTCAGTCTCTGACCAGCCTGCTAGGCATTCACTACTGCTCAAGAGACTAAGTAAAAACTCCAAGCTGCTTTTCTTCCCTTGCAGAGGAAATAGTCAAGAGCCATCACTGTAGCTGCATTCATTGCAAGGATTTCACTTCACTGTTATTTTTAAAGATATTGAGTCATGAAGTACCTCTCTAGTTTTGGGGGATTTTGTTTTGAGACAGGGTTTCATGTAGTGGAGCCTGGCCTCAAACTTGCAATATAACTGAGAATGACCTTGAACTTTTGACCTTCCTGACTTTACCTTCTAAGTGCCGGGATTACAGGCTCATGCCACCACATGTCTAACTTTACGAAGTGCTGTAGATTGAACCCAGGGCGTTGCGCATAGTAGGCAAGCACTTGAGTAACTGAGTTACCGTCCCAGCACCTCCATTCTTAATTAGTACCTAAAAATTGTAGCATTCCATCTATGAAGTAGATTTGAGTCTTCTTTTAAAAAAAAAAGTGTGTGTGTGTGTTTGATATGTGTGCAGGCACACACTCATTCTACGGCATACATGAGGAGATCAGAGAACATTTTCAGGATTTGATTTTCTCTTACCATGTGTAAATTCTTTGGATTGAACCCTTGTACAACAAGGGTTTTATAACAAGGCTTGTACAACAAGTGATTTTATCTGCTGAGCAATCTCATTGGCCAGAGGTTTTGTTTGTTTGTTTTTGTTTTTCTTTCTTTGTTAGTAGTTTTTCTTGGATAGTCTCAGCCTCCCTCCTCTAGGACATAGGTGTGAGTGGAAGAAGAAGTCTCAGTAGTAGAAGTAGGTTGCATGGGAGCCTTCTGGGTCTATTTTTTTTTTATCATTGTGTTTTATGTTCCGAATCAAATGTCCCATTTCCATCATACAGTGGATTATTGCTGTCATCTTCATGGCTTGGTAGAGCTGAAAAAATGCCGACCATGGGCAGGTACAGATGTGTATACTAATTTGATGTTCTACTTATTAGTGGCTTCTAGAACACAGAACCATCACTTTAGTATATGGTAACACTGCAAAATTATCCTAGTTCTGGGGGTCAGAAGTTTAAACTCGTTATGATTGAGCTGAAATCAAGGTGCCACTGGGCTATATTCCCCCTGGAAGCTCAGAGAGGAGAGTCTCTTCCTGCCTTTTCCAGGTTCTGATGGCTCCTGGTGTTCCTTGACTGTGGCTGCATCACTCCAGTCTCTGTTTCATGGTCTCTGTGTTCCTGTGATAAAGCCCTGACCAAAGCAACTTACAGAAGAATTTATTTAGGATTATAGTTGTAGAGGGTTTAAGAGTTCATAATGGCAACACGGTGACAGGAACAGAAGCTAAGAGCTCACACTTCACACTGGAAGCTGGAAGCAGAAAGAATGCACGGGGAATGACAGCAGACTTCAAAACCTCAAAGTCTGCACACAAGCCATCTTCCAGTGACTTCTAAACATCCAAACAGTGCCACCAACAGGGGACTGCATGTTCAAACACCTGAGCCTACAAAGGACACTCTCATTCAAACCATCACGTACTTTAAATTCCCTTCTCTGTGTGTTAAGCCTCCCTCAGCTTCTCTTGTAAAGATGTGTATTAGACAAGTGTGGTAGTACACACTTGTAATCCCAGCACTTGGGAGGTTGAGGCAGGAGGATCACTAATTGGAGGCCAGCCTCGGCTACAAAGTGATTCTGTGGTCAACCTGGGCTGTATAACAAGGCAAATATTAAAAATGATACACAATAACATTTAGGACTCATGAGAATAATCCATTAAAAAAACTCCCAATTTTAGATCTGTAGCTTAGGGAATGGCTGGTGTGGTAGAGCACACCTGTAACCCCAGCGTGAGGAAGTATGTGGTGATGTTTATCTGTAGTCCTAGCACAGGAGAAGTGTGTGGTAGGCACACCTGTAATCCCAGCACAGGGAGGTTAAGGAAGGAGGATCAAGATTTTAAGGTCATTGTTGGCTACTTGGTGAATTCTCAACAAACAATCAAAATTTATAATTGATCACATCTGCCACATAAGGGATACTATAGATATTAGGAGATTTAGGACATGGGTATCCTCTTGGTAGGTGAAAGTCTAGGGGACATGTCATCCACTGTGAAGCCATTCATACTCCACTAGGATCCTGGGTGCCCCAAGATCTACTTCCAGCTGTGAGTTAGTCTCTTGCTACCTCAGAGGGCGGGACTTGCTCTTCAAAACTTAGGACTGTAGCTCCCCTTTCATGGTGCTCTAGAGATTTTGTACAGCATTCTTTTGTCACACAGGTCTGGGTTATGCACCCGAGTGTCATGGAGGTTCTTAGTACAGACAGAACTTACTCTCAGTCTCAAACCTGACAGCCTTCCAAGTCATTAGATGAATGGAACAAGCCCATTTGTCACCTCCTCTGTGCAGTCTTCAGAATCCACTAAGCACTGTTCTTCCTCCCATGATAGCAGTGCGAATACACAACTTGTCCTTCACCTTGGAAGGGGTGTTCTTCATGTTCTAGACTAATGAACCCCTAAAAAACTTCTACCATATGGCACCCCAGATCTTCTTTGAAATTTTCTCCTACTCTAAGGAATATTGAGTCATGATTTGAAATTTCTCTTTCCTATTTGCCAGGACCACCACCATAACCCCTAACCTCCTAATAAGCCCATGATGATATTCTCTGGAGTCTGAAGATGATAAGGGTCTTGCAGAGGAGAAAGAGAGTGAGAGAGAACTATTCTTTCTAGAGAAAAGTGAACAGCTTTGTCTGATCCTCTGTACTGGTGGAGAGCACCAACACATTTGTCAGATCAGTGGCCACACTTCCATGTACTTCAGTACAGCCAGGGGATGTGTTCAAGATCTCCACTCAGCATGGTAGCTGCAGTTAAGGTTACAAGGCGGTTACAGTTATGGTAGTCCACTGTCACTTTGCTGAGTCTGCTTCCCATAGCATTTAGACTTGGAGATAAAATGGGAGTGAACAGACTTGCACCCTTAAATTGTGTTTGGTGGTGTTCCCTCTGAGATGTGGTATTGCTTCTGATTTACCATCTTGACTTGCCTAGGGCTATGAGCAGCCAGATTTCCATTTGACCTTTTCTATGATAAAGGCTCTAACTTCTCAGGTAAGAAGCCAGTGTGAAAGTTCTGATTCTGCCAAATGTATCTTGGCCAATTTTCCTTTCAGAAACTTGAGGACTAGCTGTAGGCTGAGTGGAGAACACACTGAACCATAGAGATCTTTTAATCATTTGGCTTCTGTAGTCCAATTTCAGTGTATAGATGGGGGTTGACATCCTTGTTGCTTAGAACATGGGGGACCACTAAATGATTACTTCAAGCACCAACAGCCCTTGTCATAGAGTAAGTGTTGACAAGCAAAACATGCTGCTCCGTCTTTCTGCAGGCATCCTCGTTCCCCCTTGGAGTGGTTTCCTTGACTCTTGAGGGTTTTCTTCTTCCCCAGATTGCTGTTCACAGTACAGCACAGTTATTACAAAGGAAGATTTGGGGATGGCATGGAGAGATGGCTCAGCGGTTAAGACTATTTGATGCTCTGCAGAAGACCCAGGTTCAATTCTCAACACCTATATGGTGGCTCACAAACATCATAACTTCAGTTCCAGAGGATCCAACACCTTCTTTTGATCTCCAAGGCACCAGGCACACACACACGCACACGGTGGACATACATTTATACATGCAAGCAAACACTCATAAGTAAATCTAAAAAAAAAATTTTTTTTTTAAAGAAAGAAGACTTGCATCCCCGAGTCTGGAGTTTGGGATCTTGGCTCATCAAGTAGTTGGTTGTTGGGCAAGCGGTTTATTCTCTCCATAATACTCTGTTTCTCTATGAAGGGACGACAACGTCAGTGTGTGTCTCACAGTGTTGTTTTGTGAACTGATATTGGATGGGGACATTCAGGATGCCCTGGCATACAGTAAGCACCAACGAACTATTAGCTCCCACCACTATTGTTAATTGGCCAGCACTCTCACGTCAGGATTCTCACTTGCCTAACGCTTCCTCAGATTCTCCAGCTGTTGCTCTGTTACTTAATTCTCAAATCCCTCTTTTCTCCTCTTCATATCCAAGCTGTAATTCTTACTAGATCTCTGTTTAGCTGTCTGCTTCCAAGTTAGCAACATTTCTGGAAAACACAGTCATATAAATGTTTACTTTGCCAGGCATAGTGACTTGTGGCTGTAATCCTAGCACTTAGACAGCTGAGGCAGGAAGATTGTCACAAATTCAAGGTGCACCTAGGCTCCATAGTGAATTCCAGGTCAGCCTGGGCTTCAGAGTAAAATCCTGTTTCAAAAAACCAAAATAAAAAAACAAAATAAAATGTGTTTACATTACACATACTCTGTGTGCCATGCTGAATGCTTTCTTTGTATGAATCAGCGCCGTCTTGAGCTTCAGAATCTCCTGCCTCTGCTTTCCAAATGCTGGGTTTCAGGCATATACCACCATGTCCACCAATTGGAGCCTGGGCTGAACCCAGGGCTTCCAGCGTGTTAGGCAGGCATGCTATCCCCAGCATTTTCTTCGAATAGGATTTTGCTGTGTAGTCTAGGTCTTGATCTTACAGCCTTTCCATCAGGTGTGTACCACCACACCTAAATTTAATATGTTAATTAATAATTTTAAATATTGGAGAGGTATGAGATATTTCCATATGTGAATATATTGTAGAATGATAAAGTGAAGCTAAAACATTTTTGTAGTGAACATGTTTAAAATGTAATCTTTTTAAGTTTTCAAATATAAAGTATGTTATTTTATTCCATGTTTTTAATAGATCTCCAACATGTATTCCTGACAGCTGTGCCCTTTGAGCAATACCTCTTAATTCCTGCCCTTTTGCCAGCCCAGAACCACTTTTCTACTCTCTACTTCCATTGTACAATGTCACTTACATAAAGCCAACTGATTGAAGATGCTAAACACATCTATAGAATGCTGTCAAATGTCATTGGGTGGCTCAGGGCATGTGTGAAGCCTGAGGTTGATCCCTGGCACTGCAAAAACAAAGAAGACAACACCAAACCCCCAAATGCCTTCCCAGAATCATCTTAATATTTCATTCCTGGCTGCTGGAGCCTAGTCTCAATAATTCCTCACACTTCAGTTTCCTCCGTAGATCAAGATGTGGATCCTTACAGAGCTCATGCATGAAAATGTGTGAAAGACAGAATTTTCTGGGAAGCTGACAGGGTGCTTCCCACATGGTAGGCAGCTCAGCGTTCAGGGATCTGTGCAAATGCCTTTGCACCAGTCTAGAGGGGCAGCATTTGATTTTCAAAGAATTTTTTTTCTACCAACTTAGTATATTTTTAAATAAAAATTTAACTAATTAGTTCACTTTCAGTGCTTGGCATTGAATCAAGGCCTTGAGTTCTAGGCAAGGGTTCTACCACTGAGCTACATATAGCACAGGCTTGAATGCATGTCTCTGATCTGTGCCTCTGAAGTGATGGTTATAGATGTTATCTGTATTTTGTCCTGGATAGTTTATGTTAAACTGATACAAGAGACTCTCCATTGAGAAAAACAGTTCCATAAGATTTGCCTGTAGGCGAGTCTGCAGTGCATTTTTTTTTTTTTTTTTTTTTTTTTTTTTTTTTTTTTTTTTACTTTTACAAGAGCTTTAAAGTTTATTGGGGAACTAAAGGAAAACCTGTAGATGTCATCACCCAGGGTTAAAGTATGCTCACAGAATTAGACCCAAAGGATCCACTAGACCCATTATCTTAATTAGTGATGAGAGGGTATGAGAGGGCCCAGCCTGTTGTGGGTGGTGCCATCCCTGGGGAGGAGGTACTGGGGTATATAAGAAAGCAGGCAGAGCAAGCTGTGGCGAGCAAGCCAGTAAGCAGCATCCCTTCCATGGCCTCTGCATCAGCTCCTGCCTCCAGGTTCCTGCCCTGACCTCCTGGATGATTTACTGCAAATCGTGATTCTTTCTTTCCCCAAACAAGTGATGTTTTATCTCAGCGATAGAAACCATATCTATGACAGTATTCTAAAAATTAAACTACTATTTATGTGTATGTGTATTATGTGCAGGTAGACACACACATGCTCCAGCACCCCGGGAAGACTGGAGGTTAACTTCATGCAGTTCTTTCCTTCCACTTCTACGTGTGTTTCAAAGGGTCTGAGTCATCAGACTTACAGCAAGCGTGTTTACTCACTGACCCATCTCACTGGTCCTGTATTTTGAAATATAATTTGTTATAATAATGACTACTATTGTGTGTGTGCGTGATAGGTGTATGTGGATGCTTGTGCTATCGTACGTACACACAGAGGTTAGATGTCAACTTTGTGGAATCCCTTTTCTTCTTCCACATTTAAATGGATTTCATAAATTGAACTTAGGTCACCACGTTTATGTGACAGATGCCATTACCCTTTGCCATCTGCTGGCCCTTATATATATTTAAAAATATTATTTACTTACTTTTTATTTCATCAGTGTGTGTGTGTGTGTGTGTGTGTGTGTGTGTGTGTGTGTGTGTTGGCATGTTTGTGGATTTAGAGAGCCACTTCAGCAGTCAGTCCTTGCTTTCTTTTCTGGAGAGTGCTAGGATTGGAGATGTGTGTTACTGTATCTGGCTTTTTTTACATGGATTCCAGAGATCCAAGCTCAGGTTGTCAGGCCTCTGCAGCAAGCATTTTTATCTGCTAAGAAATTTTCCTGCTCTTTCTCCTGCCTCATGTCCTCAGGCACTAAGACAAATAAAATTTTAAGATAATATTAATTAATCAATTGTTTTACATGTCTATCTACCTACCTGCCTGTCTGCCTCTATCTGTATGTATGCACAGACATGCCAAGGTGCATGTATGGTGGTCAGAGGTCAACCAGTGGGATTCTGTTCTCTCTTTATACCCTGTTGGCTCTGAGGACCAAACTCCCAGGTTATCAAGTTTGCTGGCTAATTCTCTTAGTGGCTAAGCCATTTCATCATCCCCAAATAAAAGTAAACAGATAAATAAATACTAAGTAAGTAAGTAAATAAATAAATGTGAGGAAGCCACTGAGGAAGAGACCCAGTGTTGACCTCTGGCCTCCACATATGCATGTACACACACATACACACAAGCTCATGTATGCACATACAATAAAATAGGGCAGATGTGTTTGTGTGTACATCACAATGCACAGGATAGCTGTGAGATGAATTCTTATGCGAGTGTTGCATTAAAGGGTCTGAACATCTGGAAAGTCAATACATGGTATTGTCCATCCTTCCAGGAGATGGCGTTGCTGTGCTCCCTACTTCACCCCTTCACACTGCCACTTTGCATTTAAACCTACTTGTTTTCCTTCAAACTAACAAAAGAACATGTGAAACACCCCCATCACAAGAGTCTTTTTTTCTGGGTAAGAATTACAGATTTATTTGAGTTTTATCTTTCTGACAGTGAGGCTGGATCTTTTGTCCTATCCTGTGGGTCATACTCTGAGTGCTTGGGGCAGGTGACCTGACCACAGGACTCAACCAGAATAGCTTCAGGTCGCCTGGGTAATTGAGACCCAGGCTGCTGCCCTGCCTCATAATGGAAATGCAAACAAGCCAAGTTCTATAATAGAGCACAGAGCCATTGCTGGGAAACCACAAATTGCTGACTTGCTCCAGCAAAGAATACTAAGAAGTCAAGTCCAGGAATTCTAAAGATGCATAAAGATCTTGGCTGGGGGAGGACGTGCTTTAGAAAAGAAGCCAGCAGCAAAGGCCTAGGTGGTACTTCCTAGAGAGCCAGTGAGAAGCCATGGCACTTCGCCACTCCTGATGATCCCAGGACACTGGAGCTTGAGTGGATCCAACACTCAGAGTCCCTCCAGAAAGGAGTCTTGGAGGGTCAAGACTCACTTCCCATGGATAATGCAAAGGTTGCACATGGGCTTACATCCTGATTTAGTCACCCATCAGCTCTCTGACCCTGGCATGCAATATATTTTAATGAATTTGTCAATGTCTCAAATATCCTATCTCTTTGGTTCAACTTTCTCAGCCATAGATTGCTTTTTATAACACTTGTCTCAGTTCATTGTAAGGGTCAATTGAATGATTGTGTTCATGTATAACTTAGCATGATACCTGGCTCATTACAATGGCACAATGAATTATTATTACTATTAATAATAACAAGAGGGGCCCAGGAAGGGATGTAAGGGAAAAAGTGTTTGGAGGAGGGACTGACTCTCTGAAGAAGCAGAATGATTTGACACATTGGGATGAATGAAGTCAATGTACAAAGGTCTCCAACCTTTCTTGGCCCAGACAGCAGACAGTGCTGGGGCCTTGGGGACAGGCCAGTGTAGAAGAGTCAGGTGTAAAAGCAGGCACTTATCCCACTGCAAAGCATGACCAGTAGTCCTGGCTTACATGACATTTTCAGTGGCACTGACATCGATGGTTAAACTGAAGTGTAGGATTAAGCCTCTTCCCTAGGGTCCTCCTTGTTATTTAGCTTCTTTAAGACTATAGATTTTAGTATGTTTATCTTATATTATATGGCTAATATCCACTCCAAATGAGTATATACCATGTGTGTCTTTCTGTTTCTGGGATACCTCACTCAGGATAATCTTTTCTAGTTCCATCTATGTGCCTGCAAATTTCATGATTTCCTTGTTTTTGATAGTTGAGTAGTATTCCATTGTGTAAATGTACCACAATTTCTGTATTCATTCTTCAGTTGAGGGACATCTAGGTTGCTTCCAGATTCCGGCTATTATGAATAAAGCTACTATGAACATAGTTGAGCAAATGTTCTTGTCGTGTGGTTGAGCATCTTTTGGGTATATGCCTAGGAGTGCTATAGCTGGATCTTGAGGAAGCGCTATTCCTAACTTTCTAAGAAAGTGCCAGATTGATTTCCCAAGTAGTTGCAAACATGATAGACATTGGAAGAAGGAGAAGACAGGGAACAGGACAGGAGTCTACCACAGAGGGACTCTGAAAGACTCTACCCAGCAGTGTATCAAAGCAGATGCTAAGACTCATAACCAAACTTTGGGCAGAGTGCAGGGAATTTTATGGAAGAAGGGGAGGACAGAAAGACCTGGAGGGGACAGGAGCTCTACAAGGAGACCAACAGAGCCAAAAATCTGAGCTCAGGTGGTTTTGCAGAGACAGACAAATCAACTAAGGATGATGCATGAAGAGGACCCTTGCTCAGAGGTAGCCCATGGGCAGCTCAGTCTCTGTGTGGGTTCCTAGTAAGGGGAGCAGGGTCTCTCTCTGACATGGGCTCAGTGGCCAGCTCTTTGATCATCTCCCCTCTACTGAAGTGACCTAAGTAGGCCACAGAGAAAGAAGATCCAGACCGTCCTGATGAGACCTGGTAGGCTAGTGGCAGATAGTAGGGGAGGAGGACCTCTGCTATCAGTGGACTAGGAGAGGAATATGGGGTGGGGTGGTACTGAAGGGAAAAAAATTTAAAGAATACTAAAAAAAAAAATTGAAGTATAGGACTTGACACAGCAACAATTTCTGTGCAATAGCAACATTTTCCTCAACATGAGTCTGTTGAGAAGACTTGGACCTTGGAGTCTTCAGTATATTCAAAGGAGGACCGTGTATTGTAGTTTGTTCTATATTTTATACTTTTTGAAACCAAAGGAGCAAGCTCTGGCCATCTCCCACTGATATTGGTGGTACTTTTTACTTCTCCTCCTAACTCATTGTTGAAAACATACATATGTTCATTCATATTTATATTCCCTGCTTTCTTACAGCAAACTATGGTCATATGACTGAAGAATTGTGTTGAGCTTTCAAGATGGCTCAGTCAGTAAAGGCATTTGCTGCCAAGCCTGGTGACCTGAGTTCTATTCCTGGCCCCCACATGATAGAACAACTGTGTCTAGCGAATTGTCCTCTGATCTCCACACATTTGCAGAGCATCTACACACACACACACACACACACACATACACACACACACCAGATAGATAGATAGATAGATAGATAGGCAGGCAGGCAGGCAGATAGATGTCAAACTTCTCTGGGAAATGTCCCTACTGAATAAATATGACTCTCTTTATCCCTTCCTTTCTTATCCTACCTGAAATGTCAGGTATGTGGCAGGAGCAGTCATCAGAGACCACACTATGAAGACAGTATACTCAGGAGGATGGGCTACAACAGATGAGGAACACGTACTTTTGACATCATGGCATGCTGGGCCAGTCGAGGAAAGTGTGGTCAAGTGCCTGGTTAAAACACGCTAATACTGAAAGGAGTTAGGTGGGCGTGGGCTGTCCTTTTCCTCAGTTGCCTCTGATGAGTTACACGTTCCAGTAAATAAGCCCCATTCATGTTCATGCAAGCAACCGTGGTTAAACTCAGTGGGTCCAAAACAGCAAAAGGCATCAAAGTAGGAAGGGCTTGTTGAGAAGAAGGGGGAGGGGAATGAGAGAGGGCCACGGTGGTGAAAATGCCTCCACTCAGTGTATACATGTATGCAGTTGTCGAAGAAGACAGCTTTAAAAGGCAGGGAAAATGGATTGTGGTAGTATGTTATGAACTATCCAAAAGGACTGCATCCATGAGGCCACAATGTAAGGTCTCTTCCTGTGGGCGGGTGAGCCTTCTCATCTTCAGCATGATGATCTTAAGAGTGCAAGAAGGAACGTCGTTAATGTGAAACATATGCCTGAGGGAGGCAGGTGAAAGGCTAGCGGGGCCTCTTTCTGGAGCGGAGCTCTGAGTGGGAGTTTTGATTGACAGAGGACGATGCTTCTGACGCACACACGCAACACAGGGCATTCCCGGCTGCAGGCCCTTCCTCTGTGAGGACGGTCTAGCTTGTGTTGTTCTTCTGGTTGGTTTGGCCCCGCCCCCCCCTTTTTTTTTTCTGGAGAAAGATTCTCGCTGTGTGAAGAGTCTGCACTTTCTATAAGGTTCAAGGCAGCCCTGAACTTGCCATCCTCCTGCCTCCTGCCATCCATCCCCAGATATAGGATTACAGGTGCATGCTGCCTTACCAGACTTCATGTGGTTCTTTGTTTCTTTCCATTTGGCCAGCCCTGGTCTCTAGGGGGAGTACTGTGTGGATGACTGAGGTCTGGTGACAGCTGTATCCTGTTGGATTATGAGGAGCTGAGGGCTTGTCTGCTCACGTTTGAATGTAGGCTCCCTCAGGGCAGGCCCTCTTTTATTTTTTTTATTTTTACATAATAACTGTGTAATGAGCATGGGTGGAAACCTGATTGTTGTATTACATCTTACCTGTGCTGTCTTTCCTCACTCAGCCACGGTTTAGCATCCTATGTGGAGGCAGTTACTTAGAGACAGACAATGGCTCCAGCTTAGTAGTGTGTGCCTGGTGATTGCATTGATTAACATAGCATGCAAAATTCTCCAGAATCTAGTTCTAACATAGCATGCTGTGTGCGTGGTGGTGTATGTGCATGTGAGTGTGTTGGGGATTATTGAACTGGGGCCTCTCATATGCTAAGCACACACTCTGCCACTCAGCTGGTGAAGAAACCAGGCACAGAGGGGAAATAACTTGCAAATCTGAGAGCCAAGGCTAGAAGCAGGTGGTCTGCCCGGATCCTCATCTGCCGTTCGCACTGCTTTCCCCTAACTGTTGTAAACTTGGTTTTGTGCTTTCAAGAGCCTCTCCCTCCTGGAATGTCTTCCCTCAATTTCTGCCTCTAGCAAACTCCACTTTCCCCTTAAAATTCAGTTCAGATGTTGCCCTCCAGACCCCACCTAGCTCTCCAGCCAGGGAAGGGGGTCACTCTTCTCTCTGCTTTGTTTCCTTGACTAGTTGCTCCCAACCTTAGTCTAGGATTTTCCCCAAAACAGTACAGGAGACCATGCCCCAGCCTACTGAGCACTCAGCACAGGGCTCGAATGGCGAAGGGCCTGTTTACATCTCTGGATGAGTAACTGACCTCATTGCTTCCCATACACAGAAACAAGCCCAGAGAGGCCAAACAACTGATCCACATCACATGGCCAAGGCTCCAGGACTCCTGGCTCCTGCCCCGACTGTCTTTCATACCAGCGCATGGGCACGGGACATTCGGAAAAATGTATGAGCATCTTTGAGCCTTTTAAAATTAATCTTGGCGTTCTGTCCCAAAGAGGACTTTTTGGTGGGAGAATGAGCTTTGGCAATCTTGTCTGGAGTCATGAGGCAACAGGGAAAAACAGACAAACAATCTTGAGATGTGTTTTGCTGACCCACTCCTCAAAAACATGAGAATAAAACAATCCAAACTCAAGCTGGGGACTAGCCAGCAGGGCACTGAGTCAACTTGGACAGAACTCGTCAAACATGTTGTTCTTCCTCTTTGCTTTGGAGAGGAAGTTTTCCTTTTTTTTTTTTTTTTTGGTTTGTCTGGATTTAAGGAATATATATATATATATATATATTTTTTTTTTTTTTTTTTTTTTTTTTTGAGAGTCTCTCAGTATTGCCCTGGCCATCCTGGAGCTCACTATGTAGAACAGGCTGATCTCAAACTAACTGGGATCTGCCTGCCTCTGCCTCCTAAACCCAGCTAGAAAACTCTTTTAAAGCAGCATGACAGATTTTATCAGGCTCTAGAGTATTAACAGGAGCTCTAGGCACATACTCTCTTGCTCTGCCTCACTGTGTCCTGGGACCTGGGTATGGTTTATAGCACAGACAACTGGGGTGCAAGAACCTCCCTTCCTCAGCCTTTTCCCAGCTCTGCTCTCTACTTGTAGGGCTTCTATGATAAAGTAGTTAAGGCTGGGTGCTTAAACAATGGCAGGCATTTTTTTTTTTAACTTTTCTGGAGTCTCAGAGCCTTTGAACAAGGTATCAGCAGAGTTGGTTTTTCCTGAGGCCTCTCTGCTTGGCTTGCAGATGGCCAGCTTCACGGCCCAGGTGGGAGAGCGAGTGGTGATAAGGCACAGCAAGTTCAGAAGGAAGTGAGCCTAAACAGCCTAAGGAAACAGCACAGCCTTGTAGTGACTGCTCTAGCCCACGCTGGATTTTACGTCATCTTCAGTAACTGCAGGATACAAGTTTAAGGGCTGGAGAGCGGGCTCAGTGGTTAAGAGCACCGCCTACTCTTCGAAAGGACCCAGGTTCAATTCCCAGCACCAACATGGCAGCTCACAATTGTCTGTAATGCCATTTTCAAGGGATCTGACACCTTCACACTAATGCACATACAATAATGTTAAATGAATAAAAAAATAAAAGTATTTATTAAAAAGATACGAGCTTATTTTATGTTCTACCATATAAGAACAGAAGCTGACAATTAGACTAGTATTGTTAAGTTTTATCCTGATTTTACTGATCTGGACTTTGAAAAAATTAAATGTATTGGACTAATGAGAGATAGTATATCCAGTTTTCTGGCTCTTGGCAGCAAGATCTACTGAAGAAGGAGCAGGTTGGGTTATTTGGGTGGGATCTAAGATTCTGACTGTAGTTCAATATCGGGTTTCTGCAAAGGAGTAGAGTGGTGCAGGGTCAGGCTCACTAAAGGTGATCACTAAGGGTGGCACAGCTATGCAGATCCATGGCTGATGAAGAAATCCAAACAGTGATTATACCCACTTGAGTTTTGGTGGGCCCTGTGGAATGAACCTATGGCTCTGAGCTTTTGTTTCAGAGCTACTGCTCACTGACCAAGGGGGTGAAGAGAGAAAGGCTTCCAGGTATGAAGAGGATGTTGCTTGCACAGCATAGCGTATGAGAGAGAGGACAGTGGGCATCAGGGGTCCCAGAGCCTGACCTTAGCTCCTCCCTCCCTGGCTGTGGGCTGGGAAATAAAAATAGAGAGGCCTTTGCTTTAAGGCCACTGTGGCGAGAAGAACAAAGAGAGCAGATAGGAGGCAGGCACATTCTCTGTGGCAGCACAGCCTGGCCTCAGCCTCCTGACTGCAGGCATTTTCATTTCCATTTTTGCAAACTGTCATTGAGACTGAACAAGATAGTACTGCTCTTTCAAGGTGCATGTTAGAGCAGGATGTATATTTTCTGTTTGACTTAAAGCACTTCTCACTCCTCTCCATTAAGTGGCCTGTCACAAGTTTGCTTTCAACATAGTGTTTTTGATTCTGTGCCAAAAAGTAGCCAACAAATGTCACATTTTGGTAATTCCCTGAAGGTTACACTCTGTGTCATTAGCCAAATAAGAATGAATCTATACTGCTCATGAAAGGAGGGTCAGGGAGCTTTGCTCATCTATTCCGGCTCTCTGTTAGGGAAGCCAGGAGCACCATGTTCCAGTAGAGAGAGCCACATCCTGACAAAAGCCTCACACAGTCACGGGTGAGTTTGTGATGTGACCTACCACCTGAGTGACTCCACCTTGCCTGGCCTCTCAGCCTTAGCAGCACTTAATGCAGTCCAGTGTTCCATGCCGGGAAATACAGCATAAAATAGGTCATACAATGGCTCCATCAACTCAGCATCTTGGTCACAGGTTCACGCCACCAGATGAAAGGCTGGCTGAAAACACAAGAGGCCAGCCTCCCACCTGGACCACTCCACTAACCAAACATGGATTTTTTTGGGCTCCGCTGGACGCTGGAATGTGTCTGTGGGTAGGAAGGTGATCTTTCCATCCAGCCCTGGCTAGAAAAGACTTTTAGCTGATAGATTGGATATCTGCTATGCCCTTTTGCTGAGGAAGTTTTCAGGCCCAGGACAGCAAAGAGATTCATTTAGAGTCATTTGGAACCAATGGAACATCCTCATCCAAGTCCTGGCACTTGGAATCCTGTTCTGTCCTTGGCCTCACAGTTGAACGGATATAACCTTGAAGGAGAACTCAGTGTGTCAGATCAATTTCCAGGAAGATTTTTCCCCCCTACGTGGCCACTTAAATTAAGTACTATTTAATTAAATTTAATCTTAGCTAAAAGCATATTATGTGCAGGGGACTGTGCTTTGCAGTGTGACCACAGGCAAGTTTCATCTTCCTGTACCTCAGTTTCTTCACTGATGAAACAAAGCACTTCTGGTGCAGCTTCTCTTAGGAAATTCAATGAGGAAAAAGCAGTAAAGTGCTTGTACATGGCGAAGTGATATGTCTACTGAGGAACATTGCTAGCCTGGCCATCCTGTCTTTGAGGTCTATGCTCCCTGGATTACCTGCCTCTCTTTCCCATCAGCTTTCCCAAAGCTGGGTATGTGGACTTTATCTATGATCCCACAGAGCACGTGTCTGGGATTGGCATGTTGTTTAACAGAGCTTGCAAATGTTGTAGTTTCGGTGGGGAAACATAATAAACAGAATGGTTTATAAAGAATAGAAACCCTGCCCTAGTTTTGGTGCTGAGGACAGCATCCAGGGCTTTGTATACCTGGTGAGTACCCTGCCCTGAGACAGTCCCTAAATGGATGAATTTATTTCTCAGAGTTATGGAGGCTGCTACACCCAAGATTAAGGTCAATTAAGTACCTGTTGAGAAACTATGCATTAAGTCAGCTTTCCATGACTATAAAACGTATCTGTTACAGGTTTTGATGAAGTGAAGAGATTTGATTTTTGGAGTCAAGGATGTAGCCTCGTGGTAGTGTTTACCTAGCATGTGCAAAGCCTTGGTTCAATCCCCACCGATAATCAAGTTTCTTTAAACTACATATGGTGTTACACATATGTAATCCTGGCACTTAGGACACTAAGACAGGAGGATTATCACTGGGAGGCAAGTATAGGCTTATATTGAATTAGAAGCTAACCTAGGCTACATAGCAAGCTTTAAAAAAAAATGTTCCTTTTGAGTGGGGCCTGTGGTGAGGATACCATATCATGGGAGGAGTATATTTGAGAGCAAGGAATTACATCTCAAATCAGAAAGAAAGAAAGAAAGAAAGAAAGAAAGAAAGAAAGAAAGAAAGAAAGAAAGAAATATAGATAAAGAGACAGATATAGAGGCACAGAGCAATTCCTTTCAATGACCTCCCACCACTCATGTGTTGGC
This sequence comes from Meriones unguiculatus, assembly GCF_030254825.1. Lineage (NCBI taxonomy): Eukaryota > Metazoa > Chordata > Mammalia > Rodentia > Muridae > Meriones > Meriones unguiculatus. The sequence continues at coordinate 82,795,905 of NC_083361.1, read as the reverse complement.
ATACTTTTTTAAAAAAAATTTATTTACATTTCTTTTATCTCTTTCTCCCTACTCCACCCGAATCCCTTCCAATACACCAACACCAGGTAGGAGAGAGAAAGGGTTAAGTGGGAGAGGGAGTGTAGTTCTCTTAGCTGCTTTCTGTTAGTTAGGGTCGTCAGGTTCCCTGGAGCCAGTTCAATCCAACTTTCAGGAGATCTCTAACTTCTTGTCTCACTGTAACAACAGCAACCAAGAGCCGCAGCGGTGTGTGTGTGTGTGTGTGTGTTTTCGTGTGTTTTCTTTCTCAGAGCTGCCCAGCATTCTCTGGACTCTGGCATTTATTCTCTCTCTCCAGAGTCCTCAGACTTAGACTGTCTGCAGCTGGCAAAGAGCTCCTCTCAGAGTTCACATGAGGCAAATAGTTTGCTGCTGCTGTGGACCATCAGAATCAGTCCCACATCCCACACCTGGGATTAAAACAAAGACATGTTTATATTCACAACAGTCATTTCTCAAAGGCTCCATTGTGGAAAGCAAGCCTTTAATGTGTGGGCCTTTGGGGAACAATTATCATCCAAGCTGCTCACTCCTTGGCTTATACAAGGCTATCTTTTCACTGTGCTTTCATGTCATAGGAAGGGCAAGAGAGTCCTATACAGTCTCCCTTACATGGTCACTGATCCCATTATGAATTTCTACCCTTGATCTAACCACCTTTCAAAGGTCTCACCTTAGAAAGCTGGCTTCTGCCTGCAAAGAACTTGTTTTAGTTAGGGTTACATTTGATGCAATGAAACACAATGACCGAAACAACTTGGGAGGAAAGGGTTCATTTGGCTTACACTTTGATATTGTAGCTTATTATCAAAGGAAGTCAGGGTAGCAACTCAAACAGCAGGAACCCGAAGGCAGGAGCTCTGCAGAGGCCACAGAGGAGAGTTGCCTATTGGCTTCCTCCCCATGGCTTGCTCAGCCTGCTTTTTTACAGAACGCAGGACCACCAGCCCAGGGATGGCACCGCCCACCATGGTCTGGGTCCTTCCCAATGATTCACTAATTAAGAAATGTCTTACAGCCAACGTGGCAAGCGCTGGTGGCACACACCTTTAATCCCAGCACTTGGGAGGCAGAGGCAGGCAGATCTCTGAGTTTCAGGCCAGCCTGGTCTACAGAGCTAGTTCCAGGAGGCAGGACTACACAAAGAAACCCTACCATGTTCCCACCCCATCACAGACTATTCTCTCCAAAAGAAAGGGGGAAAAAGCCCTGCAGCCCGATCTGGAGGCTTTCCTCAGCTGAGGCCCCCTCCTCTCTGATAATCAGCTGTGCCGAGCTGATGTACAACCAGTCAGCTAGAGTCTTCGTTTTCCCTGTGCTGCAGGGAGAAGTTTGAGCAGACCTTTGATCTAAAGAGCAAGGCAGAGCTCCTTCACTTACAGGAGTGGCAGAGATGGGGACATCTCACTGGGTTCCAGAACTCGGTGCCTCTCTCTTCTCTTCCCAGCTTTTCAGTGCTTCCGATAAACCACCTGAGCAAACTTGTGTCAGGGAAGCTGGTGAAGGCTACAAACCAGAGCCTTGCCCCAGAGGTGTGGCTGTTGATGGTTTACCATTACCACATGGTGGGGGAGCAATTGGTGATAAACACCCGTTAAGGTACAGGGTTGCTTGAGGGAGTCAAGAAAGTGGAGCTCATGCGAGCGTTAGGGATGAGTGCATGTTTGCTGTGAAGACAAGGTCAAGGGGCAGCCCAGACAGAAGTGTGAGATATCACATCATGTCCCATGTTTCCGGAGAAACTGGGATCTGAAGAAGCTTGGAGTTATCAAAGGGTGTTTATTACATAAATTCAACACAACACTGGGGTTGGGGAGAGAGCACCTTTGTTCTTCAGCTGGATTGATCTTAAGAGGATTTCAAATGTGGCTTAACTGGGCCTTTACCCAGAAAAAGAGAACCTAGACCTTGGCAGGGGTAGGGGGAATCAGGCGTAAGGAAGAGAATGGCTTGGAATCCTCTAGGCTGCCAGCTAACTGGAAGATGGTAACAGAGGCTTAGAAATGCTCTGGGAATTGGGAGCAGGGGTGAGGGTCAGATACTCAGGGTTCAGATTCATTACCCATGAGATTGGCTGGCAGCACCACCCACAAAGCCCATCTGGTCATCATTTGAGTCAGGTGGGACCTGGAAGCTCTGGGCTCAGTGATGCTTGGCTTCCACTGACCAGTGTCTCCTCAGTGTCTCCAGTCTGGTGAGTATGTCTCCAGACTGCCTCTCTTGCTTAGCCTGCGCTACACTGTCCCAAAGCTTCTGAAGACTGAGGGCACCCAGCTGTCTGGACAGATGGAGTGGGTAAAGCCAGGATCTCTAGGACCTGGAAACCAGCCTGGTCCTTTCTTTTGATAGGGCTGTTATCAAGAGATTTTTGCTCTGGGAAATGATCACAGGGCCTCGTTTCCCTGCCAACCACTGCCATCGGCCCTGAGCCCCTGGGAACCATACACAGATGGTCATTGTAAAGAGACTGGCCACAAGCTGATCTTGGCAAATTCACCATTCACACAGCCTGTTGGGAACAATTCATGAAAGGAAGCTGGAATTGGGTGAATTCTAATAAATGCTATTATCCAGTCCACTTAGTGGCTAATAAAGCATGGTGGGGCGGCTGCATCTGGGCTGCCCTGAGGCGGACACTGTGGTGCAAGTGAGCTCTGTGGCCACCCTGCACAGGGAGTGCGTACCCAATGGCAGAACAGGGTCATGGGGCTGGGCCTTAGAAGTGGGAGGATAATTTGGTGGTCCTGAGGGTGTCAGGTCAGAGAATGGTTCAAGTATGCAGGGACCCTGCTGAGGTCGGGCCTCATGCAGTGGCCATGAGGTGCTCTGACGTTGCCATTGGCACCCTTTCTGACCCTATGCTGTGGAAACAACCTAGGTGAGAAGCAGAGAGCAGACAGGGATTAAGCACCAGCACCAGCAACAGCAACAGCACCAGCAACAGTAAAGCTAACCGGTGCGCTCCCTCCCGGAGTGAGGGGCTCAGACAGCCCAGCCCTGCTCCACTCACCCTGCTCTGCACTCCTTTCGCTCACACTTCTGCCAGGCAGGCGGCTGAACTCCCGTCAGATGCAAGCCTGGAGAGTTTGTGCTGTGTCACCCGTCCCTATCACTTCTCCATGCAGTGGCTTTGTGGAGGACCACCGCCCTCATGCCTGGCCTGCCTACCTTCACTATATCCTTTGCATATTGTCATGGCTAACCCACTCTCCACCACCCACAAAGCTCATTGTGGGAAGAACTGACCTTGTTCCCACACTCCCACAGCTTGTAAGTGAAGCTGATTTCCAGGCTGTCACACCCTACACGCTTGTTACCTATACTCCGCTTGCACAGTGGTCCACATAACTACCTATGAAAGAACATCAGTTAAACTGTGTTCTGGGACCAGCTGGAATTCCTACCAACTCTTTTAAGGTGTCTCGGGCAGGGGTGTTAACCCAATGAGGGGGAAAAAAAAATCAGAGAAGCTCTGTGACATGACCATGGATCTAACAATAAGCCAATGGAGTCAGTTCAAACCTGGGTCCATGTGACTTAAGACTGGAGATCTCCCCCTTTGGAAGAAGTCACAAAGTAACTGTCATTTATCATTTATTCTCACATAATTTTGTTTGATCCTCACAACAGTCCTGTGAGGTAGGTAGGGTTATGTATTACTATATGCCCATTTCACAGATGAACAAATGGAGGTGGCTCAGTGAGGCGAGTGACTTGCATAGTCACATAGTATATTAGTGGCTTGACAGGCTTTGTACTTGCTCTAAGGTCAAGCTATTGAATTAGGAAGCACCAAAAAGATGGACAAAGCAAAGTTTTATGGGGAGAAAAAATAAAAGGGGGCAGTGTTGATTTCTGAGGTTTCTTCCTTGACTTACGAATATGATCACAGCTTCTGCTTGTCCTGAATGGGTTCTCTGAAGAACTTTCCGGAGTACCCACGTGCAGTGGCTCAAAAGAGCCACACTGAGACTCCTGAGTCTCCCTGTAGGGAGAAAAGGCCTTTATTGCACCAGGACCAGGCTTTTCCAGAACGATGAAAACTCCCACTCACATGGCACAGCTATGGAAGCTTTCTCTGTCTGCCCGTGGACTCCCGTTCCACGCTTCCCTAGCTGTGTCTCCAAGTGGGAAAGATTCTGGGACTCTCATAGCTCCAGTCACTCCGGAGATGAATCACAGTGTACAGTTTAGAGGGCCACAGGCTCCTCACCTTCTGGGGATTAGTGGCCTGCGGTTTCTTACCCTTAATGTCTCCAGGAAGGCCCCTGGGCAGTTAGGACTGGATAGGGAAGGCTGCTCTTCTAACAGAGGTGTCGGGGGTTGGACATTTCCTCAGAGCGCTGTGATGGCACAGGGCAGTCCTGTACTGCTTGCTGAACATTGTTTCCAAAACCCCAGTTCTCCTCAGCCAGTGATCTTCTAGTCAGAAATAACTAGGAGCATGCCGAGCCATGGCTAGTGGGGAAGGGTGATGAACTGGGAGCCATGAACGAGGCAGAGACATATAAAAGAGCGCTGACTTATAAAGATGGAAAGGAGCTAATTCTGCCAAAAACAAATTGCAAAGGGGAATCAGTTCTGAGTAATGATATCTTCAAAGTATCCAGTCAGAGCAGGGACACACGCTTGTGTGTAAATGAACTTTCCAATAGCAGCACTGCTCAACCATGGCAGAAGCTGCCTTGGGGATAGTGAGCATTCTGTCATCATAGGGCATGTGAACTGTTTCCCTTGGAGGAACTCGGGGAGAGTCACTCACCCCAAAACGTACTGGGTGTCCTAGAGGAAGGGGAAGAACTAAGAAACTAGTAGATTACTTTCCAACCCTGAGAGTTCATAATAAACTGACTGGTTCCAGAGATGCTTCCAATTCATGGGGAAAAGGATTATGAAAGTCAGGCAACAGCTGGATCATGAAGTGTCCTTCATCTTCTTGGCTTCAATACTATCAAGTTGTTGCAGGAAAAACAGTATCTGAAGCCAAGAATCCTTCAATTCATCCTCTTCAGGAGGGGCATCCGCACCTTCCAAAGCCTGGACACTCACTCCTCTAGGCCATGCCACAGCTCAACTTACTCCCTGAGTGGAGCCACAGTGGGTTCTGGGAACATCGCATTCTAAAACACCCAAACATGGTTGCCTTTGTGCAAAGGAATCTTGGTACTGGGTTACATCCTCCAGAACCAAGAGCAGGTGTGATGGGATTTGCTGTGCATGTAATGTCCTAGGAAAGTAAAAGGAGCCTCTTGTTCCCACCCCAGCCCTCAGCAGCCAGGGCTCTCTCTGGAGATGGCACAGACTACTGGTATGGTGATGGTCCAGGTGAAAACTGCTGCTCCTTTGTCCCAGCCAGAGAGTCCTCCTGTGGCTCTTCTTGTGTGTTTTAACTTGTCATCATAAACTACCCATCACCAGCTCAAAAAGGCAAGAAAAGGTGGTTCTGCTTGGAGGACATGCAGATTCCAGAAGGTGGACTTTATCATTGGGAATCGGGTCCAGCTATGTAATTAATGCAGATTAGTACAGTTCCCTGCCTTGTGCCACAGGCGAGACACTCTCCTCAAAGCCTTGGCTGACACGAACTTCTTGGGAACTCCTTCCCCAGTGTGACTGGGGTCTTTTTACCTGTACCGTATTAACCGGATGATCTTATTGTTCATGAAGTCCAGAGCATGTGGATGGGAAGAGTCGATGCAGAATCCGTCACTCAGAGCGATCTTCAGCACCTCCTCCACAAAGACCTGGAAGCTGTTGATCTGCTTGTTGGCAGGCACCACCCACAGCCGTTTGAGGTTCTGCTTGGTGTACTCTTCCTCCGGAAGGCCTTCCACATTGGCCACCCAGTCAAGAGTCAGGTGGTTGGGGTCCTGTAAGTGGCTGGTGATGGGGGAGAGATTGCCGTTGGAGCAGTAGAAGAGCTTAGAGCCAAGGCGTTTGAGGAAGAGGCAGGACGTGCTGAAAATGTTGGCGTTGAACACCTCCATGCTGGAAGACGACAGGCTGTAGATCTGCGGCGCCTCCCGCACGGTGAAGTGGACTGTCTGCACGCGCTGCTTCAGCGTGATGTTGAGCATGGCGTTCTTCTCCGCCTTGGAGAGCTCCACCTCCTTTTCCTGCAAGGCCTCAATCAGGGGCTGTACCTGGTAGAAGTCAGCTTCCCTGCGCAGCAGGCCCATCTCCTGGAAGTCCTCCGGCAGATCCAGGTGGGAGGTCCGCAGGAAGTTGAGGATGTATCGGAACACTTTGCCATCACGGTCGATGAAGCAGTTACCCTGGCTGTCCCTCTTGGTGGGCATCTTCCCACTGAACATGGCACCCAACATAGAGTCAGGGAAGCTAGTCAGGGTTGCCAGTGAGGTTGTGTAGAGCTTTCCCCCAACATTCAGTGTAATGGGGTCAGACATGGTAGGAGGCTGGTTGCCTGGAAATAGTTCTAGATGGGTAAAACAAGAAATGGTTATCCAAACAGCTTGTAGTCACAGTCCTTAACTCTAAATATAGATCAAGGGTGCTTGAGGGTGAAATGTACTAATGTCTAATGAATGGTTGGTAACTGCCGCACTATGCAAAGCATATCAGACTCCCAAGGAAAGCAGACAGGCAGAGGGTGGGTGCATCTCACACACACACACACACACACACACACACACACCCTATGTCCAAGTACTCAGAGGGATTTTTGAAAAGTTTCCTTGGTGATTTCAAATGTTCAGTGAGACTAGTCAGCCTTTGGTCTGTGGAAGGAAGGAAAATGTGCCTGGGACAGAAACTCCCTGAATTCGTTTACGAGTTAATTTGCATATATAATAGTCCTATCATCTTAAGCAGTGTCATTATCCATCCCTGTTCTGTTGCAGACCAGGACAGCTGGGCCAGGAGTTATTCCAGGACTCAAACTCAAGTTCCTTTTTTTATGAAAGAAAAACGTGTGAACGGTTCCTAGCTGGAGAACATTATTCTCTGAAGTACTTAACACATGCTTTGTGATTGTGCTCAGTACTCTCATGGAATGTTTTTCCTTTCAATTTACAAATGGTTGGAACTAGTGTTATTTCCATCTATTTACCAGAACTATCATGGGTCACTTAGTTTTTGTCTTCCAAATGAGAATCTGTTTTGGACACATGCCCCCACTACACCAACCCACTGCGCCATGAAGATGCTCATTTCATTCCTCAGCCATTTGAAGCGCAGCACAGAGCAGTGATGCTTCCTGAAGATGCTTTGCCCTCGGCTGGAGATGGCTCGGCAGTTAGAGCAGTCAGTGTTTTTGTAGAGGACCAGGATTCAATTCTCTGCACTCACATGGTGGCTGACAACAGCCTGTAGCTCCACTTCCAGAGGATCTAATACCGCCTTCTGGCCTCTGAGGGCACTGTATGCATGTGGTGCACAGACGTACATGCAGGCAGAATATTCATTCACACATAATAAAAATAAAATATAGTTGAAAGCTAAGAACAGCTGTCACTGCCTCCCAGCCTCCAGCATCTAGGGCACTAGCCTCCTTTAACTGGAAGCTTGGATCTGACATCTCTTTAGGGGTTCTAGAGAGCATGAACTACACCCTCTCAGCTACTACAGGAAACCTGTAGAATGGACTCAGTGCTACCCTGACAGTGTAGGTGGGGAAACCAAGAGAAATAAGCCTCAGGTCTGCCATACTGAGGAACCCATGCTGGTGGGAGAGTGGGGGAGGGCAGACAGGAGACAGCGAAGGTGTGCAGGCAAGACAGATGCACGAGGAGCTCGGTGAAAATGAATCTTGGCACAGCAAGAAACCTCCTGCTAAACATACTTCCTGCCCAAATGGGGAAACAGGTCCATGGAGGCGGGGATGGGCTGGCAGAGGCAGCACACACTTCTCTGTATATCTCCATTTGAAGAGGGTGTCTACAGTGAGACCTTCCCTCTCCAGAGATGGGCCAGGATGGACAAAGATGCTCAGCTGCTCCGTGCATCTGGGTGTGTCCCCTCTCAAGTCCTTCTCAGTCTAATGGGGGTGTTTTGATACTTCAGAGAAGCATGAGCCATCTGGAGTGTCTGAAGAGGAGCCAGCCCACAATGAAGTTACAAAACTCTTGGCAGAAACATGGGGCAGATGGGCTGTGAGACACTGGGAGGTCCAACAGAGCTGGGTGGGCAAGCAGCCCTGGAAAGGGTGGAGGCCAGCATTTGGAACCGGCAGCTGGGATTGGGCTCATAGCTATTGGGCTATCATAGCAGTATTGGGCTCATAGCTGAGTCAGGAACAGGCGGGACCCAGGAGTGGGTCACCTTTACTCTGGATTAGATGAGCTCATCCAGAATCTTCTTTGTGTTTCTTCTTTCCCATTCCTGGACTCTCATCTCCTCTTTTTCTTTTTAGACAACAATCTGCATATTTTCGTTTTTCTATCCTTGAGAAATGTCACCTGTTTCCCCATCCCTACCTTTCTAAAACACTGGACTTCAAGCCTGGGCTTTGTGAAGTAGTTCATCTCCACAGGCTCAAGGATCAGAGGGGCTATACTGTATCTCCAGACAGTTCTGTGGTCCAAAGACTCTGTGCCTCCTTCAGGTGTTGGTGCAGAAGTGCCAGGGTGGGGAGGGGTGGCAGCCACAGAGCTTTCCTGGAGATCTATGGGAGATTTATCTCCGTTTGCACAAGGTAGCCGAGTATGGTTTCAGGAGTCTTGTTTCTATATTGGGGAAGGCAACAGTTTCAGTTGGTAGGAGCAGAGGTAGGCTAAGAAGGCAGACTTCCTGCCCTAACCTAGGTAGCCCTCTATGGGGCCTGCTCCACACACACTTGTGAACTATTCTTGGCTACCAGCTGCTGAGATCAAGACCGGGGAGGCAGCCTGGATTCTTCAGTACTACAATGTGTCTTGAACCCATTCCTACAAGTACTGCAAGAGCTTGGCCAAATCCCTGATCCCTAGCCTACACCCTGTATCTTTTTTGTCTTATGTCTATTCTCTTCTGGTCTGCTGACCAGATTTTCCTGAAGCACTTTTCCCTGTCCAAACCACTTTGCTCTTCCATTCCCCCCAAATCTTACTTCTATATATTCTGGGCTCTGGCTCTCACCCTCACATTGTCACCTGCTCTGCCTTCTATCCATACACTTTTCTCTCTCCATCAGTTTTACTATGAACTTATAAAAAAAAAAAAGAGATTTATTTGTCTTATGTATATGAGTATGCTGTCTTCATGTACACCAGAAGAGGGCATCAGATCGTATTACAGATGGTTGTTACTTCCATGTGGTTGCTGGGAATTGAACTTAAGCCTCTGGAAGAACAGCTAGTGCTCTTAAATGAGCCATCTCTCCATAATGCCTTCACCCACTGTCAACTTTTAAGGCCTAAACGTGGAGCCAGTTTATCCGTAAGGCTCTCTCTGCCCCGAATCCCTATGATAAGAGCTCTCTTCTCACTGGGAATAGTGCTTCATGCTTTTAATTCTAGTACCTGAGTCAGAGACAGAGTCTCTGTGAGTTCAAGGGCAGCTTGGCCTACATTGTAAGTTCCAGGCCAGCCAGGGCTACATAGTGAGTTCCTGTCTAAACAAGTAAACTCTTCTGGGGGCTTCAATCTTGTTCAGTTTGGTGGTTCAAGCCTGTGATCTTTGCTACTTGAGAGCCTGAAGTAGAAGAATTATAAGTTCAAGGCCAGCATGGTGAACTTAGTTAAGTCCCTATCTTACAATAAAAAAGGGCTAGGATGTAATTCATTAGATGAATGCTAACTTAGCATGCATAAAACCTCAGTTCATTCCCAGTACTGGAAAAAATTAAGTCCTCTTGCTTCCCACCACATCTAACCCTTTCTCTAGCCTTGCAGAACAACTGATGAGCTATAGGTTTTTAGTAGAATGTATAACTGATGCTTAATTTTCAGAAAAGCAAATGTGTTTGTCTAAGGAATTACAGGTATTATCTCTAGGAGGTTGAAGCTGTTCAGGTCAAAGATGAAAAGACACACCTCCTGGGCAAGAACAGACCCATGCCTCAGCATGCAGCCTTCCTGTCCATGTTTCATTACATCTCTTTCCCTGTCTACAAAAGCCATTTCATAGCTGGGCACAGTGGCGCACACCTGTAATCCCAGCATTCAGGGAGGCAGAAGCAGGGGGATCTCTGTGAGTTCGAGGCCAGCCTGGTCTACAAAGAAAGTTCGGTACAGCCAAAGCTACACAGACAAAAACTCAGTCTTGAAAAGCCAAAAACCAAACCAAACCAAAACCCAACAAAATAAAACAAAAGGCCATTTCATCTGCCAAAGCTCCCGGGATGGCATATCAGTACCTTCTCAGAGTTTCAGCCCTTGAATAAACCCGGTTTCCTTCTCACCAAGTCCTTGTCTCACATGGCTTTTGAGAAGTGAACATACTCAATCTTGGATTAGAAACAACATGACAAGCCCCAGATATGATGGTGAGTGCCTGTAGTCCCAGCCGTTGGGAACTGGCAGACTGGCTATTTGACATCAGCTGTTCTATGGCAATTTCCTGAGATAAACGGTCCGTCTTGGAAGGAACGTCCAGACTGAAGAAGCTCACTACCAAGGAGGAAGTTAAAACTGAGGAGTGAACCAAAGGATAGTCTAAGGTGACTTAGAGGTGAAACATTCTATCCCACAGGCAAGCTTGTAAAGCCCCCAAATTAAATAATTCAAAAGCTCCAGGAAGTCCCTGAAACTGACTAAGTGGAGTAGGCCTCTCCTTCTTCAAGCATATACAAACTGTAAGGACTGCAGAGAGATACCCTCAGGGAAGCCAAGCTGTCTGGAGGAGGCTCAGATCCCATGGGCCACCTGACATACTTTCCAACCTGTGGAGCCATGTATTGGTTGTGCAGTGTGCTCCAGACTTCTGTGAGCACAGTTTGGTACTGCACACGGCTTTGGGTACTGCACACGGCTTTGGGTACTGCACACAGCTTTTGATAATGCACATGTCTTTGAGTCGTTTCTTTGCCTTTAAGTACCCGCAATACAACTCACTGGCTGACCATGGTGGACTTTGGTGGTTTCCTATCTGAAGTGAGTAGATGTTTGTTCACATTTTTCCAGGAACTGTCACACATCACCAGTGGAGCTACTAGCAGGTTCTAGGCCAGTCTGAGCTTTGTAAGTCTTCTTTTGCCTCAAAACCCCAAAACCAAAACCCAAACCAAAGAAAAAGCAACCATACAAAGAAATATTAAGCACCACTACCTGTTGGAGGCATGGAATTAAAATCACAAATGCCATGGCGTGACTATGAAAATAAAAGTGCTCATGAAAAAGAATTGGCAGTTGCAAATGCTGATGAACACACAGTGGTGGAGAGAGACACTGCTAAAAAGGCAAGAATGGTTCTTCTGCTGCCAATTGACCAAGTGACTCTGCGCCTGCAGAGAGGAGGCTGCACGCCCGTGGGATCCTGCACGCAAAGGTCCAGTGCAGCTCCATTCGTGATGGCGAAAACCCAGAAAATACTAACATATAAACATTTTGCTACAGTTATATAGTGGAGTATGACTAGAAATATATATTAATCTAACGTTTACACACACACACCCCACATAGGTAAACATCGATGAAAAGCATTGCAAGTAGAGGAAGGCAGCCTCAGAAATGTGCACGTGCATGATTCTATTTGTATAATACTCTGACAAGGAAAACAGAGGTCAAGGTCTGCAGTGTTGGGGGAGAAGGCATGAGCTAAAACAGGCATGAGGGACTATTTTTGGAGTGATGGAAATTCTGCACACTTCAGTGTTGTGGTGGCCAAAACGTAAAAATTATCTATAAATTATCTCTCTAAGCTGGAACAGAGAACGACATACCATGTGAGTGAGTTGTGGAATCAGTGTTGTAAGTGTGCTATGACCAGTTACATCTGCTGCAGTGAGATTTTTGTTTCAGTTATGTGTGTGTACTTGATCATAAAATGATACCGCAAAGTGAGACACTGGCATGCTGAGTGCTTTAAATTAAAATCAAAATTATAGAGTGGGTTGTGACTATAGGAGAGAGAAAAGAAAAAGTTACATCCTTTGAAGGTGAGAATTGACTCTATGACAACTGATAGTAGATGGGTTCACAGGAGAAAAACACGTGTAAATGCACAGTAGTTCCATGAAATAGATCCCAGAGAAGGGTCAGATTACTGAGTCTATATAGTGCCCTGAGTAACAGGTGAGAATGGGGGCCGGGTGCTTGCCATGCAAGTTTTGTGTGGAAGAAGATACATGGTAATACTGGTTATCTCAGGTGATAAGCGCTGTCTAGAGCGCTAGAGGAATGGGTGACGACCTGGGAGGAACTTCCTTTGGGTACTGGGTGTGCAGTTCCTTAGTCTAGTCTATGATTCAGTTAGCTCACCTTCTGGGTGGAGGAGCTGACAGACAGGGTGCTCTTAAGACAATTCCTAGTCTTCAGTTGCATAAGGGATCTTCAGAGAAAGCCCTTCCTTCACTTGGAAGAGGAGTTAGGAGCTAGAAGGGCAGGAGGCCAGAAAGGCTTTGATTTTCTTTTAATTCAAAGCACTCAGCACGCTATACCACACTTTGCAGAATCATTTTCTGAGCTGCTAGCCTGCTGAGAACAATGGCAGGACTCATGTCTGCATGGTGACTGTCTAGCACACAGTAGTTCCAGGTGATGTAACAAGAAATATGCATCCTGGTCCTGTCTCCAGGTCTAGGCCTAGGTTCTAAAATGCTTATTTCCATGTGAAAGGGCCCTGGAAGCGCCTTTGGTATAATTATTGATCTTGGCCCCACCTCCTGAAATACACACAAAAGGAGCATCTGCTGATATTTTTTGTTTCTTCCTTTCCTTTCATTTTTCCTTCCCTTTCCTTTCCCTTCCCTTTCCTTTTTCCTTTCCTTCCTTTCTTTTTACTCAAGACAAGGTTTCTCTGTGTAGCCTTGGCTGTCCTAGACTTGCTCTGTAGAGCAGGCTGGCCTTGAACTCACAGAGATCCTCTTCCTCTCCCTCCCTGAGCGCTGGGACTACAGATGTGCACTACTGTGCCCAACTTCTTCTGATGTTCTTAACAAGCCCCTGCCGACCACAGCAGAGCTTATGCCAGCAGCTGCTTCTGGACAGCCCTTAAGGACAGTGACGGGTTGCCAGAAAAACCAGCTATTCAAAGGGTTGAACTTTCACCCCTCACTTTCCAGGAGGGACTGGAAAGTGACAATCACTGTGGGTAAATAATTTAATCAGTGTAGCCCTTGGCAGTGTAGTGTCCAAGTGGGCTCCATAGTCATGGGGACAGGGACTGTCTCTGACAGGAACTGATTGGCCTGCTCTTTGATCACCTCCCCCTGAGGGGGGAGCAGCCTTACCAGGCCACAGAAGATAACAATGCAGCCACTCCTGATGAGACCTAACAGACTAGGATCAGAAGGAAGAAAAAGAAACCCTCCCCTACCAGTGGACTTGGGGAGGGGGCATGCGTGGAGAAGTGGAAGGAAGGGAGGGGTTGGGAGGGGAGGAGGGAGGGAACTAGAGGGAGGATACAAAGTAAATAAAGTGTAATTAAAAATAAAATAAAAATTTAATCAGCCATGTGTATATACCGAAGCCTCCACAAACATCCAAACAACAGGATTATGAGCTGATGAACTCAAAGAGGTACACCCAGGAGGGTGGGGCATCTGGGGGAAATGAAGCTGCTGGCCTGTTCTCCATACCTGGCCACACACCTCTTCCTCTGGCCTTTTCTCACTTAGCCTTCCACAACAGGCTACAATCTCCTAAGTAGACTGTCTTCATGTGTTCTACAGGCCATTCTTACAAATCATCTGGCCTGGGTAGGTCATGGAGACCTCTGATTTCAGTTAGCTGGTTAGAAGCACACACAACAACTTATAGTTCCTTCTGAGGAAGGAAATGCAGTCCTCTCTGAGCCTGTAGGATCTGCACCAACTCTAGGAAGACAACGTTGGAGAATTATGTGTGGAGAAATCCCACATGTTTGATGATGGTGTAAGAGGAAAGGGTATAAGGGTAGGTTTGTTTTTTTTGGGGGGGTTAGCATTGAATGAGAATGACCCAATAGGCTCATATATTTGAATGTTAGAAGGATTAGGAGGTTTGGCCTTGCTGGAGGAAATGTGTCAGTGGGGGTGGGCTTTCAGGTTTTGAAAGCCCAAACCAGGCCCAGTGCCTTTCCCTCCCTGTTGTGTGTGGATCAGGATGTAAGTTCTCTGCTTCAGGGCCATGCCTGTCTGTGTGCTGTCACACTCCCCGCCATGATGATAATGGACTGACCATCTGAAACTGTAAGCCAGCCCCCAGTTAAAAGCTTTTTTGAAATAAATGTTGTAGTGGGGGGTGGGGCGTTAAAGGTGGTGGCACACACATTTAATCCCAGTACTCAGAAGGCAGAGGTGGGGGATCTCTGAGTTCAAGGCCAGCCTGGTCTACAGAGCAAGTTCCAGTATGACAGCCAGGGCTATACAGAAAATCCTGTCTCAAAGAACCAAAATGAGTAAGTAAGTGTTGACCTGGTCATGGCGTCTCTTCACAGCAACAGAACAGTGACTACGATGGGTGGTAGGAGTGTAACTCCGGGGTTCAGTACTTGCCTGCTATGTGGGATCCTGGTTCAGAAGGTGGTTTTTAAGAGTTGAGTTGTACAGCTCAGGAGCATCTGCCAAATAGAGGCAGTCCTGGTTTCCATGCCTCGCACTATTGACAGACAGACAGACAGACAGAGAGGCAAAACTGGCAACAGAAGGTGTAATGGCATTAAAAAGTCTGAAACCCCTTGAAGCAGCCTGTTCAAATTCTGCTTCGCAACCTGCTTGGCAAGCCAGCGGCTGTCACCTGTTGCTGGGTCTCATGTGGTAACTCTTTACTCATTTTAATTAATTCTTTTCATTTTTGGTGGTGGGGATCAGTCTAGAATCTCATGCATTGTAGGCATGCATTCTAGCACTGAGCTATATCTTTACCATTCACATATGAATATATTCATATAAATTCATATTCATATATATTTATAGTGTGGGAAATAAATCCCATGACCTTGAGGGTGCTAGACAGTCTCTCTATTATTACTGTGTTAATTCTCTGCCCTACTTTTTTTTGAGACAGGGTTTCTTTGTGTAGCCTTGTCTGTCCTGGAACTTAATCTACAGACCAGGCTGGCCTCGAACTCACAGAGATCTGACTGCCTCTGCCTCCCGAGTGCTGGGATTAAAGGCCTGCACCACCCTCTCAGCACTACTTTCAATAATGATACGTAGAAAAGTACAAAGAATGCTGCTGCTGTGCTAGAGGCTTTCCTCCATGTCTCTAGGAGCATATCTTGCAGTGGTCCAGGACCTGTCACTCTCAAGTATGACCGCATGAAGCCAGAATACGCCATGTCCCTTTGGCTTATTGATTGGTTAGTTATTTTGAGAAAGTGCAGACACAGGAGCAGCTCTGGAAAGAAGTGCTTATGGGAAGGGAATTTGCAAGTACAAAGGGAACTTATTAGGACAGAGAAGCGAGCTCCTTGGAGTTGGTGAGAGCCACCTGAGACTTCTATCTGTACAAGAAGGCAACCCACATTCACTACACATTTCCTCCCCCTCCCCCCCCAATTCCACCACTGCCAGAAGCCTCAAGCATTTCTTTCTTTCTCTAGCCCAGGATGTGGCATAAACTTCAATCACAAATTCTTTGAGTCTCTGAGAGATTTCCAAATATCTACAAAGTAACCAAAATGGGCTTTCTCCTGTTCATCTTCTTTGAGTCACTTTAAGCTGAGGCCCACCCTAAGCATCCGGTAATCCATTTCTTTCCTACAATACTATCACCCTGTCCAGTTTGTAGAGGAGGAAAACTGAGGTCACATAGGAAGAGAAAGAGCTGAGATCTGAGTCAGTCTCATACCTCTGCTCATTTCTCTTCTGTCAAGGAGCCCAGTGTGCAGTGAAAGCCAGAGATGCCCACATCCTCATGCTCTTTGCCCACTAGCCTGGAGCTCTGCCCACTCACACCTGAAGCCAGGGGCCAACATCCCAGGATGAGGAACAGCTCCTGCACTGTGCAGGTCTGTGAGATCAAAACCTTTCTACTTCAAAAGCAACCGAGGATACCCACTGAAAAAGCAAGACACAAAAACCAGGTCTTTAAAGGTCAGACTCAAAAGATGAATGAGGATGCAAACTGAATCAGGAAATAGGAGTTCGGAGAAATAATCCCGTATGTGAATGAACAGTTCTTTTATGAAGGTTTTCCAAGAGGCAAATCTAAGTTTGGTAAGTTCCAGTTTACCTGTCCACTCAAAATGCAGAAGGAAAACCACTCTCTCTGCCTCTGAGCAAACCAGAGGCATCAAACCAAGAGATGGATGCGCCTTGATCTTTAAGAGCATTTGACAGGGCCACGGTACTCCCCACCCCCACCCCACCCACTGGCTCTGTGTCAAGGGGTACTTTCAGTCTGGAGCCTGAAAATCATCCTTTGCAATGTTTAATTAAGAGCCTTGAAGTAGAAATCTTCGAGATGTTCCATAAGAGCTGTACCTAGCAGACTCCGGGAGGTACCTGTGTGTGGCCAATCTGGTTGTATTGCCTCTACTTTACTAAGGGGAAATTGAGGCTCGGGAGAGTAGATAACTTGCCCAAAGCAATGGCAAGCTGTGTGTCCAGGCTACGGTGCCAGCAGGGGGTGCCTTCTGCAGCCTCTGAAGTGAGGGTCTTTGTCCCTGTAGGTATTTTCACATTTGCCAATCTCAACTTGATCCTGATTATATGGAAGGGGGCAGAGAGCGAATATTTCCTTAGTGAACTTTGACATACCCTGAGCCCTGTGAGGCATCTTCCTGAAGATTATTGCATTAAAATGCTACCACAGCAGTATGAGGTACTGTGCTTATCATCCTGGTTCCAGAATTCTAAAACCGAAGCCCCGAGCAGTGAAGACAGCTACTTAAGACCACATCCTGACAGGCTGGGCTAGAGTTCCAGATGAGGACTAGAGCTTGTGTCCTGGCCAGGACCATACGCGACAGCATTTTATGAAGGACCACAAACCGAATCTGAATAAAGGCTTGTGATACTTCCAAAAGGACACTGATTGTTTGGTTGTGGCGCTGGAGGTCAAACCTGGACCCTGTTGATGCTAGGTAAGTCCTGTACCACTGAGTTACTGAACCCAAACCAAAAGATATTACAGTTGTCCTAAAATAATAACAAGGAATAGAGACGAAGAGCCTTTTATGTGCTATCAGTGAAGACCAACTGTTGTAACAATTATAAACCTACAAATGATAATTCCTGTTTCATTCACTCAGAGGCCCTAAATGATCGATGATCTATGAGCATATCTGCATGGCTCTTTCCAGATATCTCCTACAGAAGAGACCTCCTATAAAAGAAACTAGGACTTCCTGGAAAAATGACTGTTCCTGGAACTTCTGCCAGGAACAGAATAATAATATTCAGGAACAGAATAATAATAATAATAAAGAACAAAGACTATTGAGTTCATGTCAGAGGCATATAGGAGCTGACCTCAAGGGCAGATTTAGTATAATTTGAGTATCAAAAATAACAATAATCCATTTTAGCACATTGAACTTTTCAATGGGTCCACACTATGACGGTAGGCAGAGAAAAGGGGGTGAGAAGGGAACAGCAGTGAGAAAGGAGAAATGTTATTCTATAAATGGGACACCACGTGGGTGGGTGGGCCTGGTGCTTTCCTTTCCTGTTGCTGTGATAAAATATCCTGGCCCAAGACAATTCAAGAGAGAGGAGCTTATTCTAGATCACTGTTCAAGGGGCAGTCCATCACAACACGGGGGTCAAAGGCAGCAGGGGCTTGCGGTACATCGCCTGGCCACGCTGAGGAGGCTCAGCACATGGTCATACTGTACCCGTAGTCAAGAAGCAGAGGGCAATGAGCACTCATTTCCCTCTCCATTTGTATAGAATGGTCCCACGCACCATTAAGATGGGTCTTGTGGCTGGATGTAGTGGCACAACCTTTTAATCCCAGCACTCAAGAGGCAGAGGCAGAGGCAGAGGCAGGCAGATCTCCATGAGTTCAAGGCCAGTTTGGTCTACATAGTGAGTTCTAAGACAGCCAGGGTACGTAGTGAGACCTTGTCTTGAAGCAAGCAAGCAAGCAAGCAAGCAAGTAAACAAACAAACACTAGAAAGATGGCTCTTTCAGTAGTTGGAGTGAGAATGTCCTCCAAAGGCTCAGGTGTTTGAATAGTTGGTCTCCAGTTGGTGGTGTTGTTTGGGTAGGTTTAGGAGGTGTGGCCTTGCTGGCAGTCACTGGGGGGTGGGCTTTGAGGTTTCAAGAGTCATGCCCCATTCTTAGTCTGCTCGCTCTGCTTCCAACTTGCAGTTCAAGATGTGCGCTCTCAACTGTTCCTACTGCTAAGATGGACCCTTATCACTCTGGACAAGCTCAAACAAACTCTTGTACGAGTTGCCTTGGTCAAGGTGTTTTATCCCAGCAAGGGAAAAGTAACTAATACAGATCTTCCTACACCAATTAACATACTCAAGATAGTCTCCCGGGTGATTCTAGATTCTGTCTGTGGACAATTACCACTAACCATAATAGTGCTATAGGCCTGTTTCTCTAGTACTTGGGTGGTAGAGGTAGGAAGACTAAGAGTTCAAGGCCAGCCCTAGCCATAGGAGACCCTGTCTCAACATACTCCTTCACCCAAAATGAACACCAAGTAATACAGAAGGAATAGTACAATTAGAAAAATACCACTTTGCAGTCTTCAATGTTATAATTCAGGCAAAGGTCATCAATGGATTTGGCACGGAAGGACACACAGTCCAGAACAGTGGTTCTCAACCTTCCTAACGCTGGGACTCTATAATACAGTTCTTCATGCTGTGTTGACCCCAACCACTAACTTATTTTCCTTGCTACTTTATAACTGTAATTTTGCTCCTGCTATGAATCATAATGTAAATAAGTGTTTTCTGCTGGTCTTAGGTGACCTGTAAAAGGGTCATTTGAACTCCAACAAGCTTATAACCAACAGGTTGAAAACCACTGGTCTACTGTTACCATGACATGCTGTCATGACATTAACCACTAACCAAATGGCTTCATGAAGCCCCTGATATCTGCCTTCTAAAGGGATGGAAAAAAAAGTACACATTTCCAAGAAGCCAGAAACAAAAATAGTGATCTAATCATTAATGAATTAAGCAAATATAAGATGGCTCTCTTTGGATTAAATGATGTCCTCAAAGAATTGTTAACAAATACAGTTTATGGATGATTAAAGGCAACAACTAGAGGTTTTTGGAGAAGGAAAATCTGGAAAAAATTTAATACCAAGTGCTTATTTGGTAATACCAAAGGCGGGATTACAATTATGTAGGAAAATGCCACTTTTATGAGATGGACATATATTGGAAAATTTAGGAAAATTTTTTTTCTTCTTCTAAACAAGGTTTCGCTATGTACCCCATGCCAGTCTAGACACAATTTTCCTTAGTGCCTGGCTAAGATATTCATATTCTCTTCCCTTCTCTGCTCACTCTTTCCATTTTTCTCTCTTTTCTTTGTGTGACAGATTTTATAATACTGCCCTGCCCTAGGTGCTCTAAAGCTCTCAGGCTCCAATGATCCTCTTGCCTCAGCCTCTGAGGAGCTTGGACTATAGGGACAAGCTATCAAGCCTGGCTTGTAAGCTAAAGTAGCTGGGAGATGTGCGTATGTCCATGTAAGAGCAAATGTGGTCAAGCGTGAATAGGTGAGCGCAGGCTGTACTTGGAACTTATCAGAGGTTTGGCTTTAGAGACTAAGATAGTTAACTCAATCCAAGGCTGGAGACGTTTTGAGTGGTTGGTCCTTCTAGATGGACCTGTGGGACATCACCCATAGGAACAGCCTGCCCACCTTCTGTGCTGGGATATGGCTTTGAGATTTGGATGTCTGAGCCTTGCTTCTGCAGCTTCCTCCTGAGCCTAGAATCTGCTGCTGTTAAGTAGCAGGAAGGAGACTCTGCTGTTCATATTGAGAGCTATGTCCACAGCCAAGGTTTGTTGAGCATGGGCGCAAAGAACCAGTGGGGCTCTGGTGTAGAGGACAGTATATGGTTTTTGTGGAGAGCCAGTGTTTGCAGTAGGCTCTCCCAGGGAAGATGACGGTGGTCATAAAACCTGTAATAAGGGGGAGTTACAGCTCACTCAGCAGTTCAAACTGGGCTAGCTAGCTACTCAACATGCTAAGTTCTTATCTCATATGTGAAACAGATGTGCTCTCTCTCTTTTGGTTTTTCAAGACTTTTTTTGGTGTGTGTGTGTGTGTGTGTATGTAATCCTGGCTGTCCTGGAACTCACTCTGTAGACCAGGCTGACCTCAAACTCAAAGATCTGCCTGCTTCTGCCTCCTGAGTGCTGGGATTAGGGGTATGAGCACCAACATTGCCTGGTGAAATACTTTACAGACCAGCATGATCTTCCATCATCCCCTATGCCAGGAATTAAAAGGAAAAAATCTCATTGGGTTGCCAGGCCTCACATATGGAATTCACACCATCCTCTTCTTTGGCTCATAGCATTTTATGCTCACTCCTTAGCACAATTAACCTAAGTAGATAGGTGCCTGGGGCCCCTGCTGGGGCAAGGAAGCTCCTCCCCCTCCCCAGAAATAGGCTGGTAGGGAGCATTTTTTTTTTTTTTACTTTGTTTACTTGGTTACCATCTTCACCTCCCCAGGCTGACTTGTTTACCAACAGTAATATTTATGTCCCTGTCTGGGAGATAAACACTTTAAAACTTTTCATTTTGAAATGCTCTCTTGAATTTTCAATTTGGAATCAAAGGCGTAAGACAAGGTCTAAGTGGTTGCCATACACAACGAAGGCTTCCATTGTGCAGGGGAATGGACAGAGCAGGGGGTAAAGTTCAAAGATGACAATGTTCATAGTGAGTCATGTCTTCCAGTCAGCTAGCAGCTTCCTGCCTTACCCAAGTAGATCACCAGGATAAGGACTGTGGCCCAAAGCCCTGCAGACTTCATCCCTTCACATCCAACAGCTGATATCCTTAGTCAACTCGCCCTGTCCTGTCTCCAAGGACCAACTTAGAAAGAGAGTAATGGTACTTTCTAGACTCAGTTCACACAAGGGACCCTGGAATTTGTGGCCATCACGGGGAAAGGTGGGCTGGAAGAAGAAACCGCCCGGCTTGGTGCAGTTTCTCTGCTTGCACAGAAACACTTGTGGAAGATGGCGCAGGGTCTGAACCCCATCCCTCCTATGCTTGCCAGACTTTCCTTAGCCACCTTGGCTCACTCTCCTGCTTCATCTGTGGTTTTCCTCAGGCATCGACACCTTCTTCCAAGCACTCTCTTCCTGTGGTCTTCCCACTCCTTCCAACAGTGATAATTATAAACAAAGGGCTTTCAAATCTCCAGCCTGAAGATAGCACAGGAGGGCTGCCTTATAGCTTGCAGCTGGAGGGGCTGAGGGACCTGGTCCTGAAGCACAGCTTTGGAAGGTGGGGCATCGGAACCTTTACGTCTTCCCTACCCTACCCCAAACCAAACCTGTTTCTCCTTCGGGCAGAAAAAGTCAGGGTCTTTGAAGGTGTTTGGGGCAAGTCACTTATCACCTGTGTTTCTCAGCTGGAAACAGACATGGCGAGGCCTTTGCTGGATGTGAGAGTAGAGTGAGGTATGTGTGTGACGCACTGAGCTTCAGGGATGGGTTCTTTATTTCTAATCACATGGGAAGAATGGTGCTATGTACGTTCACAGGCCCTGGTCCACGGCTCAGATACACGCCCTGGGTTCGCCAGAGCTGAGAGGGTCCCTGTCACTCCTGCTGGTCTCGCCGCGCGCCCTTCCACCTAACCCGGCACCCACTCCTCAGCTTTGGAGCCCGGCCCCTCTAATCAGAGAAGAGGTCCCCTCCACACCTAGAGAGCTGCCCCTCTCCCCACCCACCAAAGGCTCCTCCCACAGCGCATCTCTTTCCCCAGCCCCGCCCCTCCGATAGCTCGGTCCAGCCACCCCCATCCCCAAGAGCGCCCCTCCCCCGCCGCTACGGGCGGGGCTATCCCACTTCACAGATGAGACTAGCAAGGCTGGGACTGATGACCTTCCGCGGTAGAACAGGTGCCCGAGAGGCCCGTCAGGCGTCCGCTGGGTCCCGAGCCCCCACCCCCTACGCCGGCGCACCGCACCCACCTCCTGCCCTCGTTCTGCAGCCTCCCCTCCAGCCAGCACAGCTTCGCTAGGGGGTGGGCCCGGCGGGGGCAGGGACGAGCCGTCCCGGGCCGCGCGCTGGCCGCCGGGACTTGTAGTCCTTTCCGTGCGCCTCCCTGTGTCGCGCGGCCCGCCCGGACTCCACCTCCCGGGAGGCAACGCGGAGAGCCAGCCGTGACTGGCCCTCCCCGCCGGCGCTCGGGCCAGCTGGCCTTAAAGGGGACGCGGGCCCTACTGGCAGCTCTCGGGGTAGCCCCCGCTCTGGCTCCGCCCCGTTTCCCGCACCTCGCCCCTCCCCCCCGCTCCGTCCCGCAGCCCCGCGATCGCGCATCAGAGTTGCACTGACCAGGTCCATGTAGGGTTGTGCGGAGCGGGGTGGGTGGAGTTGGACATCACTGTGGCAGCAGCATCCCTGCAGTCTGGGACCCCTCCGTAGGGGAGCCGAGGAGCCGCCCTGACCTAGTCTGGCCCAGCCCAGTCCAGCCTGCCCCAAGCGCCCCGCCCAGGAGTGGGTCCTGAGGTAAGGCCCGCTGAAGTCTAGGAGGTAAGAGGGCCCTGGGTGAGTGTTGGGGGAGGAGGCAGTGTCTGCACCCTTACATTTCGAGGGCCCCATACTTACTACCTTCAGGGCTCTGAGAACGAGATTGGGATGTGGGAGGTCTAGGTGCTTCTGGGCCTTGCTGTGTGACCTTGGGCTACTAACTGCCCCTCTCTGAGCCTTAACCATCTGCTTCATCAACTGAGTATAGAGGTGGTCCAGCTTCTGCCCTGTTCAGTACTGAGAGCACGCACACTTAGCACCACGAGGACCAACAATTTTTTTGCGGAGAAACCCCAGCCCCAGCCTGTGCTGAGGAAGGAAGGGAGAGGGGCCCAACTGGGGTCCACACTGAGAATCCAGAGACTGTCTGGTCATCTTAGCGTCTGGGGGTTGTGGGGTCCTTGACAATGCTTGCAGAAAGTCTCTGTTGGGAACAGGGGCTGGGTCAGCATCGGTTAGTAAGGGGTAGTTCTGTAGGCAGGGTTGAGTGTGGCCAATCCCAGAGGAGAAACAAAGCTCTTGTCGCCTTCCCTTCCTGTCTCTCCCATTCCTCTTCAGTAACAGGGCATCTGCCTGTCACCAGCCAAACCCAGCTTGTGGCCAGACAAGGCCTCCTAGAGGGAAGGGTGCCATCCTAGGGCTGCCTTGGTAAGACACTAAGTTAAAAAGGATGCCCAGAGACGCGAGGGACAAAAGGTGCCCCCAGGAAGCCCTGGCAGCCATGAGAGTCAAGGTGTGGGGCCAAGAGGAGAGCAGACGAGTCTCACCCTCACCCCCCACCCCTAATGCAGGGCAGGGACCTGCAGACCCTTGCTCCTCCCGTTTGAGGAGATCTGGCAACAGCTGGCCCAGGGGCTAACCAGGAACATGGTTTTCATTCTGCTTTTCTGCCTTCCTCATGTGGACCGTTCCTGGAGTGGCTAAGGTCTCCGTTAAGTCTACTAGTCTAGAGGCCTCCGTTAAGTCTAACATCTGTGGGGTGTCTCACAGATGTTCAAGGGTGGTGGGTATTAGAGCCCAGGTCCAGGCAGAGGAGGGGCAGGGCCAGGGATGGTACTCGAGGTTAACCCTGCCTCCGGAAGCTACTTTTCTGCTCGCAGGCTTGATTTTATCTGACACATGTCTCCATCCACAGCTAGGAAGCTCTGAACTTGGGCACACTCCCGTCCTGGGTGCTGTGTGCAGAGCAGGATTGGATCTACTTCCTCAGAGTTAGATGCGAGGTGGGAGAGAGAGTGCTGGAGCCAGTGAGACCGCAGAGGGTGAAGCAGCCAAGAAGGTCTTGGAGCCAGAGCCCAGAGACTCTCTGTGGTGGGGCAAGGAATGGCCTGCGAGCTGGGCATTGCAGGATGAGTCAGTATCAGCCAGGAGAGAAGAGGCAAGCCCTTTGCATAAAGAGGACAGCAGGAAAGGACAACAACAACAAAAACAAACCAAGCCCTTCCCAAATTCCCATCTACAGCCCGTAGCAGTGCCCTGTCACACAGACAGCCCTAGGGCCAGGCTTTCCAGTGTGGGCTTTGTCTGAGGGGGTTAGTGGCCTCGAGGGTCTGAGTAGCCAGGCAAGAGGGAACTTCTCAGAATGAGCTTAATCTGATGGCATTGCTGAGAGAGTTGAGGAGAGAGGCTGAGGAGGGGAAGAAGGCTGAGCTCAGTCCCCCAACCCTTCCAGGTGCTGATTGGCAGGTTCCCCCAAGCAGAAGCAGGGGACTGTCAGCACACAGCCGAAATGCCAAGGTATATCCATGAGGGATAGATGAAGGCTCAGGGCCTTCTGGGAGGAGTGTTGCTTCTCCCGGTACCCTGCACATACCTACAGAATGTGCCTGGACACCCAGGTTGGCAGGCTGGTAGGGTGGGGGTTTGGGCAAGGGCATCAGCCATGTTGGGGAAAGGCCAAGAGGTAAGTCATCTTCCATTTCCAGGCAGTGAGTAAAGAGGAGCTGATGTTGGGTGAGGCTGGAGCCAGGTAGGAGAGTGGAAACAGTTGGACCGAGGGGATTTCTAGAGGCAGCTGTCCGCTCACCTCCTTCCCCTCATAGCACCTGTGTGTTCCCTCCATGACAGATGGCCAATAAGAGACTCATGGCTGACCAAGCCCCCATTCGTCCAGCCTTAGGAGTAACAGGCCCAGGACAGCTCCCATTTTCTGGTGAGAAAGCTGAGATGGTAGAGGACCCCAAGGGAGCTGGTGGTTTCTGAGCGGAAGCCCTGGCCCCCTCTCTGGACACAGGCTCTGGGAAGGGAGGGGAGCTGCTGCACTCAATGGAGCAGCTGGCTGGACTCGGAGCGGGGCCTGCTGGGTAACCCCGCTTTCCAGAGGAGGGCAGGTAGCCTACAGCTTCTTTTTGGGAGAGGAAGGATGCCCGCTGATCCTGCTGCGCCCTGGAAATGAACCTCCCCCTGCTCCCTACTCTGCCCTCTTTCTCTGGCCTGCCATTGGAGTCAGGTGGAGTAGAAACCTCTGAAGCTTTTTTGCATGAATGCATCCAGGATACTGCAGAGTGGGTTTACTGGTAACCATAGCGACAGCTGACCTGCCTGCTTGCGTAGGCGTTGGGGCAGGTAGCAGGGCTTGTGCTTTGTGGAGAAGCCACAGACTGAGGAAGACTGGTTTTGGCGATTGGAAGGTCAGCTGGTACTGACGGACTGGGTTTCCAGCTGCCAGGTGCAGCCCACCTGAGGTGGCATCAGGCAAATGGCAGGGATTTGCAGGTGTTTGATCATTTGGCTTCTGTGGTTTAATCTGATGCCATTTATCCCATTTTTAGAAGGAGAAAAGCAGCTTGTACATCTGCCTCCTCAAGGTCGCACAGTCAAGGCTCCATTTCTACTCTGATTTCTTAAGCAGTCTTCTAGAACCTTCCCGGGCTCCGGAATTCCATTTGTGCCTGCCCTATGCACTGGCCCTCTACATGTGGTGCCAACCTCTCATTGATTAAGATTTCTCCTTAGCGGCGTGCCTGCTGGGCTTTTGGCAGCCTGGGTTGAACACCGCGACCCACCCACTAGGAGCTGGTGACAGCAACTGCCTCGTTCTAGGAGCTGCCTAAGAAAGAGGGCCAAGGCTGACAAAGGGAGCCGTTGCTAGCTTATTTCTTGTCAATTCTTTTTGTGGTGCTGGGGTCCCACTACAGGCTAGGTTCTGTTACCGAGCCACACCCCAACCTTGAGAGTAGCCTTAAGGTCTACGGGGATCGAGGTTTGCACTGCCTGGTGCTCCCTACACACACCTCGTCTCCAACACCAGTTCTAGCACCTCCTTGAGGACCCAAGACTTCTAAGGCAGCAGGGAATTGATGTTTGCTGAGGAGTTCCTTCTTGTTCCTCACGTCTAGAACCTTGTTCTGTTCATAGCCCTTAACCATTACCATAACTTCTCATAACCAGGGGGAGGTCCAAGGAGCCGAGTGCATTCCAGATAAGCCTTTCTCAAGTAAAAATGGAGTCTCACCTACTGTCCTCCCACGGTCTAATTGAGGGGACCTGGGCATTTGACTTTTTTTTTTTTTTTTTTCCAAAGATGAAGTCATTATTTAAGGAAAATAATGCAAGCCTGCTCTGGTGGCTCACACGTATAATCACAGCACTAAGCGGCTGAGGGAGACACAGGTTCATCTGGGTTGCCCATCTGAAAACCGAAAAATTCAAGCAGCCAGGCACGGTCATTCACGCCTGTAATTTGAGCAAGTATGAGTTGGAAGCAGCAGGATCAGGGGTTCAAGACCAACCACAGATATTTAGTGATATTTAGTGACGGGAGATGCCCGTCACCGAAGAGTAAGCTTGGTCCCAGTCCCAGGGAGCTTACACCCTGAAATAGACTTTTAAACCAAGGGGCCCCTGGCAGGGAGCCGTGCCGTAATGGCAGGACGCAGTTCAGAGGCAGGACACGGGAGAGTGTGTCTCCACAGGGCCTGACATGTATGGGTTCCAGGACAGCTCACGTTCTGAATTGTTTTCTGGCCCGTTGTCTGGGAAACGTCCACCCGTCTTCACCCAGCTGCAAGGCCTGACGTGGACTCAGTAAACAAAGCATCTACTGTGTGTTGGGTTTTGCCTAGAGTGGGATGATGCAGAGAAGCCCAGAAACGACTCTTCGTTCTCTTAGGTGAGAGCTGGGTAAGAAGTCAGTCAGCCGCCAGGCACATGGTGGCGCACGCTTGTAATCCCAGCACTGGGGAGGCAGAGGCAGGTGGATCTCTGTGAGTTCGAGGCCAGCCTGGTCTACAAAGAGAGTCCAGGGCAGCCAAGGCTACACATAGGAACCCTGTCTTGAAAAACAACAACAAAAACAACAACAACAAAAAGGTGAGCCATCTGTCCCTATGAGAATCAGCCTGAGACTCAAAAGACAGAATGGGTCGGTGTGGAGGTTTCCAGAGACCCAGCCTAGGGGGAGAGGGCTTATTGCCACAGGGCAGTAAGGACCTCCCTCACCCAACACGTGCCTACTGTGCTCTGGGCCGCGTGCCAGGCTATGGGGAGGCTAATGAACAAAACTCGACTTCAGGATCCATACTCCAGTGTGGTGGAGAGGCTGACGCCAGCCAAGTAGCTGTAAGTGCGGTAGAAGAGCCAGACAGGATGTTCTGAGTGCGCAGCTCGGTCTGAAGCAGGTAGGGAGGGCAGGTGAGATATTCTTGAAGGGGCAATCAGCTGTCTTAGTTACTTTTCTGTTGCCGTGACGAAACACCATGACGAGGGCAACTTGGAAAAGAAAGCAGTAAATTTGGCCTAGGGTTTCAGAGAGTTCTAGTCCACGTGGGTGAGCGAAGGCATGATGGCAGGAGGAGCCGAGAGCTCACATCTTGTTCAGCAAGCAGGAGGCAGAGAAAGGTAACTTTTGAAACCCCGAAGCCCATCCCCACTGACAAACCACCCCCTTATTTCTTCCCAAGCCATCCTTTCCATGGGGACAGAGTCAAGCGTGAGTCTGTTGGGGCCATTCTTAGTCACACCACCACAGCAAGCAAGGAGAAGAGCGGGGAGCATTCGTGTGGCAGAGGGACCCGGTGGACGGAGAGCAAGGGCTGAGGCTGGAGAAGCAGGCCATCCCCGGGCCTTTCATCCCGGGGGGACGAAGGGCTGTGGAGTCCGGCGGGGCGGGAAGGTCCCAGTCTGAGGTACAGCCCATCGGGGTGGGGCAGTCAAGACGGCAGAACCTTGAAGCAGCTGGTTGCTGCACAGTCAGGAAGACGAGAGCGATGGATGCCCGTGCTCGGGTTACTTTCTCCTTGTACGGTTGAGAATCCCAACCCGGAGAATGGGGGGTGGAACGTCCCATCTCAAACAATCAAGATAATCCCGCGCAGGTGCCCTGAGGCAGCAGTCCCTCACTAGTGTGCCCAGAACTGGGTCTCGAAGGTGATTCTAGATCCCATCAAACTGATAATCCATCACAAGAATATGTATGCGTAAGCACGCACGGACGCACGCACACACGCACGCGTTTCCAGGGCTTAGGAGTGGGCTCGCCTAGGACAGGTATTTCCTGGTGACTGGTAGTGGCAGGGGCTTAGAGCAAGTATGAATCAGGCAAATGGCTCAGCGCTCATCAAGAAAAGTTTGCAAACGTGTTGGTAATCTGAGGAAAGGGTCTTGGATGGGCCCGCCCTGCCCCGCCCCGCCCTTAGGGTGTGGTTTACCCAAGAGTACTTACCAGGGCTCTTAGAGCCTACACGCTCCTATTTCAGAAGTGTCAAGGGTGACCAGAGAGGTGAGGGCAAGGCGTCCAGCAGCCAGAGCTGGGCCTCCCAGGGGCTGGGCAGGTGCCACCCTGGTCTATTCCTTTGCGATGAAGCTATTCGTGTTCCATTTTCCAGGCAAGAAAACCGAGGCCCTTCTCCAGTGTCGGCACGCAGGGATCTGGACCTGGCCGTGGGTTAGAGCGTGGCCCTACTCCCTGTCCCCAGCAGCGTGCGGCCATCATGGACAAGATCCTGGAGGCCGTGGTGACTTCGTCGTACCCCGCGAGTGTGAAGCAAGGGCTGGTGCGGCGCGTGCTGGAGGCGGCGCGGCAGCCGCTGGAGCGGGAGCAGTGCCTGGCGCTGCTGGCCCTGGGCGCGCGCCTCTACGTGGGGGGCTCGGACGAGCTGCCGCGCCGCGTGGGCTGCCAGCTGCTGCACGTGGCGGGTCGCCACCACCCCGACGTCTTCGCCGAGTTCTTCAGCGCGCGCCGCGTGCTGCGCCTGCTGCAGGGCGGGGCGGGGCCGCCGGGGGCGCGCGCGCTGGCCTGCGTGCAGCTGGGGCTGCAGCTGCTGCCCGACGGGCCCGCGGCCGACGAGGTGTTCGCGCTGCTGCGGCGCGAGGTGCTGCGCGCCGTGTGCGAGCGCCCGGGCCCCGCCGCCTGCGCGCAGGTCGCCCGGCTGCTGGCGCGCCACCCGCGCTGCGTGCCCGACGGCGCGCACCGCCTGCTCTTCTGCCAGCAGCTGGTGCGCTGCCTCGGCCGCTTCCGCTGCCCGGCCGAGGGCGAGGAGGGCGCCGTGGAGTTCCTGGAGCAGGCCCAGCAGGTGAGCGGGCTCCTGGCGCAGCTGTGGCGCGCGCAGCCCGCCGCCATCCTGCCCTGCCTCAAGGAGCTGTTCGCGGTCATCTCCTGCACAGGTGCGTGTGCCGCCCGGGCCGGGGCGGGTTGCATTCGCGGCGGACTGCGGTCTCAAGAGTGGGGAAACTCTTCCTTGGGCGTTTACTGAGGGAGTCGTCCAGGGGTGGTGCTGGGAAAGCAGGGGGCACGTCACGGGGCGGAGGACGCTGTGAGTCTGGGAGAGCGGTGGCTTGGAGAGTCTAGTATGGATGAGCGAGCTGAGGTCTGGGCCTTCCCTGATCGTGGGACTGTGCAGAGGAGAGGAGGGGAGCGCCAGGGCCCGCACAGGAGTTTGGGGTTAAGAGCACCGACTCACCGTTTCACCCCTGGAATGTCTCCTCCTTCCAAGGCTATCTCCAGCTTGAGCCCTTTTGAGGGGCTTCTCTTTACATGCACATGGGGCTTAGAGCTTCCTCGTGGTGTCAGAGTGTAGGCCAGGGAGGGGTTGTTGAAGGAATGTGTTCCAGTGGACTTGGATGCTGTGGAGGGGCTGGGAGGATGTGGCCTCACATGCTGTCTGCAGAGGCCTCTCCTAAGTAGAGGTGGCATGAGAGCTCAATCTAACCCCTTTCCAGAGGAGGAGCCGCCGTCCAGCGCCTTGGCTAGTGTGGTCCAGCACCTCCCATTGGAGCTCATGGATGGAGTGGTCCGGAACCTCAGCAATGACGACAGTGTGACAGACTCCCAGATGCTGACCGCCATCAGCAGGTGGGGCCCCTTCCCACCCTTCTTTCTGAGGCTCTCGTCTCGGGGGGAGGATGCAGGCTATCATCCCTGTGAGAGTGAGGCTGTCACACCTGTGCACTGTGAGTTCTACCGTCCCACCCTGCTTGGCCTTGGGTTGGATATAAGAAACACAAAATCCTGTCCCAGGGATACCGTCAGACTAGGTACTAGCTGGTTGGTCCTGGAAATGCTAGCACACTCTCAGCCTCAGTTTCCCCCTCTATAAAAAGTGGAAGTGACTGGCAGTTCGAGAAAGTAAAACTAGGGGCTGAGGAGATGGCTCGGTGGCTACGAGCGCTTGCCTCTGGGGACCTGAGGTCAGATCCCCACCACATGGTATGGCCGTGCACACAGCTGGCTTTAGTGTTTAGGAGGCAGAGATGGGAACGTCCTTGGAGCTCACTGGCCTGTCAGCTTCACGCTCAGCGCAAAGACGCTTGCAAAGGGAATAAAGATGCAGAGTGGTGATAGAGTAGAACACTGCCTGTCCAGGGGGCTCCACACGCGTGTGTGCACACACACACACACACACAGTTAAAGTAGCTTTTGGTGTGATTTATGAGTCTGGAAAAGAGCATAAACAGAGTTTGGGTGTTCTTCGACTCGCTGCATCTGTGTCCATTCAGCCTCATCTGAATGTTGTCACCCTATGGACTAGCTTTACCTGCCTGCCTGTGACTCCTGACTACGCCACCTGCACTCTTCCCCACAGGCCTTTGCCTGAGCAGAACCCATTTCCCTGGCATGCCTCCCCCTGCTGTTCTTCCTGCACATCAGGCCTTCCTGGATTCCCTGTCTTTGGTGGGTGAGAGTGTGGGCAGGAGGAGTGTGTCCCCCAAGACCCAGTCTGGCACCATGCTCTCACCTGTGTGACTGTCTCCATTTCCTCAGCTCCAAAGCAGTCATCACTGGGCCCCTCAAAGGTGTTGAGGATTAGGTAAATGAAGCCATGAGAACTTTCCTACCCTTGTTCTTTATCATCACGGCACAGTCAGTGCAGCGTTAGGCAATGAGCGGGGCTGTTTCCCTGAGCACTTACTGCATCCCAGCCCCGTGCTCAGCCCAGCACGTAGGCCTGGTGTATTTTGTAGGTGGACACTGCAGGGCCTAGCTGCCGTCCTCTCTTTATGTGACAGTTCTCAGGAGCAGGGCGTTGTCTCCATTTGCAGATGGAGTCCAGGCGCAGAGAGGAGAAGTGGGTTGCCCTAGTCCCCAGCAGGGGCTTCATGAAGCCAGGGTTCTCGGCCCCAGGGTGCGGCTCCTTGCCTGGACGTCCCCCTCATCCCTGTAATGAGGCACAGTGGGAGACGGGGTCCGGAGGACTGGGAGCTGTGTCTGCTGGGCTCCTTTGTATTTTCCAGGAGTGTTTTGTTTGTCCCACAGACCCAGGTGCCCCGTGAGCCGGTCCCTGGGCTGCCCGCACTCTGGCTTTGGGCCTCCCTTGTCCCTGAGTCACTGTCACTCCCCTCACCAGGATGATCGACTGGGTGTCCTGGCCCCTGGGGAAGAACATTGACAAGTGGATCATTGCCCTGCTGAAGGGCCTGGCTGCCGTTAAGAAGTTCAGCATCCTGATCGAGGTTTCGCTCGCCAAGATTGAGAAGGTTGGTGGCCCCTGTGCGAGCCCGGGCCCTGGGAGCAGTGCAGATGGGGGGTGCAAGGCCCTGGGGTCCAGCCAAGCTCCCCGTGTGACAGGGCTAACCCACTGCCCCTCTCTGGGCCTCAGCCTGCAGCTCCATCACTCTGCCCACCCATTCCAGTGCGCGCGTCTGCCTTTCATCACTCGCCTATTGTGCCATCCAGCTCCAAGGCACCTCTGTTCTTGCTCCCATCGTTGGCCTGCTGTTTCCACTCTCCTGTGTCTCGGGTTCCCTTTCAGGGGCCGCTTGGCCTTGGGTAGCTCAGTTCTGGGGCCCCTGACGTGAACTCTGTTTCAGGTCTTCTCTAAGCTGCTGTACCCTATTGTGCGGGGAGCTGCCCTGTCCGTCCTCAAGTACATGCTCCTGACTTTCCAGCACTCCCACGAGGCCTTCCACCTGGTAAGGGCCCTGCTTGCTCGCTCTGGCCTGTGAGAGGGACCGGATGTAGTTTTCTGCTGGGAGTCGGGGAGTTGGGACTGTTGAAGCAAAGCTCTGGATTTTAGCACTAGAGGCTCAAGGCCCGTCATACAAGATGGGAAACAGAAGCCAGAGGATGTGCAACTCCCGTCTGCACACTGCAGGGTGATAGAGCCTGTGTTGGTGACTGCCGCGTTCTTCAGGGTCAGTGTGTGTCAGGACAAGTGACGAGTGCAAACACCACCTCACCCAGCTCCCAGCCAGGCTTGCCCCTTCAGATAAGGACATGCACTGGGGAGAGGGTAGGCACGTCAGTGCCCCCAGGTACTGGGTGGACAGCGAAGGTTCCAGCCAAGTTGGCCTGTGTTGGCATACTTCTAAAAAATCTTTTATTTACATTTTTTATATCTTTCTCCCTACTCTACCTGAATTCCTTTTAACACCTGAACACTAGCAAGGAGAGAAAAAGTTAGTGGGAGGGCGGTGCAGTTCTCTTAGCTGCTTTCTGCTGGTTAGGGTAGTAAGGTTCCTTGGAGCCAGTCCAGTCCTCATTTCAGGAGATCTCCAACTTCTTGTCTCTGCATCAACAGCAGCAGGAGCTGAAGGAGGTTAGCAGCAGTGATCTTGTTCTTTCTCGGAGCTCCCCAATACTCTGGGCTCTGGCATTTATTCTCTCTCTCCAGAGTCCTCAGACCTAGACTGTCTGCAGCTGGCAAAGAGCTCCTCTCAGAGCCCACATGAGGCAAATAGTCTGCTGCTGTGGACCATCAGAACCAGTCCCACATCCCACACCTGGGGTTAAACAAAGACATGTTCATATCCACAACAGGTCTGGGTCCCAAGCTGCTGTCCCCCCTCACTTTGTTGCCACCAGGACACACTGCTCTGGCCTCCAGCTCGGCTGCTGTACTTGTCCTCAAGACTCTCTTTGGAAAGGGGCTCCTCCACCACGCTGAACCCATACGTTGGAGCTTTAATTTAATGGTCCCTGGTCAGGGTAGTAACGTTGTGCTTTCCAGTTTGTTGTGTAGAGATCAGAACCAGGGATGAGGACCAAGTGTCTGGAATGGGGTGGACCCCGAGGATGGTAGGAGAGGGACGCATGAGGCTTGTCTGGAGCCTGCCGTGTAGAGACGCTGGCTTCCCTCCTGTCTCCTGGCCCTGTAGCCCAGCCGTCTGTTCCCACACTGAGCTGCAGCAACCTAAGGCAGTGTGGTCTCAACCTGTGGGACTCGACCCCTGCGTGGGGGTTGTACAGCGCCTTCACAGGGGTCACCTAGACTGTTGGGGAAACATTATTACTTTACGGTTCATAACAGTACAAATTCAAGTTGTGACATTGCTACAAAAATAATTTTGTGGTTGGGTCGCCACATCCTGAGGAGCTGTGTTAAAGGGTTGCAGTCATAGGAAGGTTGAGAACCCCTGATATAAGGGGTTTGAAAACTGGAGCACCCTAACGTGGGAGCTGAATGGGCTTTGCACTCGGATGGACCTGGTTTAGACTCTACCTTCTGAACCCCACCCCGAGATCCTGACAGGTTACACAGCCTCGCTGGGCCGGGGTGGGGTAGCTCAGTGGCAGCGTACCTGCCTGGCATGTACAAGGCCCTGCCTGGGTTCTGTCTGGCACCACCAGCCCCTCCCCTGAGCCATATAACCCAGAGCAGGTGCTCATGCTGCTGGGCACGCCCAGATGGCTGGTATGGCGGAGCGTCTGCTGCTCGGTAGAGAAGGCTGTGGCTGCTCAGGCCTTTGGCTCTTCAGGCAGGTGGCTGAGGCTGAGCAGCCGGCCCCTCCATAGCTGTGAGGAAGGACTTCTTTATCTTGTGCTTGTCGAGGAGCTCAGCTCCACCCGGTGAAGGGGACACTGGTCACGTGGGTGTACCTCCCGTCCTCAGAGGCCCCCTTTCTACCCCCAAGCCGCAGATGCGTAGCCTGGTGCTTGAACAATCTACCTTTTCTCCTGCAGCTCCTCCCTCACATTCCCCCCATGGTGACCTCTCTGGTCAAGGAGGACTCGAACTCTGGGACTAGCTGCCTGGAGCAGCTGGCAGAGCTGGTGCATTGCATGGTGTTTCGGTTCCCAGGCTTCCCAGACCTGTATGAGCCTGTCATGGAAGCCATCAAGGTGAGCGGACAGAGCCTGTTTGGCACAGGTACCAGTTTGGGCCTCCCTCCTTTGAGGCTAATCCATGGCGTGGTAGCAGCCGCCATCATCTGGACATGAGCTGTTTCCTGTCACCAATCTGGGGCGTTTGTGTGTGTCAAGTATGTGGAGGTCTTGGCTGCTCCCACTTGTGTGCGCTGGGCCCGTGTGTATGCTGCTCCCTCTGTAACACCCTTCCCCCACCTGACCCACGGCTCCTGCTGTATCTTATTTGAATCTCCTTGGTTTTTAGTTAGCATCGGGGGTAAGGGGTCCTGGGGTCTCAAGGACTGCCGTTAGCGAGCCTTTGGTGTCGGGGCCTCTGCACTTGTTCCCCAGGCTTCAGCAGGACCTCTTGGTGGCTCCTGCAGCATTAGCACTCTCTGTCACATGTCACTGTGTGTGCAGGACAGGAGTGACTTCTGGCTCACAGGGCTAGCCTGGTGTCCTGCTCTCACCAGGTTGGGGTCTGAGGACCCAGGCTTAAAGCAAACCAAGCTGCCGTCCTGGAGGAGCTTTTGAAGCCCACCGGGATGGCAGGTCTGCCTATAGGAAGGCTGTCCTAAGGACCACTGATGCAGAGGATCCCTGGGGCGGGGGGTGACGGCCCCTTTCAGAGCCTCACAGCACAGCAGACCCCACACGGCTCTACAGAACATCTGGGCATGTGTGTTGAGACATCGCAGACGTCTTTTGAAGGGTTTACTTGTATTTTCTAAGTGTGTGTGTGTGTGTCTGCGTGTGTCTGCGTGTGTCTGCATACATACACGAAGAGGCGTCAGATCCCTGGAGCTGGAGCACCAGGAGCTTGTGAGCTGCCCGCTCTGTGCAGGAACTGAATCCAGCCCTTGCACGAGCACTAGTGTTCTTAACTGGTGAGTCATCTCTCCAGCCCCACAGCAGACATCTTTTAAAGTTCAGAGCTGATCTTGCAAGAGAGTGAGGGGGCATCTCCAGGGACATAGGAGGGGCTGCTTATAGGACAGTCCCTTCCCAACTTGGCCTCACCTGGAAGGCCTCACCCAGCAGGAATGAGGGCTGTGTGAGGCCGCATCGGTAGAGCCTCTTCCTGGCCTGTGTACTCTAGCCCCTCCTGAAGGCCAGGAGTAGTTAGGGCAGAGGTGTGTGCAGCAGATGGCGGGCCGTGGGGGCTTCCTGCATAGACTGGTAGAGTGCAGAAAGGGGTCTGACACTGACCGTTAGGGCCTCAGGAGGAGGACACTTCAAGGAGGGGCACATGGGGGGAAGGTGAGTCCAGTGGTGGCAGCATGTCATGGTGTGCAGGGCGCATCAGAAAGGCCTTGAAACCAAGCAGAGTCACCTTGCTCTGTCCAGTCGATCTGAGTTGCCCTGGCTGGCCTTGAACTTGGCAACTACCTAAGTGGCTGGGATGACAGGCAGATTTTTCTCTTCATCTGTGAGAAACTGACGCATCTGATAAACGGTCCTGGGACAGGCGCCAGCAGGAGTGTCGAGGCCCTTCTGCGGGAGCCTGTGTGTGTGTGTGGGGGGTCAAGGCACTAAGCCATGTGAAGCTCCAGTGCCTTTGGCTGATCCAGGATGGTGTGCTCAGGAACTGGAAGGATACTGTGCTGGCTAGTTTCACGCCAACGTGACACAAGCTATAGTCATCAGACAGGAGGGAGCCTCAAATGAGAAAACGTCTTCAGAAGATCGGGCTGTGGGCACACCTGTAGGGCATTATCTTTTAATGATTGGGGATTGAATGGGGGAGGGCCCAGCCCACTGTGGGTGGTGCCATCCCTGGACTGGAGGTCCTGAGTTCTTCAAGAAAGCAGGCTGAGCAAGCCGTGAGGAGCAAGCCAGTAAGCAGCACCCCTCCACGGCCTCTGCATCAGCTCCTGCCTCCATGCCTCCTTCCATGATGGACTATGATGTGTGGTAGTGTAAGCCAAAGATGCCTTTCCCTCCCCAGCTTGCTATGGTCATGGTTGTTTCACCACAGCGATAGTAACCCTAAGACAGAAAGTGGTACCAGGATTGTGGGGTACCAGGATTGTGGCATATCGCCGTGACAGCCCTTACCGTGTTTTGGAGAGGAATGTGAGAGGACTTTCGGGATGGGCAAGAAAAGCCATTGAGTGTCAAGGGCTCAGCGAGCTCATCTGTGGAACGTGGAAGGAACGAGCACTGAGAACCCTGTGGACAATAGGGCCTGGCCTCGCGAGGCGGTTTCCGAGGGAAGTTTAAACCTGTCACTAGCTTTGAATTAAGATTCTGTGACATCACCATTGGTTAGGAAGAGAGCATCATTGTGTGGTGAAATCCCCCGGGGAGCGTCTCCTCAGGGTCAGCACACAGAAGCTGCGCTCCAAGCTTGTACCTGGTGTGGGCAGCTGAATTGGAGCCTTAGAGTTAAGCAGGTGGTATTGATTCTGAAGGCCTGAAGGAGCCGTGGGGAGCAGCTGAGGGTTGGCACCGCGGGCCAGGAGAGGCCGTTGGTGAAGGCACAGCCTCAGGAGCAGTTGAAAGCCCAGGATTGAAGGGGTCACACAGAGAAGGTGAGGCTTGGCCCCAGGAGACATTGCTGACAGTGCAGCTCAGGCGACCGGAGACCCCAGGTTTTGGAGATGTCACCAGGAATAGCTCAGCGGTGGAATGCAGCCAGCTGGGGCCCGGAAGACGAGCTGTGTGTGCTGCACAGGGCGGCGCCCCTCAGAGAGGAGCCCTGAAGATCGGGAGTGATCCCAGATGGTGGACACTGGGCGAGTCACCCAGTTGGAGTTTGGCTTTGATTTGATTTGACTGTGATTGTGCCCTGGTTCTTCCCTCTTAAAATAAGAGAAGTATTCAACTTATTTTTGGTTTCATAGAAACCCAGAATTTTTGTTTTTGTGTTTGGAGACAGGGTTTGTCTGTGTAGTCTTGGCTTTGTAGGCCAGGCTGGCCTTGAACTCACAGAGATCCACCTGCCTCTGCCTCTGTGAGTGCTGGGAGTCACCAGGCTCGGCTGAAACCGAGCTTTTAAAGTGTTTGAATGTGTAAGACTGGGCCTTTTAAGTTTGAAAATATTTTGTATTGTGATGTCAGTATTAACGTGTGGCCTCGGGGAAGCACAGGGAAGGAAAGGTTACGGCTTAACAGTGATGTGTTTGTGTGTCAAGCTGACAAGGAGTCAGTTGTGCTGGCTGGTTCCGTGTCAGCCTGACACAAGCTGGCGTCATCGGGGAGAAGCCTGGACTGAAGATCTGGCTGAAGGCGAGCGTGTGTGGCATTTTCTTAATGAGTGATTAAGGTAGGAGCCCAGCCACTGTGGGCGGGGCCACGCTTGGGCTGGTGGTCCCGGGTGCTCTAAGAGAGCAGCAGCTTTTATATGAGGAGCCAGCCAGGAAGCAGCACCCCTCCGTGGCCTCTGCGCCGGCTCCTGCCTCCGGGAGCCTGGCCTGCTTGAGTCCCTGCCCTGACTTCCTGATGGACTCAAGTGTGGGAGTGTAAGCCAAGCAAACCCTTTCCTCCCCAGGTTGCTTTTGGTCGTGGCGTTTCATACGGCAGTGGTGACCCTGGGGCAGGTGACTGCAGTTAGAGGAGCTGTCGAGAGTGCCCTGGCATTCGCTCTGCAGCGGTGCGCGGTGTGCGGTGCTTAGGTGTTGCTCTCATGTCTAGCTGGCGCCAGGCAGTCTCTTGGTGCAACTATTCAGTGTGGCCAAGGATAGCCAGGGGGAAGGAGGCACGCTGAGCCGTGAGCCGGCGACGGAGGCCTAAGCTTGGAGCCTCAGACCCTCCCCACCGTCGAGGACCAGTGCCAGGGGGTGACTAGCCGAGAGCTCCGCTGTGGTCTCAGACTGGGAGGCCTGACAGCACAGAGTGCCAGGCCAGTGGGAGGAAGGGTGTCCTTGGCAGCTGAAGAACCCGAGGCTCAGGGAAATCGCCGGACTGAGACAGACAGGCCGACCGAGCACCCACACATGGTGAGGCAGGACGTAGGGCTGGAACTGGCCTAGACATCACCAGATCTGGCTGGTGGCCAGGAGTCACCCCTGGGCTCTGCCCAGGGCAGACACGTTTGTACTACTGTTTATGTGGCTACACAGTTTGCTCTGTCTGAAGCCTAGATCTCCCATCTCTGAGATGGGGATTGTGCTACTTCAGACATGGCACCCCAGAGATCACATAGAAGGCCCACATGTGAGAATGAGACCCTGGAGTGAGTGGTAAGCAGTGGCTGTGCTTCTGAGTGTGTACCTGGGAGGGAGTGGAGGAGTGGGTTCTAGTCCAGGAGGGCTTTCTGGAGGAGGTGGTAGCTTTAGAGTTGACACTGATGTCTGCTGTTTCCTTAGGACCTCCATATTCCCAATGAGGACCGAATCAAGCAGCTGCTGGGGCAGGATGCCTGGACCTCACAGAAGAGCGAACTGGCTGGCTTCTATCCCCGGCTCATGGCCAAGTCAGACACCGGCAAGATTGGTTTAATCAACTTGGGCAACACATGCTACGTGAACAGTGTCCTCCAGGCCTTATTCATGGCTTCTGAGTAGGTGCTGTTCTGCATCGCCTCCTGTGTCTCACGTTCCTGCCTTCCTTAGCTTTGCGGTCAGGCTCTTACCCCGCAGCCTAGGTGAGCTTTGAACCCTAGGCTGCTGTGGAGGTACAGGTGCCTCCTTTTCTTCAGCAAGGCAAGCGCCGTGTGTTGCCCGTGGTCTCGGTATGCCGCGTGGCGCGTTTGAAGACCCCTCAGGGCTCCGTCCTTGGCTCTGTAAGGATGCCTCTGGCTCTAGCCAGTTTGCCTCTGGCTCCAGCCGGTTTGCCCTGCTGCGGAAGTGTGCGTTGGCGCGTGAGGCTGCCGGGCTGTCGCAGTGCTCCCTGCCTGCTGAGGGCAAGTGCCGTGCTCTGATTCCTGGTGGCCAGACCGTAACTTCTGTCAAACACAAAAGAAGGATCTGCCAGGAAAGTCGTTTGTGCTCGTGTGGTCCTGTGATGTTGAGGTGCTCTGGGTCCTCTGGGCAGCTCATCTGTTAAGCTTGTGTGGGACCCGCCGTCGGGGCCAAGTGCTGCCTTTCTGCAGAGCAGGCAGTGTGCTTCAGGGACAGCGGGCCTCGGGCCCTGACCCCACGGGGTCACGCTTAGCCTGAGGGCCAGTCTCCCTGCAGCGTCCTCTTGTGCCAGGGAAGAACTCAGGTGCAGGCTGCCTGCTTTGAGATAGGGGCATAGGTCAGGGTGGCTCCAGGTGGGCAGAGGTCGCAGGGGGGGGCTGAGGCCGGGGGTTGGGGGGTGAATGCTAATCCTCGGATGCTCTCACCAAGTGCGCGTCAGCGCCTCTGGTGGTGACAGCAGAGACTGGCACACCAGGATCCCCACCTGGGATGAGTGACATGTTGAGTCCTGGACTCATGGGGTGTCAGAGCTGGCGGAGACAGCCAGGGTCACCTTGTTGTTCCATTTGTTGTCATGCCAAGGCCATTACAGAACTTATGCCCCAGCCATACCAGGCCAAGTTGTGCTCCGTCTCCTCCCAGTCTCTGGCCTCATCTGGAGAAATGCCAGAGGCTCCGCGTGGCCTGGTATAGGGGAAAGGCGGCTCCCTGGGGCCTCAGCTTACCCTGGGCTCCCGTTTCATTTGAAGCTTCCGACACTGTGTGCTCCGCCTGACTGAGAACAACTCCCAGCCCGTGATGACAAAGCTGCAGTGGCTCTTTGCCTTCCTGGAGCACAGTCAGGTGCGTGCTGGGTGCACTGGGGCGGGGAGAGCAGGTCATGCTGGGCCCTGCTCTTTCTCCAGGACCTGCCTGCACCAGGCTCAAAGCTCCCACGATGTGGCATGAGCTGCCGAGCTTCAGCTCCTGCTGGCACTGGTTGACAACCAAAGCCTCCGGCCTGTTGGGTGTCCTTGGCAGAGGTGCTCCCCAAGCCTTCCTAGGTGGCGCTGCCCTGGCCTCCCTTCAGAGTTGGTCCCGTGCGCTAATGCACTGTCACCTGCTGACTGTGAACACCTTGGTTACCCAGGCCTCTCACCTGAGTGAACAGAACAAGCATTGCCTCTGTCCTTGCAGAACTACAGCCCGTGGTCAGGGGCGGGGGAGGTCCCGCGTGCAGCCCGAGATGGCAAGGTTCCCATCTGGTGCTGGGAAGGGGCATAGAGCAGGCTGGGGTTAGAGATCACACATGGGAAGGGACAATTGGTGGTGGAAGTGGAGGCAAGGCTTTGGGAAGGAGTTGTGGAAGAGGCCTCTGTACCCTGGGGGCTCATTTTGGCAAGGGTGAGGGGTGTCTTAAGCAGAGAGAGAATAATGAACAAAGGTCTGGAGACACTGTGGTCTGTGAGGGCAGAACAGGTTTCTAGGGAGTTATCACCAAGACAAGCCCAGCTCATGGCTCTCAGGGACTTGGGTGTGGGGCAGGGCTAGCGTAGAAGGGGAAAGTTAGGCTGGTATGTTTGGAACATAGTCTTAGCTAGACCGCAGGCATGCTGCCTGCTGCTGGACATGCGTGTGGCTCGATGCCCTGACCCCACCCTTCACCTGCCTTGCCCTAGAGGCCTGCCATCTCTCCCGAGAACTTCCTGTCTGCATCCTGGACGCCCTGGTTCAGCCCTGGCACCCAGCAGGACTGTTCAGAGTATCTGAAGTACCTGCTGGATCGGTAAGAGGCTGCTGGGTTAGGGAGGTGTGTGGGTCCTGACAGCATTCTGGGGTGCTAGCGTGCCCCTCTGAGTTGGGTTGGATCTTTCTGAAAGGCAGAGGAAGGTGTGTGTCCCATGTGAGGCCGGGGAGGGGGGCTGTCGAGGCGTGCACATGTATCTGCCACGTTGGCTGAGCATGCTAACCCTCGGCCGAAGGTGCACCGCTATGAGGGGTGTGCTGGGTGAGTGCGAGGACAGAAGTGTGTCAGCACGCCGCTTTGCACGGGGGTGGGGACTGTCTCGCCAGGCTCTTGTTGGAAGTACGGTGGGCAGGGTGCGGGAGGTGGGCCTGCTGGTAGGTGTGTGGTCCCCTGCTTGTTCTAGGCTGCACGAAGAGGAGAAGACCGGGACGAGGATCTGCCAGAAGCTCAAGCAGTCCAGCCTGCCGTCTCCACCGTCCCCACCGTCAGAACTCCCAAGCTCCAGTGCCACAGCTGTGGAGAAGATGTTCGGGGGCAAGATTGTGACTCGGATATGCTGCCTCCAGTGCCTCAACGTTTCCTCAAGGGAGGAGGCCTTCACAGACCTCTCGCTGGCCTTCCCTCCTCCCGAGCGAAGCCGCCAGCGCCGCGTGGGTTCGGTGACGCTCCCCACGGAGGATGTGCGGGCCCAGGAGCTGGCCCTGGCTCCCACGGCCCCAGGCACGCAGCGGCAGAGGAAGCACTGCATTACAGGGGAGGCTCCCCGAACTGGGCTGGACATAGAAGGTGTGGGCCCTGTGGGCACTGGCGGACAGAATGGGCAGGAAGAGAAGGTGGAGAGGGAGCAGGCTGGCAAGGAGAAGGAGGTGTCAGAGGAGGAGAAGGAAGGAGCAGGGGAAGAGGAGAAGGAAGAGGGGGAAGAGAAAGAGAAGAAGGAA
The DNA here is from genome assembly GCF_030254825.1 of Meriones unguiculatus. Taxonomy (NCBI): domain Eukaryota; kingdom Metazoa; phylum Chordata; class Mammalia; order Rodentia; family Muridae; genus Meriones; species Meriones unguiculatus. The sequence goes on along the minus strand of NC_083361.1, from coordinate 82,754,136 downwards.
GATGAAAAGGAAAAGGAAGCTGAAGATGGCAAGGAGAAGGAAGGGGACATCCTGGCACCAGGGACCCACAGGGAGGCTGCCACCCCACCCCGGGAGCAGGCATGTGGCCCTGAGGGCTCCCGCTCTGTCCTGGATTTGGTCAACTACTTCCTGTCCCCCGAGAGGCTGACCGCTGAGAACCGCTACTACTGCGAGTCCTGCGCCTCCCTGCAGGACGCGGAGAAGGTGGTGGAGCTGAGCCAGGGTCCACGCTACCTCATCCTCACGCTACTGCGTTTCTCCTTTGACCTGCGGACCATGCGGCGCCGCAAGATCCTGGACGATGTCAGCATCCCCCTCTTGCTGCGCCTGCCACTGGCCGGGGGTCAGGGCCAGGCCTATGACCTCTGTAGTGTGGTGGTGCACTCTGGCGTGTCCTCAGAGAGTGGCCACTATTACTGCTATGCCCGTGAGGGTGCTGCCCGGCCGGCCCCTGCCCTGGGATCCACAGACAGGCCTGAGCCCGAGAACCAGTGGTACCTGTTCAATGACACCCGTGTGTCCTTCTCATCCTTCGAGTCTGTGAGCAACGTTACCTCCTTTTTCCCTAAGGACACTGCCTACGTGCTCTTCTACCGCCAGCGGCCCAGGGAGGGGACTGAGGCTGAGCCTGGCTCTCCCAGAGTCCGGGCAGAGCCTACCCTCCACAAGGACCTGATGGAGGCCATTTCCAAAGACAATGTCCTCTACCTGCAGGTGAGTCCTCTGCTGAGGGTCACCCTCTGGTACCGGATGCCACTCCTGGGCAAGGAGCTGGCCCAGCACAGCCACCTGTGTAGGACAGTTATCTGTTCTCATTTTGAGTCTGCCTTAGCTTTAAATCCATCCATTCTCTCATCACTTAGTAGGGGAGACTGACGGCTAGAAAGGCACACCCCTTAAGCTCAGAGGAAGGGACACTGGTAGAGCTAGAGGGCAGAGACTGCCCCGTGGGGCTTCTAGAGGGGTCCCTTCCTTTGTCGCTGCCTCATACTCCCTTATTAGAATCAAGAGTAGTAAAATATTCAGCCATGAGGTGGCTGCACCAGGCCTTGTGGGTCTTAGAGTTGGCATTTCATGTAGGAACTGAGGGCATGGGACACACCAGGCCTGTTTCTACATTTCTCAGGCCATCCGGCCGAGATGGCTTGGTGAAGTCTGAGAGAGGCTAATCGGGGAAGAACTTGCTCATGGGCAGAAGTGGACTTCAGGCCTTGAGAGTCAGTGAGTGACCTGGACGGTGGAGACCAGGGTCCCAGGCACTCGTCAGCTAGTCACTATCTAGTATGATCAAGCCCTCCAAGGGACTCGAGTTATGGTGGAGAGGAACGGGTAGACTTTGGCTCTTAGGCCTGTTCTTCAGTGGGGCCAGAGCCGTGGGGGATCCAGAGCTCTTGGCAGTGCTGTGCTGGCTGAGTAGAGAGCTGAATGCTAAGCTTACCTCCTGCCCGCTTCTGTTGCAGGAGCAGGAGAAGGAGGCCCGGAGCAGGGCAGCCTACATCTCCACCCTCCCTGCCCCTCCACACTGGGGCAGGGGCTTCGATGAAGACAAAGATGAGGACGAAGGCTCTCCTGGGGGCTGCAACCCTGCAGGTGGCAACGGTGACTTCCACAGACTGGTGTTCTAATGGGAACTCCCACTTGTGGGGGTGTCACAGCCAACCTCTGAGTGGGCCAGGTGGGGCTCAGGGCCCAGGCAGAGTATTCTGCCAACCGGGATCTTGGGGAGCTGTGGAGGCCAGCCCAAGGTGAAGCAGGTCTTTCCGAGGGCAACGAGGACGGAGAGGGACCATTTGGTGTTATTTATTCAGTCTATAGCTTGAAGGGCACAGGGAAGCAGAAACCCAAAGCGCCTTAGGCATTCGTCCAATTGAGATGTTACGGTTGAGGGCCCTGACTAACTGGGAGCATCATGGATGAGTCCACTCTGGGTCTTGCCTCCCTACAGGCCCAATCCTGGAAGGGGCAGATGGCTCAGGAGCCAGGGTGGTGTCAGCTTGGTGTCCTGCGTCCAGTAGCACTTCCTTCTAGTTCCTTCACCCAGCTCTTCCTCGGAGGAGAGAAAGCACAGCTGAAGTCAAGCCCTTGCACCAAGAAGGGGGCTGTGTCTCCTCTGCCTGCCCTCTTGTTTCTTCAAGGGGGTTCCTAAAACAAGGTATGTGGGTGCCTGCACCTGCTGTGTTTTTGAGGCAGGTGAGTTTCGAACAGCACGGAGCTAGAGAGACTCTTAACCTCCTGCCCCTCCCCTGCCCGAAGCAAGCACACCGTGGGAGAGCCCCTGCCCTCCCTAGCCTGCCTCAGTGCCTGAGATGCTGCCATTGCATCCCTGTCTGGTTAAGGTCCAGAGTCCTTATTTTACTGAAGACGTTAGTCTGTCAGAAAGCCATTGTCATGTGAGGAAGCTAGCTGGCTTGGCTCCTCTGATGGAACGCGAGGGTGCCGTGGGTATGAACTGTGTGACAAACCTGACCTCATTGTGCCCTGAGACTACTGTAGCCCCTTCTCAGTGGAGAGAAGAAACCCATGTTCTTAAATAGGAATAAAACTGGCTTCTCTGAACCCCGTGCAGGGTGCTGTTCTTCCGGCTTGCGCTGTGGCGTCTGCTGCTCTCTGGGACGCTCGCTTGTGTCTAAGCAGTCTTGACAGTAACTTAGGCTCCTGGTGGGTAAGGTGAGGGTATGCCCCTGTCCTGGGGACCTTAGATGTAGCAAAGAGGTACTTGCTAGGCCTTGAGGGCCCTGAGGGAGGGAAGGAGAGGGGAAGGAAGGAAGACAGGGAGAGGAGAGGGAGAGGGAATGCCAGGGGTGTGGCTGGGAATACTTCATGGATACTTTGGAGCAGACTGGTTTGCCACGTAAATGTAGAAACCCAACAATGATTTTTCAGATTCCAAGGATTCTGAGCTGCCTTGAAATCTCTGCCATCGTTTCCTTCCTCTTCCCCTCCTCTGAGAAGGGGGCCCTAGCCTGTTCCTTGGCTAGACAAGGTGTGGGCTGGGGCAGGCTGGGAGCCACTTCTCCAGCACTCCGGAGTCAACATCGAGCTCTTAGAAAACGTTTGTTTGTATTGTGTGAATGTGTCTCTCTGTGTGTGTACCACGTACGTGTGGAGCCCGGTGGAAGGCATCATAGTCCCTGGAACTGGAGTTACAGGCTGTTGTGAGCCACCTAAGGTGGGTGCTGGGGACCAAACAGCTTAGCCATCTCTTCAGCTCCAACATTCAGCCCTCTCCTTAGGTCACAGTCCCAGTCTTGAAGCTGAAGGGGGACATGGGCGGCTGTGTGTGAGTGAGGGTCTGGGACTGGCCTGTACCCAAGATCATCATCTTCAGAACAAGGCAGCTGGAAGGTCAGAGTGGTGCTGTGGCAAGGGGTAGAGGTGTTGGAGCCGAGTCCCTGACAGTCAGGGAAACTGTCTTGCCACTGCTTCAGCTTCTGGAGTGCTGGGTTTACGGGTGTGCACCACTGCACATGCTGGAGGCTGGTCCGAGTAAAGAGGGTTCATTCCTGCTCCTGGCCTGGAAAAGTGTCCAATTACAGCCCATCAGGATGAGAACCAGGCACACAGCTCTTGGGCTTAGTCATGAAAGGATCCTGAAATGAGTTTGCCAGAGAAGGTGTGTGACAGCATCAGTCCCAAGGCTACCCAGCCTTGTGGAAAGTAAGTTTCTACCCCCCTAAAGACAGTCTCCAGCAGCCCACTCTGGGTTGCATTTCTAAAGGACTTTATTGTCCTGCTTCTACATCATAATAAAAAGGGACCTGCAAGCTCCAGGCCTGTACCATTTGTCACCACTGCGAAAACATGAGTCTTTTGAACACATTTCCCGCCCCACCCCCAGACCTCACAAGATAAATACATGTTACAAATTTTTTTTTGAAAACAGAATAAATTAATAATTTAAGTGATTAGGCACCAACAATGACTTGAAAAATTAAATGTCAATCTTAAATGGTAACAAGACATGATATAAGACTAGGCTGCTTCTACTTCATGTTCTCTTCCCAACAAGTAGCGACAATCCTGTGTGAAATGATTCTAAGTTTCAAGACACAAGTAGTCAACAGATTACACAACACACACCAGCAGATACCATGACGGCACAAATCACCACCGGCGCCCTTGGCAGTCTGGCTGTTCCTACTGGTCCCAGGCCCCAAATATGGCAAGTCCCAGAAAGATGGCCCCTCTAAGGGCAGCCTGCTTCCCCACACTTTACAGCCAAAGGCCCAAGTGAAAAGAAAGCTACTTCCCTCATAGCTTGCAAAGCTCCATTGCAGGAGGAGAGGGAGCCATGGCTGGGATTATAGCCACTGGCAGAAAAAGGACCCAAAGGCAGGGTGGACCTGAGCCCATGTTCCAGTAACTTCAGAACGGTTGTGCTTCTGCTCTGGGAATGTGACTTTTTTTCATGGAGTCAAATGTAGCTATCAGCAAAATCCAGATAGAGAGGGGGACAGTTAACAGCTAATGTTCTGTGTGCTTCCCCCGCTCCCCCCCAGTGACCCAGACCTTCAAAGGATCACCCAGGCCACTACAGAGTATCAGCTGTAGCCATCCCATGCTGCAGCCTGGCAAGTCTCAAGGAGATGCCTTCTCCTATCTTCACTGTTCTACTAAACTTTAGCCTTGCAGAGTGGAGCTGCTGATAGAGTCCCTGCCAGACAGGTACTTGTGGGAGCTATGCTAGCTGAGAGATGGTGAGTGTTCTTGGGTCTCAGACCTTGACAGCCACCAGGGGAATGAATTTTGACCTATGGGTAGGCCAAAAGATTTTTTAAAAAATGGAATTGGCTTTTCCTATTTGGGGATTGGAGGGTAGGTGGGTGGGTGGGTATATTAGACATGGCTAGCAGTCTGGGAATTGTGAGCCAGCGCAAGGCAGAGGCCTTGAGACTAGACTTGGTAAACGGCAGCCAGTTGTACTCACATGGTCCACCAGAACATGCACCCTGGGGTCTGTGGGTGGCGGCTGAGGCCAGTGTTACCTGGACCTGCTATGCTCCAGAAGTACCAGTCCAGCCAGAGAGGAACCCTGCTGAAGGGCCTCAAGGGCACTGTAAGGATGGGTAGAGCCAGACAAGCACCCTACAACCCTGCTCAATGCAACTGACCACAGCCCCATTTTTTTTTTTTTTTTTTTGACAGTAGGAAGGCTGACTTCCTATCTTTAAAGATCTTCTGTTCCCAAAGCTGAGGCTTCCCTCATCTCTGTCTCCTCCATGGACTAGCCCTGCCTACCCTTTCTGCATAAAACTCCTGTTGCTCTCTCCTTGCTGCCTCCCTTGCCTGTGGCTCAGTCTCCCTTAGTGCCTTCCCTTTCTAGGTCTTTATTTTTTGCTTTTCTCACTGTCTGTGACCTCCTGTTAGGACCAAGGTAGGAATCATCTGTAGCACAGAGATTGGCAAACATTACTAAGTGATCCATCCTAATATGAGAAGAGGGCCTACCATGAACTCTAGATAGGGCTCTCTAGAGGAGAGAAGTAAGGTGTGCCCCTAATTGCAGAAAGGTCCTAGATTTTGGAAACAGCTTGTTCATGTAGGACAAAATGAAATGCTGGTTTGCCCTGTTTTGTTTTTTCTTTCTGAAATGCTTGAAAATTTGTTCAACTTTCAACACAGACACATTCAGATCTCCCTGCCCTATCTTAGCAGCCTTAGGCGAGCTCTGATTCCCATCCCTTCTGCTCTGGTGCCCTCTGAAGCCATGGGAGGAGAGGGTTCGTTTCTACCATGCCTTGCAGCTGAGGACAACAGAGACGAGAAACGCTGAGAAAAAGCCCTGGCCTGGTACTAGGTTAGAGGTGCTTCTCTCTGGACCCTCATGTGGGCCCTAGATTTCCTTGGTCAAAGTATGGCTCCTTTGTGTCCTGGCCCCTGCTGCACTCCTGCATGTGACCTTGGGCTCTCCATCAGGCCCTTTGGACACACATCCCCACCTGCTACATGTCCTGCGTGGCTCCCAATTCCTAAGTTTCTCTGTACCCGCCTACCTACTAGAAACTTTCTGTGCCATCCCTGCACTGCTCTGTGCCTGGCACACTCCGGTCCCAGGGTCCCCTTGCCTCCCATACCCCAAATCACCCCACTCTGTCTTCCCCACTCTGTCTCATCTCTCCATCACTGCCAGCAGAGAGGACTGCCTGTCACAGAGGCAGAGTCCTCTAGATCCAGGCCTTGTCACCCCACGCCCTGTTCTTTGTTGCTTGTCATTATTAGTTTTCCTTTTGGCTGTCCTTCATTCTTTGCCTTTCCCAATCTATAGCAGTCCTGCACCATGGCCTAATACTGGGTCCGCCCTGCAGGTTATCAGCTAACCTCCTGTGCCTGGGGACCTAATTTCTTCTTCACTCAAGGCAACTTCTGACTTCCATCATCACCCATCTCTTCCTGTGGCACCTTGCCTTTCCCTTGCCAAAACTAACAGGGATATGAAAGCCCATGTGTACTTTTGGTCTGCTGGTCCTTGGCTCCTGGGGATATCATCCTCCTCTGGGGATGGAGAAGCAGCCCTGAGGTAGAGGGTAGAGAGCGGTGAGCAGACATGAGGCATGAGCCTAGCTCAGAGCCTCAGCCCTCCCTCCAAGAGTCCAAGCAGCAGACAAATGGGTCCAAAGCAGGAGGCTTTTGTGGCAACAGCCCCTAACTAAGGTGGTGGAGGCACAGCTAGTATTGACAGAAGTCATAGGTGGACCCTAAGTGGTAGAGGAAGTGTCTCCATCAGGCCCTTGCCTCTGAGGGGGAAGGGTCAGGGTCCCTGATGTTGAGTGCTTTAAAGGCTGAAAGTGGTACAGAAGAGAGGAGGTGTGAAAAGGGATGGAGAAGGTGGCAAAGACGAGCCAGCTCGGAGCAGCTGCCTGTGGCCCCTGAGCTCGGTGGCCCCCTTCATCACAGCTTGGCCCCCTTGGAAGGTTCTGAGGACTGCCGCACATCTGTCCACTCCTGCATGGTGCTCTGCAGGGCCTGGGTCTTCTCTTTATCCACTTGGACATAGTCTACCTTCTCGTCTGATGTGACAGATGACGTGGATGGCTGAGGGGACAAAAAGGAATGCCTATGAGTTACCTATAAGGCTATCACTTTGAATGGCCTCAAGGTCTTATCTGTGTTGAGGGTGGACTTCCAAGTGAAGTTGTCATCTGCTGGTGGCACCAAGCCTGCTGACACCTGCTTCCCAGCTGCCCAGGTAACCTGCCACTCGTGGGCCCTGCTACTGGTTCAGGCCTCCACTAATGCCTCCACCTCATCTTCCTTTGGCCTCACTTCCAGGGAAACGTGGACAACAAGCACCAGGCTTGAAGAGTCCTAACAACAAGCTGAGGGTGTTGAGGTGGAATTCCTCCTTGCTACCTGGGCTGAGAGTGGTTCTTGGTGAGGCTTTCCCAGACCCCTACGTCTCTTCTGAGGGATACTGTGTCTCCATTGGGGTTCTGGGCCTTATCTAGACTGCTCTCTCTTTCGGGCATGCTCTATCTCTCTCTTTCTCTCTCATAAAAAGGGTAGGGAGATAGGATGGCCCTGTCTTAGACTGGTCACTGAACCCCTTTGTAATTGTGGGTAATCCCTGGGGCATGTCTCCTGGCAAGGAGGTGGGTAGAGTGACCCCAGTTAAACTGGATGTAAAATGTCTCTGGAAAGGGACTGATGGGATGGGTTCCCTAATCCCCAGCTTCCAGGTACCTTGCGGTGAGGACTTGGGGAGCCCGGCTGGAAGTCCAGGGCTAGGTAATCCACACTGCCGGTACTCTTCTTTGGAGCTGGGCTGTTAGTGCCACTGGGAACAGGTGATGCAGAGACTGGGTTTTGCTGTGACAAAGAGTAAAACTGGGTAAGTTTAACAGCCCAAACCACCCCTTGGAAAACCTCCTCCGGGAGCAAGAGCCATCTTGCCCCGTACAATGCCCTGCACGGGGCCAGTGCCCTGTGGCTTCTCATACTCTCAGCTGAGTCTTCATAGCAGTCCTGGGAGTGGGTCTCACTACTGTTCAAATCACTAAAGGCTAAACCAGGTTCAGGAAGTACAGTGAGTCACCTGCACTTGCACAGCTGGAGTGTGAGGAGCCAGGCGTGTTTCGGACCACCAAACCTGTGCTAATTCCCATGTACCTGGCTGCCCCTGCTCTAGACTGGCTCAGGGCAAGTCTTAGGTACTATCTCTCCTGAAGACCCAGCCTTAGTTCGCAGGTCCCTGATAAACAACATTTTCCCATATTTGGTGATTGGGAGCTTCCTATCACACCTGGTCACAAGCAGCTGGTGGCCTTCTCCATGGCAACCTGAACAGTCAGTCACCTTGTTTCTGGGTGACAGGACTTCATTTCTTCAGCCATTTTCCATGTGAGAGGTTTTAAGGTCCTGTCTTCAGCTTTTTTTTTTTTTTCTTCAGTTTTTTGAGACAGTGTTTCTCTAGCCTTGGCTATCCTGGACTCACTTTGTAGACCAGGCTGGCCTCGAATTCACAGCGATCCACCTACTTCTGCCTCCCTAAGTTAAAGGCATGTGCCACCACACCTGGCCCCTTCTTCAGCCAGCTTATGTCTAAATATGTCCAAGGTCAGACTGTAGTTAGAGTCGATACCATTTTAATGTTTGATCTGTTCTCTGAATCTTGGCAGCCTTGGTAGCTGTGCCCTTTTCAGTGACCTCATAGAGGCGCCGTATCATGCTCTGTGTATATTTCTACCACTGCTATCACTACTGGAGGGAGTTAAATATCTGTATGTCTCTCCAGGGGCACCATGATGTCACCTGAATTACAGTAGTGAGAGTGACAGACCATGTGGGGTCTTTAAGACACAGACCTTCTTGGGGCAAAGCTGTCTCTCTAACGGCTGATAACCCCTGCTGTTTGACATGCATGTGTCGAGGAGGGGCCTGCAGCAGGAGGCCAACTTCCATTCAGTACAAGATGACCGTGGCCTGAGCTGGGAAGGAGAAATAGGAGTGAAGGCTTGAGGACCCACCATAGGGACGTAGTTCTCCTCACTGTCTCCCGAGTCTGTGCTGGTGATGCTCTGTGTGGAGATGGGACGGCAGTACGGGGAGGAGCTGCAGTTGAAGGTGTGGCTGGCGGACAGAAAAAGACAGTGAACCCCGAGGAGCTACAGTTCTTACTCCCCAGACCTGGCCACAGAGCTTCACACTTCCATTCTTAGACTAAGATCAAATACAGGGACATTTTAATCATTTCCCCTTCACAGATGAGGAAAACAATTCCCACGAATAAGAGACAGAGAAAGAAAACATGGATGATGACTGGCACGTGGTCTAGAACAGGTGTGGGAAGACCCACCCTAAATGTGTATAGTAGCAGCCGGGAGGGTGCAGGCTGGATAGAACCAGAGCAGCCAAGACACACATGCTCTCTGCTTTCTGGCTCTCATGCTCTCCCCACCCAGCCACAGGCCTCAAGTGACCACAGACTAAAACACATCTGTCCTCCTCTCCAAGTGATTATCCCATATGTTTTGTTATAAAGACGAGAAACCGAACAAAGGGCCTGATAGCATTAGCATCAAAATCCTGGCATCCTCAACCCCAGGCCAGCTGTTAATTCTGACACTAGAATTCTGCTTCTATTGACACTTACTTGACCCTGGACCACGATTTGGTGACAGGTGACTTGAAGGGGAGCTCATCGATGACAGCATTGTTTCTCAGGTCAAGGGGTGTTGGCTTTGCTACGGCAGGAACAGAGCTCAGGGATCAGTCACTACACCACAACCTCTATGTAACCCCCAAGCACATTTACAAAGGCATCGGTTTTGTTTATTTGGAGGCTCAGTAAGGACAGACAGGTGACTTAGTTTCAGGACTCCCACAGATACCAAACTCCAGATGCTCAAGTGTCGTCACACTCTAAAGCATGCGTCCTTTCCACTGTATCTATAGCAATCAAGACTTCCAGAATCCAAAATGGGACTCATGGGTCTGTGACTTCTAATAAAAACAAGAATTGTATTCAGAATATAGATGGCCATTGTGATTACTCCTGTTGATTTTGGACAGTGTTATGCAAATCACAGTAAAGGAACGTAAATGGTGCAGGACCTTGTCTTCACTTCCTGTGTTCAGAGTCCCTGTCAGCCAGAACCATGGGCTCCATCTCTGTCCAGCTTGCCTGCTCTTCCCTTTGGACCCCTGCTGCTCAGCCAAGGCCAGCAGAAATCCAGTTTGGACTCTAGCACTTTCCCTGCTCACTACGCACACCTGCGGTGGACCACATGAAGCATCCTGCACCTGTCCTTATAGACAAACCTCAGGTCTGAATTTACATTATCTGCACACAGGCATACACCCCTAAGTCCAATAGCCACCTCATCCCTAAGCAATGCTTTCCAGAGGTGAGATGGGAAAGACTGGACTTACCTTTTCGGTCAGGCTTGAGGTTGCGGTTGACTGGGGGTGGCTGGATCTCACTTCCTCGGCTGGGGCCTCTATGAAGAGGAAGGGATGTGGTTGGGTAGCCAAGTGGGTCAAAGTGATGGGGCCCTGGGCTCATGGGAATGTAGACACTCTGGGAACTGTCCCCTGCTCGTTCCATGGCCAGCAGGGTAGAAGAACCTGGGTTCATGGGCACGTAGTTGTCATCAGAGCTGGCACTGTCTGATCGACCCACAGCAGACTTTCCTGGCTAAAAAAAAAGAGGGAGAGAGAGTAAAAAACCTGTACCCAGTAAAAAGAAATAAGGTGAGACTGTCCAAGCTGTTCCAGTTGGTTAGCTATACTTTGAAGCTACAAGGGAAACCTTGAGAAGACCAAATGAGGAAGTATGTGGGAATACGGAAGTGAAGTAGGAGAATGCTCTGCAAGTAACTTCTTGTTTACAGCATCTCTCGGGAGCCGCCTATCATTTGTGATAAGTCTCAAGTAAAAAACTGTGGATACTCAAGTGCACAGCATGTGGCTAGGGGTATTCAGGTTCCGGATGCCTGGCTAAGACAGACAGCAGGAACAGCCCAGGATTCACCACTGGTGTCAATCTAGACACTGCCCAGGGCTGTGAAGGGAGAAGTCTGCTACACTTCCCTGGGCAGCAGTCTCTGGCCCTGGGCTCACCCCAGGCTCCTAGGTCGCAGAGCAGCCCGTACTACAGCCACCCACCAACTCTCAGCACAGCACGTCTGCCTGCACTGCTTCTGCACTGTCTTTCCAGTGGGCTGAGCCCTGCTCAGCTTGCTTTGAACTTGGACAACCCCCTCCAGAGGTAGCCTGACATCCTCATGTAAGTTGTCATCTGTCACCACTTCTGCTATGTTCCTACTCCACATTCCTACTCCAGGGCTGTTGCCTTAGAGGAACCTTTCCTTGGGAGTGTGTCTGCTGTACTGTAGTCCAGTGTGTCACAGGGCACATCTGCCACAGAGGAGGGTATCATTTTTACTTGCCAAAAACGTCTCCCTAAGACTTTGGACTGGGACAAGTAGGCAGCAGGTCCTGAGGGAGATGCTATCGTTCTTTGGCTGATGTGCTGTTAGTTACATGTGTGGCTTCTTCCCTACCCTGACTGACCCAAGGGGCCCTGATCAAACCCAGGAAAGGATTAACGTTCTCACTCACAGACTCGGCACACCAGCTGGCGCTCTCTCCGCCTCCTCGTGTTGGGTACTCATAGGTCTCACAGGAAGAGGCTGAGATGAAGGAAGGAAGATGGGTTATATTCAACATGAGATCGCCCCATGTTGACAGGACAGGGCATTCACCCCTCTTGCTCACAGGCTCTGCCCAAGTCTCATGTCTTCTACGTGCGTATCTGCAGAGGGCCTCCTGACTTCAGCCCTGAGTTCCAATACCTCCCCCACTTGGCTCACTCTCAGCTCTGGGAATACTTTGGAAATGGCGCTTATACTAATTATATATGTCGGCTTTTCTCTCCAGCAGGAGGTGAGCTTGGAAGGGCAGGGCGTGTCGTGCATGCGCTATTCAGTTCCAGAGCCCAGGGGTGGGTGACTGCTCAGACAGCCTGACTGATAGGAGAGTTCTAAACTGGGCGCCTGAGACGCATCTTTGCTGCTGTCACAGCAGAGGGATGAGAAGGCTTTGAGAGATCTAAAGAGAGCTCATTGAACAGAGGGCATTTGCAGAGTTGGAATTGGCCTGTCATAGTGAGGATAGAACTTAGGGGTTCAATGCAAGTTCAGACTCCAATCAGAGCTTTTCCTGATATAAAAATATCCCAAAGATCCCATTTTGTATTATTTTCTTGAAGTTTGCTGAGCCTCTAAGTTTGTTTTTATGCCTTTGGTCTTAATTTTAAATAAACAAACAGCACGATTTAAACCTCCAAACCCCAAATACCAACATCTCCAAGGCAGAGTCTACTTGGAGTGTGTACTGGCAGCTGGGCGGGGATGAACTACTAAGGAAACTGCACATAAAGTGCCTCAACTTGTATCACTGAACTGGATAATTCTTATATTTACCTTGGCCTAGGGGTGGCCAAGGGCTACACACTGAGAACGCCAGGGCCACCTCCCTGGTCCCTGGTCTCAGAGATTACTGACCTCGGTGGAGTCGGCTATTGTCCATGGCAGGCAGGGTATTGCGCCTGGGGATAGTGGCAGCCACAGATCTGCTGTTTTCACTGATTGGAGGTCTTTGCTGAGGGCTGCCCCATCGAGGTGTTTCTGCCTGACTTGGCTTGGGGGGTCGGGGTGGGGGAGCTATGGCTGAGTCTCCAGGCGTGGCCATTGTCATGGCATTGTGGTTCTTGTCCAGTGTGAATGTTCTAGGAATCTGGTAAGCTGAGAGAGGGGTGGTTGGAACATCCATATTGTCCACTAAAAGGTCTCCAAACTCCCGACACAGGGTGTTGCTGGGTGTCTTGAAGGTGTACACATCCTCATTATCGGTCTCAGACCCTGTGAGGCTGCCCTTGGTGTGGCCATGGGAAGCCAGGCTCCGGGGGAGGTCGTAAGTACTGTCCTTGAATTCTGTATTGTGTCGGCTTGGCTTGGGAAGGCTATAGAAGCCATGGACCTGGCCGCTGACTCCATTGATACAGTGTCCATTGCCCTGGGCAAGCTTTTGCACGGCTGTGTCGCTCTTCTGCCGGGTGCCCTGAGAGAAGCTGGCACTCCTGGAAGAGAAGAGAGGGACAGTGAGAAGAGGACAGAGGGTGCTCAAAGCATCATGCGGCTAGCTGCTGTGGGAACCCGGTGTCAGGCAGACCCGGGTTTACCTAGGTCCTGCCACATAGTAACTGTGATCTCTGCACTTCTACTTTGGGCATCTCCAAAACATTGATTAAAAGCAGGCTCTGAAGATTCTTTACAAAGTCTGCTCCAGTGTATCTAGCCTGAATATGTTCCAGCAACGCTAACCTTTGTGAACTCTGACTACTGTGCCTGTCCTTAGCAGGGAACAAGGGTCCTTCCTGGGCCCCAGAGACACAAATAAACCAGTCACCCTGCAGGTCTGCTCACTGTTTGAACTACGACAGGATACATACCTGTGCAATGAGGCAGTGGCAAGTTGTGGGAGAAAACAGTAAGTCATTTTCTCTCAGAGTTTTAGTTTTTTCACTTTAAAGTAAAGTCAGCTCATGGGCATCAATGCTTGCATTTTAGAGAACTAGCTTAAACTGAAGCTATAGGCTTATCTTCTACCAGGAATCATGGCTAGAGAGAATGTGGTTCTCCAGAAATCTAAAAGTATGTAGGTAAAATGACTTTCATTTGGGAACTATATTCAGGACAGAAAATGGTATTGTCTTTCTTGTTTTAAATGATGGCTGTGGGAAGTGAGGGAGGCATTAAAGAGGGCAGTCTATGTTGTTCTTAGCCTTGCTGCTGACACTCTCCTGAACATCAGCACCCAGTTCTACCTGATGTAACCTAGTAAGTCTCAATGACACCTACGGGTCCACTTGGGACCAGAGGCTCTGTAAAACTGGGTTCTGAGTAAGTACTTTGGTAAACTAGAGAGTGAGGTTTGAGTAGCGAGGAGCCAGGTCTGCTCTTCTACCTCTATGATGATCCCTTAGAGGATTTCATCTGTGGGGGCAGGACAAGGAACCACCCCTTCAGCAGTAATTCTGTCTTCTGTAGACCAGAGGTATCTTTACAAACCTACTAACAAGCTCTTGGAACTCTTACCGGAATGAGGTGCAGGCTCACACTCAGACCTGTGCATTTTCCTGGGTGGTGTTTGAACTGAGGTCACTTGTGAACCAACTAGTTGCCTTCCCTTGGCTCCCTCGCTGGGAGCTTGCTATTTATAGATATGGCCACCAGGTGGTGGTAGAAAACAGCACCCAGAAGTTTAGACCGATGAAGGGAACTAGGTCCGCTGGCCAGGTTTCCGGTAACTTGGGCCATTGGTGGCTAAAGGTACTGCTTCAGTCCCCCACATATTTTTCAGCCCGTCTCCCTAGGTTTTGTGTTCTCTCTCCCTTTCCAGTCAATTCCATACACATAACCAGACCAACAGCTATGGCCCAGGATAGATGAACAACAGAGCTGGGGCAGGAGAATCAATGGCAGGTATAGAGTGTTCGCATTTGTCTTTGGTGCTTTTTATTTTATTATTGCTTTTGGATTCCCAACCCCCTGCCGGAGGCCCTCCTCTGCTTTGTTCATTTGGTAAACACTGGTTGATGTCCTCCTTTCCATCTAGGCCAGACACAGCAGACACAGAGGTGCTGCCTGCTGTGTGCTTGGAAATCACAGGAGATGCCATCCCTGCAAGTCACTACAGTCAAGTATAAGTCTGTCAGTGGCCGCATGTTAGCCCTGCCTGGGGGGTGGAGTGTCAGGAAGGCTTTTTCACAGACATCACATCTGAGTGAGTCTGGAAAGAGCAGCGGCAAGACAAAATAGAGGCCTTCCAATCTATCTAACACAACTTGGTAAGTTTAAGGTGTGGTGTGCCACCATGCCCAGCTGACCTTTTCTGCTTAGGAGACAGGCTCTTACTGTGTATTCTGTGCTAACTCCTAATTCATGATCTTGCCCAAGCCTTCTGGGTGTTGTGATTAAATATGTGATTACATACATATTGCCACACCAGACTAGAAAGTTTCTAACTTCAACCTGGCAAGTGAAGATTCCTCAAAAGTGGCACAAATGGTTTACTCTTACCTCTGCGCATAACTGTTACTTGCTTAATTCTGTTCTCAGAGCAGATATCAATTGTTATTGGTACTATGACTATCGTTACTCGTCTCTTCTATCAGACTGTGACTTCATTCAGAAAAGAAACCGTGTCATAATTACTCTCCTCTGCATCCAGATTAGTATTTGTCACAAAGGAACGAATAAATGTAGATGGATGAAAAGCAGGCGCACAATTACATAAATCTGTGAATAAAGAAACTGTGGTGCTGCTGTGCTTTTCCTTGAACTTGGTCTAAACATTTTGGTTTAATATACTGAAACCTTTGCTCCTTAGCTTTTATTTTTAATTTTTATTTTGTAGTGTTCAGGAACTTGTACATGATAAGCAAATGTTCTACCCAGAGCCACATCCCTGGGCAAAACCTTTCTCTTTAGAATCCATTAAGTTATATCCTAGGTTTCCTTTGCCCCAGAATCGTCCACTGTAGACAACAGAATTACTCACTCATTCCCAAACACTGCCTTCTCGTCTATGCTCCAGCCCTTGTATCATGCACTTCTCTTGGGAATGGTCTCTAATGAAACATAAAGCTTCTTCTTCACAAAGGCACAGCTGGTTCCCTGCTCCCACTTTCACCATGATCCCTTCTCCGTCTGCATCCACAGTACTCTGGGCTTCTATCATAACATTTAACCTACACTGCCATGTGTTCATTATCTGGGCCTACATCTTTCTACTTTTAAAAAACAAGCATGTACTCTTGAAGGCAATGGCCTTGTAGATTGCAGATAATAATGAAGCAGAGTGATGGGGGGGAATTGATCATTGCTTCACCAGGCAATCATAGTAGAATAAAATAACCCCCTTGTTCTGTATTCCTACTCAAATGATGAGAGAGTATTCTCTTTAGGTAAGAATCAACAGGAAGAAAAACAAGTACTCAGAAGTCCTATGGCCAGCCTTTCCTATTTTCATGTAACTCTTAATTGAGGACTGCTACAATGACATCTTAAGATGTTTTTGTGGATAGATGCCAAGAATTGATAAATTTGGTGAAGCCTCTCTTGCCCATTCCTAGTTGCTGACTGCTGCAGGAGCTAAACGGCAAACGGGCTAGCATACTCCTTTTGTGTTTATGCTTTGGTCTTAATATCTCTTTGACTTTTAGAAAAAGTTTATTTTTTTTAGCCACATAATCTCACATTTTAAAAATACACTTTTATATAATCTCATGACTCATCCTGTACTATGATTTTGCTTTTGTTTTCCTACTCTATTAGAATCTAAGTATATTAATGATGGAAGGACTAGTTTGATTTTTTTAATGAGTATTTCTTTCTCTTTTTCTCTCTCTGGTTTTTTGAGATAAGGTTTTTCTATATAATCCTAGCTATTTGGAAATTACTTTATAGATCAGGCTAGCCATGAACTCAGGAGTCGTCCTGTCTTTGTAGCCTGAGTGCTAGGATTAAAGCCATGTGCCACCACTCCTGGCTTGAGTATATTTCTCACTTAAGGGAAAATAATATATAAATACTTATAAAAAGCTTAACAACCATTTATCATCTTAATGACTGTCATTGGCAATTGTAAGAAATCACTTGGGCCATCTTCTAGTACCAATCCCAAATGAGCCCCTATGTGACACATAGAAAATTATGTGTCACAGTCTTTAAAAAATAAGGTGATCGTTGGGGATGGAGATGTAGCTCAATTGGTAAAATGCTTGCTGCCCACATATGCCTGTTTGCATTCAGCAGGCAGATGCTGGAGGATCAGGATTTCAGGCTGATCCTCGGCTACAGAGTAAGTTCACGACCAGCCTGGGATATGTGACATCTTGCTGAGAAAGGAGAGAAATGAAGGAAGAGAGAGAAGGGGAGGATCAACTAATCAATCAATTTGTCTTTGTGTCTGGAACCCTTCTGGCTACAATTATGAGCACACCTTTTTATGTAACTAGAGGGCAATGTTGCACCTATGAAGCTAAATAAAAGGCAAGAGTATTTATGATGCCGTTGGTTAATCAAAGCAACTGGGTGAAGGAGTAAAGAATTCCTTGGAAAATATCTTGGGAACTCACCAACATGCTGACTTTACCTACACACACTATTTTCCTCTAGAATACTGCTGCTGGGCCAATGATACTGGAATCTTATCACTTGAAATTTATCCCTTCAGATTTCAACAGAATTATAGCTTCTCTGGGTATGTGACCTGCCTCAATGTATCACCTCTAACAGGTTTAAAAGCATCATTTGAAACAAGACAGACTCAAGCTAGACTCTGTAGCATTGCCCCAAAGACTAGTGGGCAAAAATAAATCTAGTGAAGACAAAAGAGTTCTGTCTTAACACAACAGTTCAAAACAATTTCCTTGACAATATACACTATTTTGAACAGTTACCTATTTTAGCTCAGTAGAAGACCTAGATTTTAAAAACTTGTTATTTTAGCGAAAACATACATTGCCTAGTAGTTGAAAGAAGAATAGATGCTATTACTACAGGAAAGAGTAAGAAACAATGTGTACTTTTATTCCCAGAAGATGCCAAACTTACTTTAGCTTTAGGCTAGGGCACCTTACAAATAAAAATGGCGGGGGGAGGGATAGATATAAATTGGCATTACTGCCTTAGTAATTTATTTACTATTCTCTTTTCATAGCCTTGACCCAAAAATAAGAATTTGGTGATCATGTGAGCCAAGAAATGTAAAAGTGCTTAAAATTGCGAACATGATTCCTTTTTCTCTGAAGCAGCCAGCGTGTCATGCCATACAAGTATGTGCCAGAGTATGACGCTGTGAAAGTCTGCCTACATCCTGACCACATTCTACATAGTTAGATGTCGGAGAGCAGCCAGAACTGATTTTTCTCTTGGAGACAGGGTTTGGTTGTGCAGCTGAAGCTGGCCATGAACTTGTAATCTCCACGCCTCAGCCCCTAAGTCCTGGAATCATAGGCATATTCCATTGTGCTTGATGTCACTGAGGCATTAATTTCCATTTCATAAATGACCGGACATCTGTGCTTATATTATTGGACTTTCCCAAAAATCTTTATTTTATAAATGAACTATATCTGTTCAAAAATTTTGCTCATCAGGAAAAAAATGGGTTGTGTTGAGTATGTCATACGCCTATAACTTTGCATTAGAAGTTGAGGCAGAAGGATCCCAAGTTCAAGGAAAGTTTGGTCTACAAAGTGAGACCCTTTCTAGAAAAGACCCTTTTTGGACACAAGGTCTTTTTATGTAGCCCTAGCTGTCCTCGAACTCTCAGTGTAGACCACACTGGCTTCTCTATTTATTTTAAATAATTTATTTTAAATAATGTATGGACTCCAATTTGTATTGTCCATTTACTTCTGAACCAGGAGCCACACCTTTCAGAAAAGTCTTCCTCCCAGCTCCCAGCTGTCCTTCTTGGGGAGGCGCTCCTGAACTCCTCCCACTCCATGCTAGAAGGTGATTGGCTTGACCTTGTACAGGTTTTATGCAGGCAACCTGAGCTGCTGTAAATTCAGAAATACAGCCACCCTGTCATGTCCAGAACATGTTGTTTTGCTCTGGTGCTTCTGATCTCTGACTCTTACCCTCCTCCGAGATGATTCCAGAGCCTTACTTGTTCTTTTTAGACAGGGCCTGTTTAAGTCTGGCCCAGGCTGGCCCAGACTTGCTAAGAAGATCCAGCTGACCTGAAATGTGTAGTGATCCTCTGGCAATTGCTGAGATTATAGGTGTACATAACCATACCCTGCCCATTTTTCTTCTTCATGGGCTTGTGGAAGAAGAAAAGTCCTATCTATCTGTCTGTCTATCTATCTATCTATCTATCTATCTATCTACCTACCTACCTACCTACCTACCTACCTATCTGGTTTTTCAAGGCAGGATTTCTCTGTGTCCTAGCTGTCCTGAACTCACTTTGAACTCACAGAGATTTGCCTGCCTCTGCCTCCTAAGTGCCGGGATTAAGGTGTGCACTCCAAAGCCTGGCCAACGGTTTAACTTTTGACAAAGAATGCTTCATTGTTTTCTTTTTTCCCTTTTGTACTTTTTCTCTTCTGATTTTTGTATTCAATATAAAACCCTTTTTCTATATAATGTCAGAAATGCTTTCTTATTGAACTTTCAGAGAATAGAAATAGCAGCAACTTTTGTAATTAGGGCTCTTAAAAGTTTGAATTAATTCTTGAGTGGTGTGATATGAGTAAGGGCTTATGGAAGTTTAAAAATTGTTCCTATCTGCTATTCTAGCATCATTTGTTAAAAAGCTTTCCTTTCTCTACTGGCACCTTTGTCATAAAACATACAGAAAGTTCCAAACTGATAACAGTTTGACTTAAAAGTTGTTTTTATTTTATTGTGATGCAAAGCAATACATATTTAGTGCTGTATATTGACACTGGGACTTCTCCTTAGCTACTGATAAAGTGGCACAGTATTTCTTATGGCTTCAGATGAAGCCATACAATCAGCATAGTAAACAGACAATACTGTACAGTACACTGTGCTGCAAAGCTATGATATTTGATAGGTTAGGCATATAAAATGCATTTAGTATATTCAACTTATACCCAACTGTGTATGTATTCATGCATTTGTGCATTTTCCTAGACTCACACTTCAGTGATTATACTTATCTCTTTTTTTAAATTTTTTATTCACTTTACATCCTTGTTGTAGCCCCACCCCTCCTCTGCTCCCAGTTATACTTATCTCTTAACCAAAATGACATCCAATAGATTACCAATGTTTGGTAGGAAGTCTTAAAACAAGGTGGTTTAAATGCTTCATTGTTGTCCTTTTAAGAGATTACCATGGATTGTTTAAATTGTTTTTATTTTCACAATAATTTAAGACTAGTCTAACAGTATCTATGAAGAGCTTATTGGGAGTTTTATTTGCATTGTGTTGAACCTATTGATCAAATGTGAAGAACTGTTATTTTACTACTATTTGACTTTCTAATTAATAACTACAGTATATTTCTTTTCTTTTTTAGGCCTTTCATTTCTCTCAGTAATGTCTTCACAATATAGACGCACAGAACAAGCAAAATCAAGACTACCAGGCTCCTCTAAAAGATCATAACTCTTTTATTACCAAGTCCAAAGAGTGAAATGGGTAAAATGCCAAGCGAAGAATACAAAATTTACCTGTAAAAATACTCAGTGACTTAAAAATGACACAAACAAGCAGATGCATGAAGTATGGAATTCAATTCAAATTCCAGAGGCTTCTCAGGAAATGCAAACTGAAGCAGGCATCATGAATGCAGAGATACAGACAATCAGTAGCAAGCCTCACCAAGAGATTCAGCCAAGCGGAAAAGAGAAGTCGGAGATAGAGGACATGATCAAAGAAATAAAGACTCAGAATTAATATAGGATAAATATATAAGTAAGCAACATCCAAGAACTCTGGGATGTGATCAAGAGACCAAATCTAAGACTCCATGGGGCAAAACAAAGGCAAAGAAAACCTATTTAGTGAAATTATAGCTGAAAAATTTGGAAAGAAATGGACATCTAAGGATAAGAACCATTCAGAACCCTAAATGGATCTGCCCAGAGAAGAAATTCCCCCAGTGCATCATAGCTACGATGCAAAAATATGCAAAACAAAGAAGCACTGTTAAAAGCACTATTAAAAACTATAGAAGAAAAATACCAACTCAAAAGAGCAAACACGTAAGAACAACATTATACTTTTAAAAAGAAACCCTAACACCCAAGAAAGCATGGAATGATATATTTCAAGTCTTCAAAATGAATAACTGTCAACCAAAATTGCTATATCTACAACAGTTTAATTTTAAAATCCACAGAGAAATCAAGGTATTTCAAGACAGCCAGAGGCTAAAGCAATTCATGATCACTGAACCAGCACTGAAGAAGATAACTGAATGGGTCTTAAACACAGAGGGAAAAGAAAGACAATATAGTTTATGAGACCATATGAAACAACAAAGTTCATGAGATGAATAGAGGAACAAAGGCAATTTAGGAAAAAACCATGTCTCCCTCAGTAAACTAGTCAAACCCTAACACAAATGGGAGAAAGACAATAACAAACAATAACCCAGCCAACCAATTAGAAAAACAAGAAACAAAACTGAAGAACCCTTCTTCATAATAATGTAAATGACCTTAATTCCACAATCAAAGGCTGGCTGACTAGATTAAAAACAACATCGAGGGCAAAGGGCTATGTGGACGCAGTTCTTGCTGCACAAACATGAGAACTTGAGTTCGGATTCCCAGGACCTACAAGATGTGGGACACGGTAACACAAATCTATAACTTCAACTCTCCTACAGTGAAGTGGGAGGTAGAGATGAGAGAATGCCCAGAAGCTCTTGGGCCAGCTCATATAGTATATACATGCAGTGGTAAACAAGAGACCCTATGCCAAACAAAGTAGAAGGAGAAATCTACATCTCAAGTTGTCCTGTGAACACCCCCCCCAACTAAAAAGACAAAGAATAAGGAACAAGATACAACTCTGTATTGTCTCAAGAAATACAACTTACTGTCAAAGACAGAACTGAGTGAAAGGATTCTGTTACAAAGCAAATGGAAGCTGAAAACAAGTCAGCTTGGCTATTCTGATACATGAGTGAGTGGAATTCATGCAAAAATGAATCAGAAGACTAAAGAAAGTAAACTGTATTAATAAAGGGAGCAATCCACCACAAAGATATAACAACTGACATACACAGGCACTGACTGGTCGGGGTGCTCAGTGTTATAAGCCAATACAACTGGACCTAGAAGGACACACAGGTCCTTCTAATATATTAGTAGAGGATAGATTCAATTCCCAACTCCAGTCTACATAGTGAGTTCCATACCAGCCTAGGCTACAGAGTGAGACCCTGTCTAAAAACAAAAACAAAGAAAGTAAAAGAAAGAAAACTATATATACTAGGCTGGGCATGGTGGTTCATTCGTTCAATCCCAGCATTTCAGAGGTGGAAGCAGGATTGGAGTTTAAAAACTGTTTTGGCTATATAGCAAAGTTGAGGTCTGTCTGGTCTATGTGAGACACTGATCTCTGAAAAACCGAGCAAAATCTGTATCACCAAACTGGAAAAATCTGCAAGAAATGGATAAATGTTTAGATATATATAACTTACCAAAATAAAATGCAACTGATAAAGATACTTTAAACCAATCTGTAACAAGCCATCAGATTGGAGCAGTGATAAACAGTCTCCCAACAAAAGCAATGCCAATTTTACCAAATCTTTAAAGAAGAGCTAAAACACCAGTGCTCCTTGGGCTAGTTTATGAAACAGAAGGGGAAAGGGCACAACCAAGCTTAGTTATGAAGCCTGCATTAACCTGATACTAAACCCAGAAAACACAACAAAAACTGACTGATTCCTCTGATGAACACAGATGCAAACATCCTCAATAAAATACTTGCACATCAAATTCAACACCACATTAAAATAATCATGACCAAGTTGGTTTCATTTCAGAGATGCAAGGATGTCCCAACATACCAAATCAATAAATTTCATATAAAATCACAATATAACCTCAACAGATGCAAGAAAAGTCCTTAGACAAAACTCAGTACCCCTTCATGGTAAAACCTTGATATAGATAACTTCACAATGAAAAATTAAAAGAAAGAAACAATAAAACACAGTAACAGCACCAACTCCACAATAAAAGGAACTAACTAACATCCATTGGTCACTATTATCTACCAACATCAATGGACTCAACTCTCCAATAAAAAGCCACAGACTAACAGAATGGTTGCAGAAACAGGATCCAAATTCTGCTACATCCAAGAAACACACCTCTGCAACAAAGATAAACACTACCTCAGAATAAAGGGCTGGAAAAATGATTTTCAGGCAAATGGACCCAGAAAACAAGCTGGGGAAGCTATCCTAATAACTAATAAAATAGACTTTCAACCAAAATTAATCAAAAAAAGATGAGGAGGGGCACTTCATTCTCAGTAAGGGAAAAATCCACCAGGAGGACATCACAATTCTGAACATCTATGCCCCAAATACAAGAGCACCTACATTTGTAAATGAAACATTATTAAAGCTTAAATCACACATCAATCCCAACACCTTGATAGTGGAAGACTTCAACACTCCACTCTCACCAAGGGACAGATCATCTAGACAGAAGCTAAATAGGGAAATAAAGGCACTTACAGAAGTCCTAAATCAAATGGATCTAATAGATGTCTACAGAACTTTTCACCCAAATACAAAAAAGTATACCTTCTTTTCAGCACTTCATGGAACCTTCTCCAACACAGACCATATAGTTGGTCACAAAGCAAGCCTCAACAGATACAAGAAGATTGAAATAATCACTTGTACCCTATCTGACCACCATGGACTCAAGCTGGACCTCAACAACTATAGAAATAGCAAAAAGCCCACATACACACAGAAACTGAACAACTCACTACTCAATGACAACTGGGTTAGGGAAGAAATAAAGAAAGAAATTAAAGACTTCCTACAATTCAATGAAAATGAAGGCACAACATACCCAAACTTATGAGACACAATGAAAGCAGTGCTAAGAGGAAAATTCATAGCACTAAGTGCCTTCAAGATGAAATTTGAAACATCTCATACAAGCAACTTAATGGCTCACCTAAAAGCCCTGGGGTGGGGGGGGGGAGAAGCAGACACACCCAAGAGGAGTAGATGGCTGGAAATAATCAAACTCAGGGCTGAAATCAATCAATTAGAAACAAATAAAACAATTCAAAGAATCAATGAAACCAAGAGCTGGTTCTTTGAGAAAATCAACAAGATAGACAAACCCTTGGCCAAACTAACAAAAAGGCAGAGAGAAACTATCCAAATCAGCAAAATCAGAAATGAAAAGGAGGACATAACAACAGATACTGAGGAAATCCAAGCAATCATTAGGTCTTACTACAAAAGCCTACACACCACAAAATTTGAAAATCTAAATGAAATAGACATTTTTCTTAGTAGATTCCATTTACCAAAATTAAATAAAGAACAGATAAATAGATTGAATAGTCCTATATCCCCTAAGGAATAGATGCAGTCATCAAAAGTCTCCCTTCCAATAAAAGCCCAGGGCCAGATGGTTTCAGTGCAGAAATTCTACCAGACCTTCAAAGAAGAGCTAACCCAAATTCTCTTCAAACTATTCCATAAAATAGAAACAGAAGGAACATTACCAAACTCATTCTATGAAGCCATAGTCACCTTGAAACCTAAACCACACAAAGACCCAACCAAAAAAAGAGAACTTCAGACCTATCTCTCTTATGAACATTGATGCAAAAATACTCAATAAAATACTTGCAAACCAAATCCAAGAACACATCAAAGATATCATCCATCATGACCAATTAGGCTTCATCCCAGGCATGCAGGGTGGTTCAATATATGAAAATCCATCAATGTAATCCACCATATTCACAAACTGAAGGAGAAAAAACACATGATCATCTCCTTAGATGCCAAAAAAGCATTTGACAAAATCCAACACCCATTCATGTTTAAAGTCTTGGAGAGATCAGGGATACAAGGCACATACCTAAACATAGTAAAGACAATATACAACAAGCCTATAGCCAACATCAAACTAAGTGGAGAAAAACTTAAATGAATCCCACTGAAATCAGGGACAAGGCAAGGTTGCCCACTCTCTCCATATCTCTTTAACATAGTACTTGAAGTCCTAGCTAGAGCAATAAGACAACTAAAGGAGATCAAGGGGGATACAAATAGGAAAGGAAGAAGTCAAAGTATCACTATTTGCAGATGATATGATAGTATACATGAACAACCCCCAAAATTCAACCAGAGAACTCCTTCAAATGATAAATACCTTCAGCAAAGTGGCTTGATAAAAAATTAACTAAAAAAAAAAAAAAATCAGAAGCCCTCCCATATACGAAAGACAAAAATGGTTGAGAAAGAAATTAGGGAAACGACACTCTTCACAAAAGCCACTAATAACATAAAGTACCTTGGCGGTGACTCTAACCAAGCAAGTGAAAGATTTGTTCAATAAAAACTTTAAGTCTCTGAAGAAAGAAACTGAAGAAGATATCAGAAGATGGAAAGATCTCCTGTGCTCATGGATCGGTAGGATTAACCTAGTAAAAATGGCCATCCTGCCAAAATCAATCTACAGATTCAATGCAATTCCCATCAAAATACCAACACAATTCTTAACAGACCTTGAAAGAAAAATTCTCAACTTCATATGGAAAAACAAAAAACCCACAGTTGCCAAAATGATCCCGTACAACAATAGATTTTCTGGAGGTATCTCCATCCCTGATCTCAAGCTGTACTACAGAGCAAGAGTAATAAAATCTGCATGGTACTGGCATAGAAACAAAATGGTGGATCGACAGAATTGAATAGAAGACCCAGAAATAAACCTACACACCTACGGATACTTGATTTTTGACAAAGATGCCAAAACCATACAATGGAAAAAAAGACAGTATCTTCAACAAATGGTGCTGGTCTAACTAGATATCTACATGTAGAAAAATGCAAATAGATCCATACTTATCACCCTGCACAAAACTAAAGTCAAAGTAGATAAAAAATACCTCAACATAAAACCAGACACACTAAATCAGAAGAATAAGTGGGGAAGAGTCTTGAACTCATTGGCACAGGAGACAGCTTCCTAAACAGAACACCAACAGCACAGGCTCTCAGAGCAACAATCCATAAATGGGACTTCATGAAACTGAAAAGTTTCTGTAAAGCAAAGGACACTGTCACAGCCTACAGACTGGGAAATGATCTTCACCAACCTTATATTTGACAGAGGGCTAATATCCAAAATATATAAAGAACTAAAGAGGTTAAAAAGCAAATCAAGTAATCCAATTAAAACATGGGGAACAGAGCTAAACAGAATTCTCAATAGAGGAATACAGAATGGCAGAGAAACACTTAAAGAAATGTTCAACGTCCTTGGTCATCAGAGAAATGCAAATCAAAATGACCCTGAGATTTCATCTTACACCCATCAGAATGGCTAAGATCAAAAACTCAAGTGACAATACATGCTGGAGAAGATGTGGAGAAAGGAGAACTCTCCTCCATCTCTGGTGGGAATGTAAACTTGCATAACCACTTTGTAAATCAATCTGGCACTTTCTCAGACAATTAGGGATAGTGCTACCTCAAGATCCAGCTATACCACTCCTATGTATAAATCCAAAATAGGCTCAAGTACATAACGAGGACATTTGCTCAACCATGTTCATAGCAGCTTGATTCATAATAGCCAGAACCTGGAAACAACCCAGATGTCCTTCAACTGAGGAATGGATACAGAAATTGTGGTACATTTACACAATGGAATACTAGTCAGCAATTAAAAACAAGGAAATCATTAAATTTTCAGGCAGATGGTGGGATCTAGAAAAGATCATCCTGAGTGAGGTATCCCAGAAGCAGAAAGACACACAGTATATACTCACTTATAAATGGATATTAGACATATAATATAGGATAAACACACTAAAATCTGTATACCTAAAGAAGCTAAGCAAAAAGGAAAACCCTAGGTAAGATGATGAATCCTCACTCAGAAAGACAAATAGGATGGACATTGGAAGAAGGAAAAAACAGGGAACAGGACAGAAGCCTACCATAAAGGGACTCTGAAAGACTCTACTTTGCAGGGTATCGAAGCAGATGCTGAGACTCATAACCAAACTTTGGGCAGAGTGCAGGGAATCTTATGAAAGAAGGGGGAGATAGTAAGACCTGGAGGGGCTGCCCTGCAGACTATCAATGTAGATGCTGAGACTTATGGGCGACCTTTGGGCAGAGTGCATGGAATCTTAGGAAAGAAGTGGGAAACAGTAAGATCTGGAGAGGACAGGAACTCCACAAGGAGAGCAATAGAACCAAAAAAATCTGAGCACAGGGGTCTTTCCTGAGACTGATATTCTAACCAAGGACTATGCAGGAGATAACCTAAGACCCCTGCACAGTTCAAGTGGGATCCATTGTAATAGGAACAGGGACTGTCTCCGACATGAACTGATTGGCCTGCTCTTTAATTACCTCCCCCTGAGGGGGAAGCAGCATTACCAGGCCACAGAAGAAGACAATGCAGCCACTCCTGATGAGACCTAACTGACTAGGATCAGAAGGAAGGAAAAGAAGTCCTCCCCTATCAGTGGACTTGAGGAGAGGCATGCATGCAGAGGGTGGAGGAAGGGAGGGATTGGGACAGGAGGAGGGAGGGAACCACAGGGGGGATACAAAGTAAGTAAAGTGTAATTAATAAAGAAAAAAAAAAGACCTGGAGGGGACAGGAGCTCCACAAGGAGAGCAACAGAACCAAAAAATCTGGCACAGCGGTCTTTTCTGAGATTGATACTCCAAACAAGGACCATGCTTGGAGATTACCAAGAACCCCTGCTCAGATGTAGCCCAGGGCAGCTCAGTCTCCAAGTGGGTTCCCTCTGACATTAACTCAGTGGCTCTTTGATCATCTCCCCCCCCATCCCCAAACCCCAAGGGAGGAGCAGCCTTGCCATAAAGGAGGACAATGCAGCCAGTTCTGATGAGAATTGATAGCCTAGGGTCAGATGAAGGGGAGGAGGATCTCCCCTAAAAGTGGATTTGGAGAGGGGCATGGGAGGAGACAAGAAAAGGAGGAAGGCTGAGATTGGGAAGGAATTAAGGAGGGGGCTACAGCTGGGATACAAAGTGGTAATTAACATAAAAATAAAAATTATAAGAAAGAAAAGCCTAAAAAAAAAATCAACATTCAAAATACAGTACCTTTCTTATACACTAAAATTCACTTTTAAGAATGTAGTCACATTCACAGTAACAACAAAGAAACAAACAACCCAGATAATAAAAGAAACTAAGGGCAGCAGCAATGACAGCGCACGGTTGCCATGACAAAGCCCTACAGCCACCCTAATGTCAGACAAACATGAGTGTGAAATGGAGATACCCACTTTGTCTCCTCATTCCTGACCCTCAGAAGGATCTTTTTTTTTTTTTTTTTTTTTTTTTTTTTTTTTTTTTTTTGTTCAAGGACAGCTCTGAGCATCCTCAGCATACCTGCTTGAAGTAAAAAACAGCCAGTGACCAAGGAGTAAGGGGAGTCCTGAGTGAAAAGTGGGATGGGGACTGATGCCCAGGAGAGGCTGGCCTATGTCCTGAGTGGGCCTGATGCACAGGACTTTGTAACTGCATTGTCTGTTCTGAAATGGCTGCCTCCCATTGTCTCAGTTGCTCAACATTTCTCCAGAGATGGAACCTCACCTGTTTCCTCAGAAACCCACACTATGGCAGCCTCATGTATGCAGAGGGTCACGGTGATACACCACTAGTGAGAACTCATAGTCCAACGGTACCGTGATAGGCAACTGGAACCAGGAAAGACAGAACCGGAAGAAGACTGCAAACCCTGCACCCTTCCCAGCTTGACCACTATTTCGAAACCACATACAATGCAAGCCACAACAGCAAAAAGATTCTTTTAATCCATAGATTTAAGTGAGGTTCTCACTGGTTCCCTAGATAGTATTCTGAGCTGGATCCTCTTCACAGAGGAGCCATAGAAAAGCCAACTTAGTAATTCAAAGTCTCAAACCAGGCATCACTCTGGGTGTGTACATGATCCAAACCAACTCCAGGGTCCAGGAATCTAAGAAAAAGAAACTTCATTTTATAGAATAGAATATAGAAAGGAATACATTCTAAGCAGAACTGAAGTTTAGCTCACTAAAACATGACTTATTTCTAAATAAGCAAGGCAGAACACACAGACAATAAGACATACACAAACGAATAAATGTCACTGAGGAAGCAAAAGACCTCCATAATGAAAACCTTAATGGAGAATGAAGTTGAAGAGAACACTTGAAGATGGGAAGACATCTCATACTCATGGACTCATGGATTAGCAGAATTAATGAAATGAAAATGGCTACATCTACAGATTTACTGCAATTCCCATCAAAACTTAAATGATATTCTTCACTCACCTAGACAAAGCAATTCTAAAATTTACATAGAAACACCAAAGCAATCCTAATCAGAGTGGACACCCTTGTGTTACTCTTGAAGTTAGAGGATTGTTTCAGCTTTTTCCCAATGAGCATAATGCTGACTACGAATCTGTCATAAGTAGATTTTACTGTACTATCAAATAAACCCTCTGTTCTTAATTTGTTCAGCGTTTTATCAGAAAGAGTTTCTGAATTTTATGCAATATGTTTCTATTGAGATGACATGATTTTACCTTTCATTTTGCTGATGTTGTGTGCTGTTTATTGATTTGTCAACCATTCCTACCTCTGCATCTTTGGAATGAAATCATTTTGCTCCTGGTGAATAGAGTGATCTTTGTAAAAATTTATTATACTCATTCGGTTACTTACTTGGTGTGTGAGTATGTGTGTTTGTATATGGGCTTGGGCATGGGTATGCCACAGCATGTGTGTGGAGGTCACAGGACAATTTGCAGGAGTTGTTTTTCTCTTTCTATTATGTGTACACGCACATAATGGTGAATGATCTTTTTGATGTGCTACTGAATTTGATTTGCTGGTATTTTGCGGAGAAAGTGTTATATTTAAGTTCATCAAAGACATTGATCCACAGTTTTATTTCTTTTTCTTTCTTGGTTATGTTTGATTCTGGTAGCAGGGTAACTGGACTCATAGAATAAATGTGGAAGGGTCCCTTACTTTAGAATCTTTGGCATAACTGGAGAAGAATCGGCATTAATTCATGATTTCATAAAATTATGAAAAAAAGTTTTCATAAAATTCAGCAGTGAATCCACTTGGTTCTAGTTTTTCTTCTTGACAATATTGATCCTCTTTATTTGTATGGTATTTATTATAATAACTTCCATTTCAACACTAATTTTATTTGCATCTTTTCTTTTTTTTTTCTCCTAAAGCACTGTTAATTTTACTTAACTTTTCAAAGCCCAATTCTTTGTTTCATGATTCTCTGTGGCTTTTTTCTTTCAGTTTGTGTTACAGGTCTGGTGTGAAACGGCTCTATAGGCTTTTGTGTTTTAACACTTTGTTACTAATGGTGGTGCTGTTTTGGAAGAGCATGGGTCCCAACTGGAGGAAGGAGATTAGGGGGCAGAGAACAGGCCGTGAGTGTTATGAAATCTACTTCTGGCTCCATCAGCTTGTTTCCTGATCGACTGAGATTTGAACAAGTTATGTCATACACACCCACAGCTAAGGACAGGGCTGCCCACTACCATGCCTTCCTTGCCATCACGGATTATGGCCTTAGAACTTTTCAGAGCTCTGGGTTTTACATTTTATATTTGAGACTTTGTCTGCAATTGTGATTTGTACTCACAGAGGCAATAGTTTGACGGAGTTTGTGTTCTTAGTGGAACTGGAATTCCTGAAATGCCTTTTAGAATTTCTGCATTGCTTTTAAAAGTCATTATTTTCTCTAGTATGATTTAAAAAAAAAAAAACCCACATTAAAAAAAAACCCACACATTGACCATTTAAAGCCTTTTCGGGCTGGCTCCCAAATCTACATTTATTTTGGTCTGTTCCTATATACGGAATCTTTGCTATGGTTCAACTTTTTTACAGCTTCTTCCCAAATCTAACTATATGGTGAATGCCTCAGGCCACATGTTATAGGGAGTTCACAGGCAAAGTGAGACATTGAATCTTTCTTTCAGTTAAATATTCTTTTAAATTTCTTCTTATTGCTATTAATATTAGATGATCTGCAACAGGGTTTTGTTACGTAGTGCAGACTGACCTTGAATTTGCTATGAAGCACTCTGGCCTTGATCATGCTGGCAGTGTTACCATGTGCAGATTGTTCAAGTGTTTATTTTCCAAATATGATTTGCCCTATAACTTCAAAGAGCAGCAACACATTAATTTAAAAATGCACAGTCCAAGAAAAAAAAATCCAAATTCTATGAGAGAGAAAATTTTTAAAAAAGACTACAATAGTAATTAAGGAAGAAGTGAATTCTGGCCAGGAAGACGAACAGGCTTCCAGAGGAGCCAGTGGGTGGGACAGGAATACTCTAATTCCAGCAGAGATATTTGTGAATTTGCTCCTGAATGCTTTGGCAGTTCATGGAAGTGGAAGTCCGGGGGAATGCTACTATTTCATAAAGTTCTACTTAGAGTGTGATCTGCAGACAAGCTGCACTGGGCAGTATCTTGTGTTTATCAGAAACCAGGCTCTCAGGACCCTGCACAGGCATGCTGAACCAGAAAGATCATTTCAATAAGATCTACAGGTATTAAAAAATGCTAATAGTAGGTACCTAAGTCTCCACTGGAATTATCAATTTGTGATCTTTCATTCTGGGCCCCCAAATAATTATACATGCCCTAGAAAAGGATACATTTCCCGGCAACTGAGTGTCTAAGTACTAGATATTTTGTATTTTATGACCATTAGTGAGCTTCTGCATTAGCTAGTCTCATCCTGCAGATAAGGGAACTGAAGGTCAACGTGGTTAAATAGGTGGCCTAAGATCACAAAGAAAGCAGCAGCATATGGCAGGTTCTGAAACCTGTAACATTCTTTTCAGTTTATCACCCTGTCTATCTCTCACCTGTGATTCAGGAGAAGCAAGTGCTAAGGTTTATCAATCACTAGTTCAGTGGTCTGAGCTACTTCACTCTATCTTTTTAGAACTTAACCTTTATCTTTAAGTTGGCAGAAGACAAACTAGTAAAAGTTTACAAATGACTGAGTATTGGGAGTCTCTCTTGCGTGGTGGTGACTCAGGAAAACAGCAGCTGAGTGTTACGGTGTAGAGTAGATTACAGAACTGAGACAATCAGAGTCTAGCCCTAATCCCACTATATATTAACTGTATGCCTCTGCTTTGTCACAATAAGACAGAAGTAAGTTATCCACATTAGCTGTCTCTCAGTGTGTTTTACTGGTTCAAGTAACTTCATGAAAACATTTCTACACATCAGAAATGTTAATAGTAATACTTTTGTTTGATTGCATGTGTCTTATTACTCTTGCAACTCTTACAAAAGAAATAATTTAATTGGGAACTTGCTTACAATTTTAGAGGGTTGGTCCATAATCACCATGGCAGGAAGCAGATAAGTATGGTGATGGAACAGTAGCTGAGAGCTTTACATCCTAATCCAGACAGCAGGCAGAGAGAGACAGAGACAGAGACAGAGAGAGACAGAGAAAGAGAGGTTCTGGATTGGGCTTTTAAAAACTCAAAGCCCATCCACCATGACAAACCACCTCCAGCAAGGCTACACCTACGCCACCAAGGCCACACCCCCTAATCCTTCCTAAGCAGTTCCACCAACTGGGGACCAAACATGTGACCATATTGGGGCCATTTTCATTCAAACCACCACAGTGTGTGTGTGTGTGTGTGTGTGTGTGTGTGTGTGTGTGTGCGCGTGCGCGCGCGTGCGTGCGTGTGTGCATAAGCATATGCCACAGCACATGTATGAAGGTCAGAGAATAAAAGTTGGTTCTCCTCTGCCACCTTGTAGGATCTAGGGATTGAAATCAGGTCATTAGACCTGTAATGTGTAAGTGACTCTACCTATTGTACCATCTTCCTGGTCCTTTGCCTTAGGTTTAAAAACAGGAATTATACATTACTAAATTAATTTAGAAACATGATTTGTAATCTGGCTATGGTATTAATTGGGAACATATTCTGGTAAAACTCTAATAACGAGAACAAAGCTAATAAAAACAGGTGTAGGTTCTGCACCTAGAATGTGCTCTAGATAATAGATTTCCTAAGATAATAGATACAATTCCTTTCTCTGCTGTCTGCTCACAGCCACACACCACATGGGGGTGATGGATGGGCTCTTGTAGTATGCTGGCTGTAATGGTTAATCTTGGTTGTCAACTTGACCACATCTAGAATCATCACAGCAATGCACTTCTTACACTGTCTGTGATGGTATTTCTGGAAATGTTAAACTGAAGAGAAAAGACACAACCTGTGTGTAAGGGGAACCATGACATGGGATGGGGTCCTGGAGTGAATCTAAAGGAGGAAGCAGGCTACGCCTCAGTATTTGTCTCTGCGTCTGGTTTGGAGGCCCATGCTCCTGTCACTCTGTCTTTTTTTGCTACAGTACTGTATCCCTTTTTAAACTAGGAGCCAGAATAGACCCTTCCTCCTAGAATTTGGATAGGAGAAAAGTAATTTATACACTGACATAACAGAGTGATTGAATTTAATATTAGCTAATATAACATGAACACATTTAAGGTTACATTCATACATACATATTCGTATGAATGGTAGTTGTTACGAGGAACAGAACAGCCATAGATTTGAGAGACAAGGAGTCTCTAGGCAGTGTGAAGGGTCTGAACTCTTAAGGCTGGCAAGAAATTGACTGTTACGCTGTAGTTCTGAAACCTTATCCCCTAATGCTTCTTATTCCCAGATCAAACAAAATTTTTATAACATGATTGCTGATAATGAGATAATAATTTCTTTGGAGTTCAATGGTGATTTTGCAGCAACACAGATTAACCGAAAAATTTGAAGGCTACACAAACAATAAAAGGTTTTGTTATCTTTGTGTTTGTTTGCCTAAAAACATAAACATTTTTACTCTGTTGTCTTTAAAACTGAAATTCAGGGACTGAAAATCAATTGGCCCTAAGTAATCATTTTTCCACATGGTGGCCATGGTGGTCTCCTACCTTGCATTTTCTGTCCTTCGGCTTATGCACTGGTGCAAGTAGAGATACTCCTGAGGTGCACTGGTGGACAAGGCAGGCTGCATGTGGCTTGACACAGGGGGCTCAAACGTGAATAAAGTGGGCTGGCTAGAGTGTGAGGGAGCTGAGGACTTCCGTTCTCGGAGCAGGTGCTGACTGGAACTGCTGAACTCAGCTGGAGAAGAGCGGGGGCCATGACTGGCTGAAGAAAGGTTTCTCAGGGAATCTGTGAAAAGAAGAGCTCTGTGAATGAAATAAGGAAGGGAAGGTGTCTTTATCCTAAAGACGGCTGTCAGAGGAAAACAAAGTAATGCAGCTGTTGCATTTTCTCCTTTATACACTAATTTCCTTTGTCTTCCCAGGGAGGACGGTTGGGCCACACAGCTGTCTTGGCTGAATGGGAGATGAGTCACACCTCCAAAAATCTTAGGAGTAGCCTTAAGGCCAGGCTATCATGACCAGATCTGGTCTGCTCTATCCCAGGGGGTTTACCTACCCACCCCCAGGAGAGTGACCCTGCCAGGGGCAAGACTAGACTCCGGATGGGTGAGTACCATGCTTCGTTCTTGTTGGTGGCTCCTGTGGGGAGCAGATGAGGTCTGGTATGAGTGTGTATTGCTGACATGGCCACAGCCATGTCAAGGACCCCAGTGACTCTGACCCACAAGAATGGCAAAGCCTTCAGGTGAGGTTCAGAGGCATGGCAAGGCCTTCCTCTGGTCTATGTAACACTGTTTATGAATAAGGGACCAGTGTGTGCAAAACTGGCCAGTGTGTGAAAAAACTAGCAACCTCAGCTTCCTCCTTCTGGACAACTGCAACCTAAGGGTGTTTTCCTACAGAGATCTCCTACCCAGACTAGCTAACTTCTCCTCCTGTGTTGTACACATAATAACGGCTGAGTTTCTGGTGTCCATCAGAATGAGCACAGCCCATCAGATCCTGGCTTTTCAGTATGTCCGAATGTTGTTTCTGGTTGACCTGGAACTCATACGCAGACATATTAGGCTAACTCATAGAGATCTGCCTGCCTCTGCCTCCAGAATGCTGGGATTAAAGTTGTACACCACCATGCCTGGCTGGCTGTTCTTTCTTCATTCTCCTGTTACACTAGTCAAGGTATCCAGGACCAAGCTGGGTAGGGTATTGCAGGTTCCTGCTATTATTACTTCCCTCAAGGCTTCTGGCTTTGCTAAATGAGACATTGCTTACTGAAGATTCACTGGATAGGGTCAAGAACTGTGCCTTTCTGTGATAATAATAAAATCACAAATGAATGCAGAACTGTTTCTTCAGACCAGACCCCTGCTGGTCCTGCTATTCTCCCATCTTCCAAGGGCAACTTTATTCTCTATTTCCCACTTTTCTCTTTCCACTGGTCCTCCTTTGTTTCTTCTTATCTCAAACTCAAGTGAGGTATGTGAGGACAGATAAAAGCTTAGAGTACTACACCCCAAGCCCAGAGCATTATTCATTTGGCTGGCTGTCTAAGCTTAGTCCACATTTCCCTAGTCTGACCTACTTCCTGCTTTCTCTCCACACATAAGCAAAGCAGATGGAAGCATCATCAGGCTCTGAGCATAGCAGCCGTTTTTTTTTTTTTTTTATTGTTTCACCATATGCTGTTCCTTCATCCTGAGTTTCATCTCTATACTTCTAAGACTTCAACATCCAGTGCAGATATTACATTCCCACAAAAACCTTCCTGAATGCTTTTTTTCTTTCTGGGCACTGACGTGTTCTGTCTCATGGTTTGTTTAGATCGATGGTTCTTCTGTTTTCTTGCTCTTGGTTTCTAAGAACTGTGTCAGTGAAATTATTGCCTAGACAGTCCCAGCACTTACCTAATTAAGTTCTACATAGAAGGATCTCAGTCCATGATTATAAAAGAAACCCTTTTTGCATTTAAAAATTACAACGGTGAAACATGGGCTAGGATCAGATGGAAGGGGAGGAGGACCACCCATCAGTGGACTTAGAGAGGGGCAGAGAGGAGATGAGGGAGGGAGGGTGGGATTGGGAGGAAATGAGGGAGGGGCCCACAGCTGGGATACAAAGTGAATAAACCGTAACTAATATAAAAAATAAAAATTTAATTAAAAAACAAAACAAAAAACAAGGAAATCATGAAATTTGCAGGCAAATGGTGGGATCTAGAAAAGATCATCCTGAGTGAGGTATCCCAGAAGCAGAAAGACACACATGGTACATACTCACTTATAAGTGGATATTAGACATATAATGTAGGATAATCATTCTAAAATCTGTACACCTAAAGAAGCTAAGCAAAAAGAAGGACCCTGGGTAAGAAGATCAATCCTCATTCAGAAAGGCACATGGGATAGACATTGGAAGAGGGAGAAAACAGGGAACAAGACAGGAGCCTACCACAGAGGGACTCTGAAAGACTACTCTGCAGGGTATCAAAGCAGATGCTGAGACTCATACCCAAACTTTGGGCAGAATACAGAGAATCTTATGAAAGAAGGGAGAGATGGAAAGACCTGGAGGGGACAGGAGGTCCACAAGGAGAGCAACAGAACCAAAAAATCTGGGCCCAGGGGTCTTTTCTGAGACTGATACTCCAACCAAGGACCATGCATGGAGATAACCGAGAACCCCTGCACAGATGTAGCCAATGGAAGCTCAGTTTCCAAATTGGTTCCCTAGCAATGGGAAAAGAGACTGTCTCTGACATGAACTCAGTGGCTGGCTCTTTGCTCAGCTCCCCCTGAGGGGGAGCAGCCTTACCAGGCCACAGAAGAAGACAATGCAGCCAGATAGACTAGGATCAGATAGAAGGGGGGGAGGAGCTCCCCTATCAATGGATTGGGGGAGGGGCACAGAAAGAGAAGGGGGAGGTTGGGGTATTGGGAGGGGATGAGAGAGGGGACTACAGCTCAGATACAAAGTGAATAAACTGTAATTAATAAAAAATAAATAAAATTTAAAAATTACAATAGTGAAACATATTCTCAAGAAATAAAGGTATAAGTTCAGGTAATGTACTAGGTAAGGAGGAATATTTTGGGCATGTTTGCTTTCTAGAGTTATCCAGATCCTATCAGAAAAGGCAAGGTTCTTTAGCTTCTCTCTGTTTTCTGACCTATTTAGGCTGTACCATCCACATGGCCCAAGGCAGGATCACCAGCTCATTAATGCTCTACAGCACTAATTACTCTCTAGCCATTCCTAATACTGGAAAGGGCATCTTCTGTCAGGGTAGAAGAGAGAAAACCAATGAGCCTCTGGGGAAAAACTGCTCCACAATAGCTGTATTGATCTCCAAAATGAATTCCTATAACAGGTCTCCTAGTGACCTGGATGTTTGTTAACTGAATAAATGCATTTATTATTCCGTTGGATTTGCAAAATGAACTCTCTAATGGTGGATGAGAGAGGGTTTATTCTAGGGACAGAGTAGTCATGGCACCAAGGGAGGGACACAAGCTGTTTTACCTGAGAAGACACAGGGGAGGTGTAAAAAAATAAAGGCTTTGATGGGGCTCTCTACTGTCAGTTGAGTTTCTGGCTTACTCTTGCTTTTTCTACCTCTTTATTTCTCAGACCTTCCTAGAACTTCCCTCTGATCTAAAGCCTTTCTCTGGAGGACTATTGACTATCACCAGGCTTTAAATGCCACCCACGTGGTGATAACTCTCACACTTCAAACTCAGTTCTTCCAGGGTTTCCTAGTGTGCATCACCTCTATCTGCTGGGCTCTTCCTTCAGATGTCCTATTAGCTGGTAAAGCTCAACAACCAGAGCCAAAGTCCTTATTCCTGCACTTCTGCCTCAGGGAAGCACATCAATACCTTTCCCCACCAGTTGTCCAAGCCCAGTCACCATCTGTGACTCTGCCCTGCTTCTGTGTTCATGTCAGTCTGCTCCTGCCCCACTTAGCAATGCTTCCTGTTCTTAAGATGACTTTCAGAGCTCTGTCTCTTTTGAAAACTATCTTCATGTTTATTTCTTCAACAGTATTTCTTATCAATTCTCCTTGCACTTCAGAGGATTTCCAGGAACATGCCAGTCTCTCCTTCATCATTCGGCTCCTTAGGCAAACTCAGTGAAGGCAGAGCTTCCAACGCTTTCATAGTATCTGTGTTCTGTGTCATGCCTAATGCATCATACAACTTAATATTTGTTGGCCAAACAAATAAAACACACAAGATAATGAAGCACTATTTCTTCAGTAACAGTTACTGATTTCTTTTTGCCTTCAGTGTTAGTATTTTGGAACACAACCTGCTCCTGGGTTACCCAGCAACTTATGATGTCATCATGTGTCGCCAGCCAGGTGGCCGCACCTGGAAGGCATGGTTACCTTGCCCCTTAAAGGGCCAACCCTGACATGTGGTCTCTCTCTCTTACTCTCTCTCTCTTACTCCTTCTCTCTTACACTCTCTCTGTCTCTGTCTCTCACACTCTCCCACTCTCTTGGGGTGTCCCTTCTCTTTTCTCTCTCTCTCTTCATGTCCTGCTCCCCCTTCCTCCATACCCACTTAATAAACCTCTTGCAGAGAATATCGGTTGACCAGCCTCATGCTTTTTTAATAATAACATTGGCGCAATGGCTAGGATAGGGGCTCTCCTAGCAAAGCTAGGAACCTTTTTGGACTCTGGACAGGACTGTTACAACTGATTTTCTCTGCTCTATGCCCAAAAACCGAGCCCCAGTGTAAAGCATCGGCTTGCTTGGACCCCCTGGGGCCATGATCGGGCAGCCTTGCCAGTTGGTCCTCCCTGGTTCCCCGGGCTGCTTCCGCTCTCCCCAGGCTTGGGTCCCTGTCCTGTGGCTGGTGCCCGTGCTCCAATCTGGCACCGTGGCCGGGGCTCTCTGAGAGTCTCGGCTATGCAGTCCAGCTCCCACCGCAGTGGCCAGCCCTGCCCCAGCTTGGATCTCTGTGCTGTCTGCAACAGCAGCGTTTGGTAAGAGGGTAGGTCGCTCTACCCGGGTACCCTGGGGAGAGGTGAACCAAAAGGGACCCTGTTTGCTATTCCGGCGCCGAGCCTGGGAGATTCATGCAGGCGCTAAAATTAACCTTAAAGGCTTGGCGCGATCAGTCGGGGAAACTTTTAAATTTCCCTCAGCATCCCCGGCAGGTGCCATGTTGGTCCTGGGAGGGAGTGAGCGTAACTATAGCTTAACCATTCACTTAACAACGTGGTGTAGCACCATCTTAGGTT
Source organism: Meriones unguiculatus (assembly GCF_030254825.1). Classification (NCBI taxonomy): domain Eukaryota; kingdom Metazoa; phylum Chordata; class Mammalia; order Rodentia; family Muridae; genus Meriones; species Meriones unguiculatus. Next base: position 82,715,133 of record NC_083361.1, on the reverse strand, counting down.
CGGGCAAACAGGCTCTGCCTCCCGCGCCCTGCCATCCTGCCATGCACTTGCCCCTCCCCCACCAAGCTGCGTTCCACTCCTGCTACTACGGTGCCTGCCGCTGCCTGTTGTGTCTTGCTATGCACTTCCCCACCCCCCCAATCTTTCGTTTTGCTTCTAGCCTCGTTTTGCTTCTAGCCCTGTGCTTTCTTCTAGGAGGCTGTTTCCAAGCTTAAAAAAAAAAATCTTTTCTGTACACTTTACTCTTATATTTTAAATTCCTTATCTAAAGCTTTATATAATCTTCTCATTGGGTTTGCATTTATAAGTCTTAATGATAATTAACTCTTTATCTTATCTTTTAGTGTAGGCCACAACAACGAGCCTCATTTCAAGTTGGTATGGATTTTTATAAAAATTCAAAGTTACATTTTACTATCTTATGATTCAACCCTGCTTCAAAATAAATTTTATATAATAGTAAAATTTCAAAGTTATAAATATCTATTCAAATTAAGTTGGTTTATGTGTTGCTCAAATATAATTTTAAAATTGCTTTATACTGTTCTGCTCAGGGGTTCATTATTATGTACAAGTTGTTTACCAATATTCTAAATTAAGATCTATTAATTTTAAAGGTATTTATTTATGTTAAAACTGGGTCAACTTACTGTATCTCTACTATCAAAAGGTTAATATAAGCTTGGTCTTGTTCTCTAAAAATGATGTTATTAATCTGTAGTATAGCCTTAACTACTATAAGCTATAAACTTTTATATATTAAATCATACAAAAACTCTTATGCTCTCACTTTAATAAATTATATTCATGACTTGTAAGGTTCTAACTTAGCAAGGACAAAACCTAAAGTCCTAATATTTAATGGTTAACAAATGCAAGTTAATAGTCATCTCATAGATATATATTTATAGTCCTACAGATGCAAACATGGTCTCACTGCAATTTTTAATAAACAGCTGAGGATGGTCCTTGAGCACCATACAGCAGTTGGTAAAAATAGTGAGCCATCCCGCCTGGCTCTAGACCTAAGCTGCGCTCTGCTGGCGTTCCCGCAAAAAGGCAAGAGGTTTGCATAGCCAAAAGTCCATTTCACCAGGTGATGTTTTCAAATGCAGCCAAGTGGGTGCTGGTCCAGCTGCTGATATGCCAAAGCTGGCTGCTGGCAAACTGGCCTCTGGAAGTCAAAATGCTCCCAAGCAGGCTTGTCCTCTGTGCCCAGCCATGGAGGTTCAACCAGCACAAGAGCCACAGACATTTCCAGCCTTCTGGCTCATTGGCCTGGTGGAGGACAAATGGCTCCTTTACTCAGCAACCTCCACACCTCTCGCCCAGCACTGAGCAGAATGAAGTCCCATGGACATATTGCCAACTTCTGTGTTGGGAGACTTCAGGTGCCTTCCCAGTTCTCTTCATATGCAGGAGGCCAGGCCTTAAGCCTAAGTCCTAGAGCTGCTATTTTCAGGCCTAGGCACAGTCCAGACTCAAGAAACAGGCCTAAATGAAACTATGTCTCATGGTAAATAACTAAATACAAAGGTCCCTCTCAAAAAAACATATGTGAGAGATGTCTTAAGGTTAATAAATACAAGTTATACATATTTGAGGGTCTAAAAAAGTGTCTTAAGGTTGGTAAATACAAGTTATACATGTTTGAGAGTCTAAAATGTGTCTTAAGGTCAAGAATGCAACTTATAAATGTTTGAGGGTCTAAAAAAATGTTTTAAGGTTGGTAAATGCAAGTTATAAAGGTTACAAGGTCTAAGGTGATCTAAGGTATCATAAATAGGTAAAAAGGCTTAATATTTCCTTCTGTTGTTATGCTACTGTTGTATTGACTGTCCAGAGTAGGTAAAAAGGCTTAATATTTCCTCCTGTTGCTAAGCTACTGTTGTATTGACTGTCCAGAGTAGGTAAAAAGGCTTAATATTTCCTCCTGTTGCTATGCTACTGTTGTATTGACTGTCCAGAGTTCTAACCTTTATCAATAGTGCTCTAATTTATTAATCTGACTCTGATACAAAAACATTCCACTATACCACGTACTATTATGGTTCTAAGCTCAAGATTGTAAGCCTCCATAATGTGTATGCTTATACTAAAAGTTAAGATCAAGTGAGTTTCCCTTTACTTCATAAAAGGCTTTTGCCTTTTCAGAGCTCATCTTAAAAAAATACTTATGCTATTAACACAAATATATATGTCTACTGCCTTTTTCTACAATGCAGAGTACAATTGTGATACTAACGTGTCTAAAGTTTTATCTCCTTCTTAAAACTTAAAAGTAATCATTGTAAGCTGCCAAAAGTCCACCTAAATCCACCTCTCAGGTCAACTGGACTCCAGATAAGTACTGCACTTATTGCCTATCTCAAAAGGTGGGACTCCTCCCCTTTCCCTGGTTTTGGGACTCCCTTTCCTGGCTACCAGACTGGATGCAACACTGGTTGGATTGCTGAGTTCTCCTTATTGACCAGCCACTAGATTGGTGAGTTCACTTTTCCAGCATAAAACACCTCTCTTGGTAAGGGAAGCTTGACTGTAGAGCTCTGGTAACTTTGTACTATCTTTTGAGACGGAGGGACCCCCCCCCCCCCGCCAGCTGTAGCCTTAACTGTCTAGGGTTGACCCTCTATGCTGACCTCCATTTTAGGGCCCCACTCTCCCTTAGGCGGTATGTTCCCACTCGCACATGGTTCCTTCCCCTCACTCGCTCGCTCATGTAAAGTCCTAGCGCTAGGTGAACCGTTGTGCCCCGGCCGTGCCCCACCCATGCCCCAGTCCCTGGCCAAAAGCTGATAAGCTATTGGACTAGGTAGCACCCCTCTTGCTCGGAGTCACACCTTCCCATTGGGATGCCTGTGGAAGGTCGTTGACTTTTCTGCCCACAATGGGAGATGCCCAGACGCCCATCCCTCCTGATAGGATGTCCTCTGGAGAATTTTAAGTTTCTACACCTAGTGCCAGCTGGCACCAGGGCTTCTAAGTTTACACACTTCTGTAACCAAAGTTCACCTCAATGACAGATCTAAAACAAAGCCTTCCTTAAATATTGCCAGTGACTGGGTAAATAAAGGTCCCCCCAGGCAGACAGAGGTTCCCATGTTCAAGCCTCATTGATCCAAACCTTCTATTCCTGTTTGCTCTCCCAAAAGTTTTCAGTGTACACCCACAGGATTTTCTCCATAACCTACTCAACTTTATCTTTTGCCTATATATGTGTTTCAGTGTCCTGCCAGACACAGATGTTTCCTACTGCCACAACATCGCCAAAGCAGCTACAGGTGTTCAACTCTGATCTCTCGGACTTCCAACAAGCTGCAGGTGTTCAACTCTGACCTCACAGACTTCCAACAAACTGGACCTTCCCTCCCAGCCATGGATGTTCTTGCAGACCCTGGAAAGCATCAAAGCAGCCTATTCCTCCTGGACTTGGCCAACATTTCAGCCTTTTGACCTCCCTACAGTGCCCCCAGTGTCAGCAGGAAGTAGCCAGAAGAGAATCTACACCCGTTATTCACTTGTTGTTAACAAAAGGTGGAAATGGTGTGCTTCAGGACCGGGACAGGCAGCTCCAGGTTCTCCCAGCGTTCCCCTGCTACCTTGTGTGGCTGGCAACTCTCTACTGACAACCCTCTACCCTAAATTTTCCAGGGCAGAGGCTTCCCTTGCTCTTGACCTTGCAATCTGACCATTTTGTTGCTATAATTCTTCTCTCTCTCAACCCCTTGCATGACTACCAAGGGCTGCTTCCAATGAGCCTAAATTTATATACTTTAACTTACCTTATAAAAAGCAGCCCAAGCTCCCCATTTTTTAATTATAGGAAAAGGGAGGGATGTTAGTATTTTGGAATACAACCTGCTCCTGGGTTACCCAGCAACTTATGATGTCATCATGTGTCACCAGCCAGATGGCCACACCTGGAAGGCATGGTTACCTTGCTCCTTAAAGGGCCAACCCTGACACACCGTGGTCTCTTTCTTACACACACACACTCTCTCTCTTACTCTCCTCTCTTACTTTCTCTCTCTTTCTCTCGGGGTGCCCCTTCCCTTTTCTCTCTCTCTCTCTTCATGTCCTGTTCCCCCTCCCTCCATAACCTCCTAATAAACCTCTTGCAGAGAATATCAGTTGACCAGCCTCATGCTTTTTAAATAACATTACATTCAGAATAAAGGTTCCTCAGTTTGACAAGGAAGGGCATTTATCAATAACCTATATATTTTGTCTTGTCACTCAGTGCTCCCTCACCTCCTGCAATGAATTATTAACCTGTGCATAAAAATAAAAGGAACGATTATCTTTACCTCTGCAGCCCTCACTTTAGGTGTAGACTGCAGTCAGTTTTGTGATGAACGGTATTTTCTTGCAGAGTCACGTTGCCTCTCAGAGTCTCAGTTTCCTTATTTATAATTCAACACAGGGAGTTGGAAGACACAGACAATGTTTACTGCCTTTATTTACTTATTCGTTTCATTATGTTTGTGCTGGGGGCTAGATATGTATACCACAGTACACATGAGGAGATGAGAGGTGCCTACATATCAAGGATCTCTACACAGCGATACCCTACATAGTGAGAAAAGAAAACAAGACAAAACACCAATAAAATGTCTCTGACTGAATTTATGCGATCATCTCCTGGTGCCTTATTTTTGAGAGTTGTCTCTCTTTCTACCATGTGGATCTGGGGTGGAGTGAGGGCATATGTAAAATCAGGCTGTCAAATTTAGCATCAAGTGCCTTTACCTGCTGAACCTTTTCACAGGCCCAAGAGAGACAATCCTGACAAGCAGTGCACACACAATCTTACATGTTGTAGGTATGACACACGCTCCAATTATCTATGTATCGTTAGTTCCTGTAACTGAGCACATTAAATACATATTTCTTGAATGTGTATACTGAATAAACAGAAGATTTTCCCTAGCACAAAAATCCAAAATTGTATGTACCTGTGGGCAAGACCTGGTTTTTTTTTTTATATTAATAAGTTTGAGCAGAGAGTTGAGTTGAGTTGGTCCCGCTGTCATCCCAATGCCCATGAAACAAGCTAACTCCATGTAAAGGTCTGTACCTCTAGAAAAGTTCTGTCAAAACTGGCTTACATCAGTCCTTGCTTAAATCACAGTTTTGCTTACACTCTACAAAAGCCCTGCCTTGCCTGATATGGTAGTGCATACCTATAAAGCACTTCAGAGCCTGAAGCAGGAGAGCCACTGCAAGTTTGAGGCCAGTCTGCACTACAACGATGAATTTCAGGCTTGCCTGCCTTATAGCGTGAGATCTTGTATCAAAACCAAAACAAAATATCAATAAGAGATCTCTGCCTGGGGGTTAGGAACATGGCTCAGGGGTTAAGAGCACTTGCTGTTCTTGCTGAGGACTGGGATTTGGTTCCCAGCAGCACAAAGTGGCTCACAACTGTTTCAGCTCCAGTCCCAGGGGACCTGTTGTCTTTCCCTGATTTTCTTGGGCATCGGACATCCACACACTGCACATATATGTGTTCCTAGCTGCATTCTAAATATTTGTCCTTATGCTCACAGATAAGTGTAGCCAGTCCGCATCCCTCTTCAAGCAAACTTTTCTTTGCAACATATGGAGGCTACTACAAAAAACCATGATCAATCAAAATGCAGAGTTGTGGAGCCCAGTCCCGAGTATTGTATCTACAATACAACTTCCACACCTAGGGCTCAGGGATCATTGCAGACAGGAGCACAGAAAGAGCGTAAGAGCCACAGGAACAGGGAGTTTGTGAAATTGTGTCTCCTCTAATGTCATGAAGTCTCACCAACATGACTGTCTGCACAGGAGCTGAACAAGAAAACAACAATAGGAGGCTGGAGAGATGGCTCAGAGGTTAAGAGCACTGTCTGCCCTTCTAAAGGTCCTGAGTTCAATTCCCAGCAGCCACATAGTGGCTCAAAACCATCTACGTTGAGATCTGGTGCCCTCTTCTGGCCTGTAGGCATCATTGTATATATAATAAACAAATAATTTTTTTAAAGTTCCTTTAAAAAACAAATAAATAAGAAAAATAGCAATAGGTATGCAAACATGATTGGGGGTGGGGAGAGCCTAGAAGGCCCAGAGCCTACACAAAAAACTACAGGCAACTAAGGAACACTGACAGCTGAGGAAATAGTCTTCCACAGGAAAGAGCACAGCAACTGGTTATCCAACGCTAAATGGTCAGCTCTGAAACATACATAAAGGTGTCATTCAGACTGAGCAGGTTTTGTATTTATGTCTTCAGGAATCAATATAAATATATATGCATGTATACATGCAGCAACAATTAATGAAAAAAGAGGCCATGAATTTGAAAGGAGCAAGGAGGGTGATTTGGGAGGACTTCGAGGAAGGGAGAAGGGCGAAATGATACAACTATGTTAAAATCTAAAAAATAAAAGACAACAACCAAATGTGCACGTGTGGGTACACACAACAACAACAACTCCCTCAAAAAAACTTCAAAGCAGTCAATCAAATAAACAAGGTCTTCTTATCTTAGGAACAGTAATAATAGTAATTCCTCATGGAGAACAGCCTGGGTACCATAGAGGGAGCTTTGGGAAGGTGCAAGTATCAGCCAGCTTGGGTTTAGGGCTGCTCTGTTTTGTTCACTCTAGCTATTCCTTTCAGCTAGCAATCGCCTTTGGTCAGTGGAGTGTGTTTTATATGTATGTTCTAGGTACTGCTCATTCCTTGGCTTGGTAGTGTTATGACTTAGGTTTCCACCAGACTATTGGTTCAAAATTTCAAAATTGTATCTAAGTACTTCACAGAACAAAATCTCCACGGTATGATATATATAATAGAAAAGAATGTATCTGTATCGACTGAGAAGCTAAGGGACTGGACTCCTTTTGTAACTCTGTGTCTAGCTTGCTATTTAACATTGAGTAAGGAAGTCTGGTGGACCCTGCCCACCTCAACCGTGTGCACCACACACCTGTTAACTACAGAGGTCTGCTGAGAGGACAAAACTAAAAACAGCACAGCAAAAACCTCACACAGGAATGCTTCTAATAGCACCATTTATGAAAGCCAAAAAGAAGAAATCACTCAAATTGGAGCTGTTGTGGCTAAGTGGCTAAGAGCACTTGCTGCTCTTGCAGGAGATCATAGATCAACATGGTATTTCATAATCACCTGTTAGTTCCAGGATAAGAATAGGTAAAATTTAAGAAAATACAGCTCAAATTGCCCACTAATTAATGAGTGGCTAAATAAAATATGAGAGTCCACAAAGTGGAATATTAGGCATACAAATGAATGAAATACTGATAAATACTATTTTGATGAACCTTCAAAACAATGTAAAGGAAGCCAGTTATAAGAAGTGAAATATATACAGTATAATTTATGTGAATTGTTTGGAACAGACTAATCCACAGACAGAGAAATCAGACACAATGAAGGTCAAAGGCTGAGCATGCTGGCAGTGATGGGGGCAGTCAATAGGGAGAGTGACTGTTAATGACTTTGGGATTGTTTTTGGAACAGTGAAACGGTTCTAAAATTAAGACTGTGGAGGTGGCTCCATGACTGTATGAATACAGCAAACCCATTGACCTGTATACTCAGGTGAACTTTATGGTATGTGAAATATATCTCATTAAAGAGTTAAACATACAGTTTGATAATTTCTCAACAAGCTAAATATACCCATCCCTTCTAAAAGAGTTAAATCTACATGACCCAGCAGTCCCACATGAAGGTGTATATCTTAGAGAAATGTAAAATTATGTTTATGAATGAGCTTGTAGAGAAATGCTCAGGGCCAGGGAGATAGCTTAGTGTATAAAGGTGCCTGTTGCTAATCCTGACCACCTGAGCTTCATCTCCAGGATCAAACTCTTCCTACTGAGCTATCAAACTACTTCAAAATATCAGACACTAGATGGTCATAGTGACTGCATAACCTGTACACTTCAAATGGTTTATAAGAGACCGTACCAATCTGGGGGTGACCCATGCCCTGGCATCCCAGGAGTTCAAAGGTCATGTTTGGCTAAGCCATAAGCTTGAGGCCAGTCTGGAATATATAGTGAGATTGTGTCTCAAATATCGGAACAAAATAATAGAAAACAAAACTAGACCACACACACACACACACCAGTCCTTACCAGGCTATTCAGTGAAGACAGAAGATCAGTAACAGTCTAATGACATATACCTGCCAGGCGTAATAGCTCATGTCTATAATCCCAACTCTTGGGAGGCTAGCCTGGGTTATGTAGTGGGTCCTAGGTCAGCCAAGGATACATAATGAGACTCTGTCTCAAAACAAACAAAAAGATGGAGGAGGAGGAGGAGCAGGAGGAAGAACAAGAGGAAGAGGCCGGTCATGGTGGCACAACCCTTAACTCAGGCTTAACTAAGCAAAGATTACTATGCCTGACGCCAGCCTGGTCTGTGTAGCAAGTTCCAGGCCAGACAGGACAGAGTAATAAGAAACTGCCTCCAAATAAAATACAAAGCCCACCTGACCTTTACCTTTTCCTTATTTCTTTCTTAAGTGAAAACTGAGTACTTGGTAAACACTCAGTCCTCACTAACACGGTGTTCTTTTCACCCCATAATCACAGCAGGGCAATAGGACTTAGAGACCCAAGTGGGTTGGAAAATACAATGATCTTCAAGTCTGAACAGGAGTTAGTTCACCCAACCCCCAAGCTTGGTTCTGCTATAATCCGCCTGAGATCACGTTCAGTCTAGAGCTTTAGTTCACGTCTTTGGAGTCGGGAGGTTAATATCTGGCCTACACCCGGATCTCATGTGGCCGTTTTCAGAGTAGAGACCAGAGTGTGAAAACAGACCATGTATGTATATAAAATGTTAATAATTTTTATTTTTATCGTTTGGAACCTTTTAAAAGAAGAAAATATGGTACAAATAGAAAAAAAAACATAAGACAATGTATAGCTGAAATGCTTTTGGTATGAGATGAACATGCTGTTGCAATGATGTGTCTTGGGTCACTAGGAAGGTCAGTAACACAGCAAAAAGAAAAGAGAGGTTTCCAGACTCTTGGCCTGGCTTCTATCTCTAAGTCTAGACTGAAGATAACGGCTGCAAATGTCTGAGTCAATTTGTTTTCTTTTAAGCAAGGTTTTATTTTTTTCCTTTTCCTCCTGACTTCTTTTTAGGGCTCTAAAAAAATCACCCCCTTCCTTTCCACAACCACCCCTGGGAAGCCTGCCCAGCATGCAAGTACTCCTCCCACCTCTTTGCAAAACTGCAGTGTAGAAAAGCTCAGAGGGTTTCAGTAGAGAGCTCTGCCCAGGCCAGGCCAGCCATCAACAAGCTAGTGATAACAGCAGCAGGAAAGGAGAGCTGGCAGGGATTTCTGGAAAAGATGATTGGCCAAATAATGACTAGTTCCCTTATCTGAATGACCTTTTTATCTTTATCCCTCCTCTCCAAATTATCCTTACCCCCAAAGTCTCAATGGGTCTCAGAATCCAGACACAGGGAAACGGAAGAAAAAAAAAAAAAAAACAACTGGCTTGGACATGGAAGGGTTAGAGATCATTCAATAGAAAGCATTTAGCACAGTACTCAGCCATTCTTACGGTGAGACCTTGAGAAGAAGGGTGAATTGGATGCATGGGCGGCAAGACAGTATCATTATTCTAGTCAACTACCTTAGATGCTACCTGGGGGACTAATAAGAACAGAAAGGACAGCAATGACCATACATAGCAGCTATTATTTATTAGGCACTTACCAAGTATTTCTAGCTATGCTATGAGGAATAGCTATTACTGCTTCAGCAGAGGATCTGAGCTTGGTTCTCAGTACCGTACTGGGCACCTTACAACCACACATAATTCCAGTTGCAGAGTGATTTGACACCTTTGACCTCTATAAACATCTGTAGTCATATACCTACACACATATGTCCTCAGAGTTCAGAGCCGAGACAGGCTTTGGTTCCAGCCTAGGCTCCAGGTTTTGGTCTGTGTGTGTCTGGATTCTGAGGTCCACTGAGATTTTTCAGGGTGAGGATTATTTGGAGAGAAGGGGTAAAAATAAAAAGGGCATTCAGGAAGTAGTTATTATATTAGCCTTGTGGGAAGCAGAGTCAAGGCATAGAATGAAAGTCTAGTCCTAGGTCTGCCATTTTATCTACCTGAGCCACATCTTTCTATTTATAAAAGGAAAGGTTGGGTTAGATTAACAGTTCACATTGAGGACAGAAAACTGATCCCACTGCAGACCCAATGAACCACATCCCTGCAGAGATGCAGGTTATCATTCTCTGATCCGGTTTTAGCAACCAAGGGTTAGGACCCATTGGGAACGCAAGGGTAAAGCAGCTTCTGAAAGTTAAATGAAGGAACAAATACTTTCCAAACCTTTTCTTTGTATCACCAAAGTTAGAAACTAAAAGCCATCCATTTTCTGACTGCCTCTTCATAACAAAAGCTCACAGCTAACTCCGAAGCAACAATGTGTAACAGAAAGAACACTGAAACAGATACTCTAGAAACATGGATCCAAGTCCTAACTTCACTTCACTTTTGCTCTGGGCAAAACTTCTAATGTCTTTATATGCCTCATTTCCCACGCTGTCACACCAAATACCAAGGAGACCACTGACTCTGCAGAGTTCTTTGAAGGATTCAGTGAGAGAAAATAAAGGCAAACAGCACTTTTGTTTGTTTTGTTTTACAGTGCTGAGGATCAGACCCAGGGCCTCACTGATGCTAGGCGAGTGATCTACCAGTCAGCTACACACCCAGTCAATAAAAATCAATCATTTAATTCTCAATAAACTGGTTTTTATTCCAAGAAGTGGGATGGTAGAAGTGAACTTAAAGGTCTAACTAGAGAAAATGGTTGATGAAAGAATATTGAAAACAGAATGGTGTAGGATCCTAAGTGCTGAGTATTCCTATCAGCACTTTTTCCTAACTGAAAAACCAGATGGATAAAGAACCACAAAGATGCAAGACCACTGACAAGTGTGAAGGGCAAGACAGTCGATAGTCCCAGTCATCTGAACTCATAATCACAAGCTTGACATTACTCACAAAGGCACAAGCCTCACAGTCTTTTTATGCGTATCAAAATTACAGAAGTAACTGGCAACATTAAGGGCCATCAAGTGTAATGGCACCGCCAAAGAGATAACCTCATCACCGGCAAACAGAAGAGCCTCTGGGGTCCAACTCCTCATTTACCACTGCTAGTCCTCCCCAAATCTTTCATCTACGAGTCAAGGAATGGTGGTCCAGAGAAGGGAGACTACTTGTTCAAGGTGTTCACTGAGGTGAGAATGAGCTGCGGAATCTTGGAGGGATCTTGGAGGAATGAGGAGGTGTTCTTGACAGTGTACACCTGTAGTCAGTCCTAAGATCTGATCACCAGAACACTGGCTGCCTGGGTGTTGCTTTGTTCTACATTTATGACATTCCTCATATTTGCACAGTAAGTAAACATCTATAAAAACTACTATAAATAATTCTCCAAGTTCAAAAGTATGTTTTCTAGTGTTTACAATCACCAGAAAGCAGAGGAAGTTGAAAGAGGTGCCAGAGACAGGCAGTAACATGAGATCCCAGGAGACCTTTCTATGAATACAATTCTTCAACCCCCTCCGCAAAAGAATCTGAGAAAACATCTCAGTGCTTAGGACAGCCAAGTCTGAACATCCTGACCTTGGTGCATACGATCCTGAGTTATATATTAGCAGAATTGATTCTGTAAAATGCACAGGGGAAACACAGGGGACAGCAGTGAGTGGCTGTAGCTTAGTGCTGTGGCACCTGGTTATATATCCTTAGAGAACTCTCCTTGCCCCAGAGCACCCCATTAAGAGACACAATGCCTTGCATCAGGCCTCTCTAGCCGGAATTAATCGTGCCTTTCTCTTTATCTTTTGTGGTACATATTTTTGTTAGGAATTCACAAATACATCACATAAAACAAGACGACAAGCTTCAGATGTCAGGATCTAGAACACCATTTCTCTGATAATGCTTAGTACAATGCTCCAGGTCTAGCAAAAACCTGGATTTGGCTAAGAAGTCAGTTAACTCAGAATTTTTTCTCCTGGCATCAGTACAATAGATGACCATTCCAGGTTCCAATTCTCTTTGGCTGGAAGAAACTGTTCTCACTTGTGAGGTTTCCTGGATGGTGCATACTCCTGGTTCTGGAGGAAGTCTATTTAACCAGCACTACCCTGCTCATCTGAGAGGGATTAGGCTAACGGGTGTTATTTTCACCTTGCTGGCACACCCACATCTCTCCTGTTTCCTTGTGTGGGGGTTGGGTTGGTTAGGGGTCCCACGTGAAAGGTAGTCCCCTCAAAAAGTTCATTCATACTTGAAATAAACCTTTTTTTTTTTTTTTTTGGAGAAAGGGTGGGAAGATAGTGGTGGGCATGGAACACAAATCCACATATGTTTGCAGCCACTAGGATGGAACACTCTTGTCATTTCCCGAGAGTCACGAGCATTTACTGTATGCTAGAAATCTCAGGCCAGTCTGAAAGGGTAGATCTCGTCCTTGATTTATGAGCTCGTACCACAGAAGCAAAGAGCTAATTTATATTCACAGGAGTGCTTCCATCCTCCCTCTAAGGAGCTCTGGAAACCCATTAGTATTCCTGGGGGAATCAAGCCATCTAGTGGGTACTGTATGTTCAGATTTTAGCGATGCATTTTGAACCTGAGAAACTATACAAAAATATAAAACATTAACAATACTTAAAGCTAATCAACTTTCTAACAGGTTTTTGTTGCTTTCATAGTGACTCTCACTGAGATAGTTGGTGACTGGTGTAAACTCAGACATAATTGTGGGAGCTTACTGAGAATCATCAGCGGTGGGATAATTGAACAACAGCTTTAAACTAATCGGTTTGGCTGTGAGTCTGGAGTCCAAGAGATCTAGCTTCCCTTAGGGAAGTAGGAGGCATGAAGAAGCATCTGAAGGGAACACTGGCTTTAGGAAGGGCGGTGTGACAGTGGGAAGAACTTGAGATTTGGAACCTGAATCTTGGTGTACTCGCTATGAAACTGAGTGCGTCCAAGGCCCTTACTTCGTAAAGTTTGTAAAGACACTAAAGTTTTCTAGGAAGAAACATCTGTGGTCCCTGCACACAGGGACCCTGCTCTAAAAAATCTCCCTCAGTACCTTATTGTAGGAGAAATCTGGAGTGGGAGGGAATCTTGAATTCATTGTTCCCAAACTTCCAGTGTTTGACTAGACAGGACCTGTGAATGCAGTCATCTGGCCTCTGTGGGACAAGTCAAAGGACTGCATGCAGGAGAGCTTGATAGGACCCAGCTTGCAACTGGGAGCTCTTCCTCAGCCTCTGCCTCTAGTTCTGCACCCACTGGAGCTAGTGCTGCTCCAGCTTTCTACTCATCCCTCAAGTTTGCTCTTGATGCTCAGCATATCTAGTTGTTTTTTTTCCACTAGTGTCCCAAAAGGAGAGCCATCCTTTTAATATGACTGGGATGGCAAACACATTAATATCCTATGTACTATATAGGCCCTCCAGAACCTGTGGGAGCTGATTCCATTACATAGCTAGACACGAGTCAGGGAGAAGAGTTGAGAAGGATATGTCATATAAATTACAAAGGACTGCACAGATACCCAGTAGCATTAAAACCACTACTATTCTCATCCGACTAATGAAATCACAGCAAAGAACTTTCCTCCCCAACAGACTTGACCAGCTTTTCAGTCACTCCTTATCACATTACCAGGCTCATTCTGCAAGGTATTTATTGCTGTCATTTACTTGCTTTGTTTTTCATTTGTCTCTTTCTACTTGACTATAAGATCTCTTAGAGGTTTAAATTCTACATATCCTGTTTACTTCTGATGCCTCAATGTGGTGACCATAAAAATAATCCTCTTAGCTGACATAGTGGCACATGCCTTTAGTTCCAGAAGACACAGACAGATCAGTTTGAAGCTAACCTGGTCTATACAGTGAGTCCCAGACTAGCCTGGGCAATACAATGAAATCCTGTCTTTAAAAACAAGAAAAGGAAAACAAACAACTCCCTCAAACCCAACAAAAGGAAATAAAAATCATGCCTCTGATGTGTTCTAATGTGGGCAGCATAACTGATGGACAATCTGGGCAGCCAGCTTTCTGCATCCCTTCCTGTACTTGTGAGCTGTTCTCAGTGCCAGAAGAACCAGAACAGGCCTACTTAAATGAGACATCGAACTTCATTAGCAGATGCCTTTGGCTGGAGAACCTGCACTGAATGGCTGAGCCTGTCTTAGCCCTATGTGGTGGGCTATTCCCTTTTCTTGCCTCTCTCTTTTACAGGTATCAGGCCAGCGTGCTTCTCTTGGATGTTACCTCCTTCCTCTTGCCCTCTTCCTAAACCCCTCACCTTAATTCATCCAATAATCTTTCAGGGTATCTAAACTTTTCTAAATACTGGGTGGGCAAAACAATCTATCCATGGCCACGATCCTCTTCTAGACATCAACTGTGTTGATACCAATATGGCTGGCTTCTAGTAGGAATGAAGACATCTGTAATGAGTCTGAAGAAACTGGAGGTATTGTTTAGGTCAAAGGCAAAAGCTGGCTCAGGCTAAAATCATAGGCAACAAGAATTCTCTGGGATGTCTTGAACGGATAAAGGAAGATCAGCTCTCATTAAAGAATGGAGATAGTAATAACTCTTTTCTAGGCCCCTGTTTGTCTGCTGAAGCCTCCGGACAGGCACTATGACACTTTACTCAAGGACCCCATACGTAGAATTTATGAGTATGGCTTAACAGTTAATAGCACAGGTTCTAGGGCCAAATATTTCGGGTATAAATTTCAGCTCCTTTGTTTTCTAGTTATGTGAACTACAGAAAGTTATTTAACATCTCTGTGCCACTGTTTTCTTATATATAAAATGGGAGTGACAGTAATAAAAAGCATTTATTTTAAGTATTGGAAGAACTACAACCTAGAAAATGCTTAGAACACTGCCTTTTATATAGTAAACTCTAGAAATTGGTTGTTTCACCATTAGTAGTAATTCATTTAAAGAGACATTTGCCTAGGATTGATCCTAAGGACTGCTAAAACATAACAACAGGCACCTCGGTTTTTGAACATTATACTAACTCAAAAGTATAATGCACTTCAATCACCAATGTTGGTAATCTTTATTTAGTAGACAAACTAATCATAGGCAACAAAAATTATTTCAAGTTTGAACGAAAGAGAGACAAGGGTTACTTAGGTTATCACAGAAATCGAAAGTCGAATGGAATTCATGGGAGCCAGGCAGTTGGCGGGCACCTGCGTTCCCAGCTCTTTTGGAATATGCTGAGACTGTGGGATTGCTTAAGCCCAGGACCTGGGCAACATAGTGAGACCCTGTCTCAAAAACAAATAGACAAAACAACTACAAGAACAACGAAGGAACCAGAATAAAATCATATGAGTGGCAGGACCAACAAAACCTCATGAAGGCTGTATGAGGACCATAGAGAAGGTAGCAGCAATTTACTAGCCATATATACAACAGGTATTTAAAATACATGCTTATTGTGTATTAATACTATCTATCCTCTAGTTTTAAGGGGATTCTTAGTCTTTATAATAATCTTGCAATTTTTTTTTTCATTTTACTGATTAAGATGAAAATTGAGGGAGAGAAGTAAGCCAACTTAAGTGATAGTTAAGTTATAGACTGGACCTACTAACATGATCCTACAATACTGTGTATAAAGTATCTTTACAAAGTATAAAGCTTTCTAAGGATTGGAGATGTAGCTCAGAGATAGAGTACTTGCCTAGCACATAACAGTATCTTAGGTTTGATACCCAGAGCCACAAAAAAAAAATCAATTTGCCTTCTATACTAATGTATACATGTATGTGTATAGGCAGTGCTTTTGTTTTTGAGACAGGGTTATCTTATGTAGCCCAGGCTTGCATAAAACTAGATGCCACTATGTCTAGCTAATGTTTGAAGATTTCAAAAATGGCAGATTTTGTCAATATCAACATTATTTGAAATGTTGACTGAAAGTACGAGCCCTGGATTTTCATTCTTGTTTTGCTAGCCAGTAGTATGATCCTGAACAAACTTGTGCCCCTTTCTGTGACCTCTGGTCGTGTCGTCATTTAAGAGTTCAGAACTAAGCATTCTCCAGGGATCTCATATCCAGAATCTCCTATCCTACCCTATCTATTCCCTTCTGTCTTGGCTGGTTGTTCAGGATAATGAGATTCACCAGTCATGAAGAATTATGTTTATTTTCTGCACACAGAAAAGGGGTGAAGAGGTAGGAAATAAGAAAACAGCAAAGAACTGGCATATACATTAAATTAAAATGAGTTTTTTTTTTATTATACTTTTATACCATTGTTTTAATATTTAAAATTTCTGTTATTTTGGTCTAACTCTTATGAATAAAGTTAGAATTTCTTTTTTAAAAATGTGTATGAGTGTTCTGCCTGCATGTTTGCACATATACCACATGCATGCCTGGTGCCTGGTGCCTGTGGAGGCCAGAAGAGGGAGTCAGAGCCCCTGGAACTGGAATTACAGATAGTTGTGAGCTATTATGTGGGTGTTGGGAACTGAACCCAGGTCCCCCAGAAGAACAGCCAGAGCTCTTCACTGCTGGACCATCTTTCCAGTCCTAAAGTTAGAATTTTTTGATACTCCTTTCCTATCCCAACAGTGCATTTCTCAAAAGAACATTTGGAAATGAGTTAGACGTTTTAAAACAAAATACTTCATACAATAATTTTCAAAGTGATAGCCAAACACTGCAACTAAATAATTTAACTGTTTTCTATTAGTGGCCAGATGGGGCTTGATATTAAAGCTAAATTCAGAAACATAATTTAAAATTAAAAAATTTCACATTTGATATTAACTTAGTTGAAAACAACAACTGGTAGATATGATTTGGCACTGATTTAGCCATCATTCAATTAATAGTATGTAATCTTGCTAACAAGGAGGCAGAGCCACCAAGAAGAGCCCAGGCCAAGCATGGACTAGAATCCCAGCACTTAAATAGCTCGGCAGCCAATCTGAGGTCGAGACCAGCCTCAGGCACATGTGTCTGAAACCCACACAAAGATAAGGGTTACAAAGGAAGTTTGGCTGAGTGAACAGAAAAAGCAGGTACTCTGTAATATAAGCTGAATGAGTAAACAGAACAGAAACTGAGGCATCTCTTTAAACTGTGGGCTGTGGAGTCCAAGAGGAAGCGGAAACCTGTTCAGGGAAAGCAGAAGCAGATTTTCGTCAGAAATTCAGGTGGACAGACCACTGTAAACACAGACATCTTCCAGTGGGCAGTGAGGCCTTGTCCAATGACTTAATGTCTGGAAAGACTCTCATACAGGAGAAGAACTAAATTAAAAACAGGACAGGGTCATCCTAGGTGAGATTGAAGACTGCACAAATGTTAACATGGCAAAGAAAATGAGGCAAAAAAATCTCAGGGTTATCCTAACTGGAACAGAGGAACAGGGTCAGAACTCAGCCAAGGGGATGGAGAATCCCCAGACCATGGTATCATGCTGCAGTGGTGTGTGCAGATGCTGAACTGGATGGTGGAGTTCTGAGGTCTGGGGCATGATTGCAGAAGCAGAGATGGGGACCAGCTGATCTTGACACTTAGCAGTACCTCTAAATCACTGTTTCCAAATGCTTCCATTCTACTGATGGCTTAAAGCACAGCCTCTGTTTTTCATCTGTGAACTTTTAGAAATGGCCATTTAAAAATAGGGTCGTCATTTTTTTTTTTTAATGGTAGAAACTACAGGAAAAGTATCATTTTTAAAAAATTTGTTCATGTTTATTGGTTAACTTTTAGCCAATGGGAATCTTTTCTTCCTTTTCTTTCTTTATTATTTATTACAATTTATTCACTTTGTATCCCAGCTGTAGCTCCTCCCTCATCTCTTCCCAGTTCCACCCACCCTCCCTCTTCTCCTATGTCCTTCCCCTAGTCCACTGACAGGAGAGGTCCTCCTCCCCTTCTATCTGACCCTAGCCTATCTGGTCTCATCAGGACTGCCTATATCATCTTCTTCTGTGGCCTGGCAAGGCTGCACCCCCAAGGGAGAGGTGATCAAAGAGCCTGCCACTGAGTTAATGTCAGAGACAGCCCCTCCCCCCCTCAAGGGATGACACTTGCTGGAGAGGTTGTTGAGAAAGGGGAACCCTCCTCCATTGCTGGTGGAATATGACCTTGTACAACCACTTTGGAAATCAATCTGGCACTTTCTCAATTAGGAATAGTGCTATCTCAAGATCCAGCTATACCACTCCTGGGCATATATCAGAAAGATGCTCAACCACACAATAAGGACATTTACTCAACTATGTTCATAGCAGCTTTGTTCGTAATAGTCAGAATCTGGAAAGAACCTAGATATCCCTCAACCGAGGTATGGATACAAAAATTGTGGTACCTTTACACAATGGAATACTACTCAGCACTTAAAAATAAGGAAATCATGAAACTTGCAGGCAAATGGAAGGAACTAGAAAAGATCAACCTGAGTGAGAAAAGTATTATTTAATAGGACTGTCATTTTACACATACACAAAAGAACATATTATTCACATATACATACACAGAGGGTCTCTAAACAAAGAAGTGTAATCTAAAATCTGATCACACGTAGTATAAAATCAACTATATTTTCCTCCTCATGTTTTTCATTTTGTTATTGACTGATAAAAATTTTTCTTAACTTAATACTGGCCTGGAGGTCCATGTTTTGAGATACCTACCATAGTCAGTATTTTCATACTGTGTTCCAGCCTTAACAGAAAAGCATGGGAAGAGAGCATTTAGGTCTTGCTCAACTTGTAGCCTTTGACTCTCTCCCTCCAATATTCAAATTGATTCCTATTCTCCCTTCAAGTATTGTTTTGCATGTACGATTTGGTTTAAAATTATGCTTGAAGTAATGTTTACTGTTGGAGACTGTGATATCTAGACACTGGATCAGTAACATGGTTGAAATCTAAAATTGAAACTTTGACTCCCAATTTAGACCTTGGAGAAATGACCACATCTGTGAGCTTTGTAGCTTCCAGAATCCTAAGGACAACTATCTATAACTGGATATTTAATCAGACTCAAGATTTTCAGGGATCTAGGAGTACCACTTAATATAAATGCCACTTAGTACAAAATACAAAAATCTAGTTCTACCTCTAGTAAAAAATTAAAGTTAGACTGAGCTTTGGAATCTACTCTGGCAATTCAAAAAATTATTGTTGCTTTCCTTCTGTATGGTAATCAGAAGTCATCCATAAATAGCAATAAAAAAGAAGGGGTGGGAACAGGGAATCTCCAATCACAGCTGAAAGCTGTCCAAAGCTGAGAATTTGGGACTGGACTGCTCCTACCTCTCAGTCTGTGGGTTTTGGCAGGTAACACTAGACTTAATCTATGCTGGCTGGCTCGGAGGTGAGGGGGAGTGTCTCTTATAAATAGACAGAACAGGAAGAAGGATCAAGGCTTAGAATGGAGAAAGGGTCACGCTTTTCCCAGTCACCTTTTCCTCCTCTAGAGTCTGGAGTTCTCTGAAGGTCAAGGCTGGGGCCTGTTCCAGAAATGCAGAAAGTTCTGTGAAAATTTATGGAGTTTGTGTTCCATTCAAGACCTGTTCTTTGGGTGACTAGACCAAGTTGTAAAATAATAATATTAATAATAATAAGCAAAAGAAGAAAGAGATCTGATACTTCATAACTACTTCGAATAACTTTTTTTTTTTTTTTTTTTTTTTTTTTAAGGCAAAGGGATCTCAGATCTGGCTGGAAACTGGTCTGGGTGATTGTTTTCCCCACTGTCTCAGCGGAAACAAGAGCGGGTGATTCGGCAGGCAGCCTCCGCCCCTGGGCTGGGGCTTAGGTCAGCCTCCGCCCTGTTCTTTGCTCCTTAACAGCTGGGCTGCAGTCTGGGAGATGCCGATTCTCACCTCCCACACTGGCTCTCAGCTTCCAACGAGGGTCCCAAGAGAAGCTGGGAGTCTGAGCTCAGAGAAACAACACCAAAAGGTGGGGGAGGGAACAGGGAAGAAAAGGCCTCCCAGGGACAGGAGAAGGGACACACTTCTCCCCTTCCCACCCTATTCTACTCCCAACTCTCCCTCCCACTTCAGCATGGGGTGGCAGGGGAGGACACGGTTGTCAAAAGGCATCTGTGTGGACAGTAGCTCTCCCACAGCTTTCTCTGCTGTCCAGCAGAAATAGGGGGTCTAGAGAGGAATGAGCTGTTTGAGGACCCCTCAGTGACATTCTTCCACAGGATGCTAAATATTTTCCCAAAGCATTCCTGTGAGTGTTGTCTGACCCCAGATGGAATCCAAGACTTGAAATATTCTGCTGGGGAGTTAGTTGGGAAACTCAAGGATTACTAGAAGTTTAAATATTTATAAAACATTTTGGGGGGCAGCTTCGTCAATTTATTTATTTTTTTTTTCAGTAGAGAAAAGAAGAGAGCATCTAGAACTCTGGGAATTTCATTCTGCCGACTAAGGCTAACTACTGCCACAAAATTCTTGCCAAGGAGAAAAGGAGAAGTGAAAATCTAATTCCATTGAGAGGATATGGAAGAGACTTTGGCCTTATTTCAAATCTTTACCGGTTACAAAATGAGCTTCAGTGAGCTAAACTCTTTGAGCTCGCATACATTCATAGTGGCTTTCTGGCTACTCTGATACAGAACACGTTAGTCTGCTAATTTAGTTGTCAGAGGCCACTGTTAATACACATTAACAATATACAGCACAGCACCTGCAAAATAATCAGCTCTTAGTGATTTACAAACGCCCTTCTGCTCTTCCTTCTGGTTGCCTGTTTTGTGACTTAGAAGCAGCCCTGCCAGACTTGTCTGTGAAGAGTTTAGAACAAATGAGAAGGAGTTAGCAAACACAGCCCGAGGATACACACAAGCCCTGAAGCTTAGTGCCAGCACCTCTGCTTTCAGGACGGCCGCTGAGTGCTCTGGAAGCTCCCTGTCCCTCCTTGTGCAACAGGAATAATGTCAGTTGCCCAGGTATATATTTAAATCACACTGTTTATCTTGTTCTATGGACACAAAGAATATAATTTTTTGTTTTGTTTTGCTTTGTTTCAAGATAGGATTTTGTGTGTGTGTGTAGTCTTGGTTGTCTTGGACTTGCTTTGTAGACCAGGTTGGCCTTGAACTCATAGTGATCTGCCTGCCTCTGAGTGCTGGGATCAAAGGCATATGCCACTATGCCTGACTACAAAGAACATCTTTGTTTCATCATCATCATCCTCACTATATGAAAAGCAGTACTTGGCAGCTACTGTTCCTACACATTTCCCTGATGCTTCCTGTGTGATCTGTATAACCTTCCCAACAACCCTGTTGTATCATTGCCATTTTCCAGATGATAAAACCATAAGAGGTAAAAATTTACTTATTTGATGTCAAACAGCAACTAAACAGAAGCCCAGGGTTCCAGAACAGCTGACCTGCCAGATTCCATAGCGGCTCTGTGGTTCCTGGGCAGCAACTGAAAAGTGAAGGAGGGAGGGCGACACAGGAAGACAGTCCTCAGCTTTCGGGATTCAAAGGGTGATGGCTTTCCTAACACTGGCTGGCTCCTCAGCACATGAATAATTCATCAGAGCGTCTTCTGAAAGCTGGTTCTTTTTGTCTGTGGTGCGTCTGGCTGGGGACAGCGCCCACGGCCAGCCCGCACTGTGAGGACCCAGACACGCCCCCTGGCAAACACAGCTCAGTGTAGCTATCTGCTTCCTTAGGTGAAGTTTCGATAGTGATTTTGATTCCTGGAGGGAGGGAGGGTTTCAATTTATACACACAGAACAAAAGTGGGCCCTGCATACATGACACAGACTCTTTTTGGCCTTTGTTCCCTTCTTTCTGGAGCATTAGCCTGGGTTTCCTTTTGGAAGCTCTTGGTTAGGGAACTGATGTCTTCTCCAACCTATGTGAATATTCAGACTCAGTTTCATTTCTGGTCTAGCTTGATCCCTCAGGTTTTATACTAGATGTTTGGCTGGAATATGTAAGGAATTGCAGGGTAGCAGTAGAAATAAGAATCTGGGGGTGGCAAGAAAGTTGAGGGAAAAAAAGAAAAAACAGACACACTCCATCTGCTACAGAAACTCTTCCAGCTGAAAGTAAAAAACAGAAGTGTTCAATGGATCCCATTGAAACCCTTAAGGGAATAGGGAGGCAGATAAAGAAAAAGGAGTATCTGCTTGAAGGAGGCTCCCCATGTGGACGACTATCTACAGGGTTGGGCAGCAATCAGGTGACCCAGACATGGAAAACAGTGTGCACAGTCCTGGGGAACATGCAGATGGTGTGCCGTCGAGACCTGTTGTTTGACTGATGAACCCACAGAGAAGAGAAGTGCTGGCAGGACAGGGGCTGTTCTGCATTAAGGAGACTGGGGCTTGGAGCTAAGTGACACTTGCTCACAGAGCCCTTGAGCAGAGAGCTGAAACCGACATTCTCACTGCAGCTACCGACACACCAGCGGAGTCCACTCACGGGACTGAAGACCTAGAAGTCAGATGAAGAGTGCTGTAGCCTCCAGACGAGAGCACGCTGAGGTGGTGAGGAGGAACCCCTGAGCCAGCTGTGGAACCCCCATTCAGGGCCATCAGGAGGGCCTGGAGTCTCTTACTCAGGTCCCAAAGGGGGAAATGTGCTTACTTAAGCCAGGGACTCCCATTCCAGGAGCGCAGGGACAAAGAGACCTAATTTAAAATGTGGAATCAACCTCAACTGAAACTCGAATGCTAGCGTTGTCATTTTCTAGCTGTGACCATGGGTTGACATTACTGCTACCTAAAAGGATTACTATTACTTTTTAGTAGGGATTTCTTTAAAGTTTATATTCAGAGCACATATGTTATTTCTTTTTACGACTGCTAAAGGTTAGGCCGAGGCAGTTCAGGGTATTCCCTTCCTAAGGCGAGTGCTCATCCAGGGCACAGGCCTCAGCAGGCCAGAGCCGTATGAAAGAAGAGTTTCAGGGTCTGATTCTAGTTTGGCAGCTCATTGTACTGAGCCCAGGTCAGGAGTGGACAGACAGAGAGAATCTTTAAGTGTTGTTATAGTGGTCACACAACTTCTGTAATTAAAAAAGTCACAGAATGACTTATGAATATGAGCTACTAGTAAGTTCTAAAATTAGTGGGAAGATTCGTAAGAAGGAAAGATTTTTACATGTCAGTGAGGTTGAGAGTGACAGAAGATACAATGTCCACCTTTGGCTGCTATATGAGCATGAATGGGTTTTCACACCTCTCCCACACAGAAAACACAGATACACACACAAGCTGAGGTACTTTCTTTAAAAGAAGGGGGGCTATCAAAGCTCAAACATAAAGTCAGTATTTCATTCTTTTATCTGTCCTCAAGTGGATATATGGGAACACAAGGCTATGTATCAATAGCCACAAAGGATGACTAAGAAACAAGCAAGCCAACTGTGAGATGGTCTGAAATAGATGGACTAGAACAGAGAGAAATGAACCAGAGGTGTGATCAAAGGGAGATCTTCCCTAAGGCATGGCTGACAGGTGGCAAGGCACCTGTGTGGAAAACAGGAGTGGGAGAAGTTGAGAGCTGACAAATGGTGGCAGCGTCAAGGTACCTGCAGTATCATTATCATTAGCATCATCATGTCCCTAGCCTTTCTTGATTCCCCAGTGGAGCATTACTGGAATCAGGAGGTCCATCCATATCAGGCTAGCTCAGTTATACTTTCTTCATTTGCCGATTATTTGTGCCAAAAAAGAAATCTTAACCTGAGCCAGTTTTCCTGACTAGAGGAAGCTGAGGTCTCGGCAGAATCCCCTGGGAGAAAGTCATGTTAGTTCTCATACCTGTGCTCTCCTCAGCCTGATTGAAGCCACAGATCTGGCAGATGCTCTGGACCCACTTATTCATGTCAGCCTCTGTCTCAGCCACCAGGTAAAAAGTGCGTTCACTGGTCTTGATATCAAACACAAAACTATCCTGCAGCTCTTTCTTGTTGAAGGTCAGGCCCGCATCCACCTGCTCACAGAAGTTCAGATTGATGATCCGCAGGGGTTTCTTGGAGTGCTCGTTCTTGTAGTATTCCAGCACATCTGGGTCGCCACTCATCCTGCCGCTCCGCAGTATAAACCAGCGTTTCTTCCAGGCCTAATCACCAGAGAGGCAGCAGGAAGAAGGAGAAAAGACTATTAGTTATTTTAAAGCCATTATCAGGTCCTCACATATCATCAATTGAAGATGGGTATGACAGGAGGGTAGGGCCTGGAGAGAAAGGCTCCATAGTACACAAGAGACCCAACAGATTGTTCAGTGGATAAAGGTGCTTGCCACGAAGCCTAATGATCTGAGCTCAATCCCGGAAATCCACAAGATATGGAAGTTCTCATCTGATCTCCATGTGTGTATCAAGGCATTTGTGCTCCACCAAATAAATACTGAATTAAATTATTAACATTACTATATAAAAGAAGCCACTGAGCAGAGGAAGGCAAGAAGCCTCTGGCCACTGGCTACATATAACAAAACAACAGCATTCCCCAACAAGAAAAACAAAACGAAACCTCAAAATTCAAGCTCTCTGAATGAGGGGGAAGGAGAGTGTTATATAAATTTCCTATAAAGGATCCAGAATGTCAAGGCCAGAGGGCCTGGGACCTATGCCAGCTTTCTTTCCCACTTCATTCTCAGGAGGGCCTTTCTTTTCTTGACAAACTGTCTCTATTTCAATCACTGTCCTTGTGTCTCTAGGCCAATTCTTTATTCTGGGACACAAGAACCTGGCATTCTCAGCAGGTGCCCCTGGACTCATGCCTATTAACACAGGGACTGCAGGACCCTTCAGGCACTCACAAGCCTTTATTTTCCTTTCAGACTCCTCAGTTTAAAAAAGTGGAGGTTTTAGAACTTGTTAGTGTAGATGTAGTGCTACTATTCCTTTAGACTAGATACATACTCATAACATGTCAGGCTAGGGAACACTTGCAAAGCCACAAAAATCTCAGTTTGCAGGTGTAACGGACTAAGGCACTGTGAGTTAAAACAACTATGTCACACCAAGTGTAGCAGAAAAATAAATTTCCTAACTTCCTACAGTATACCTCTTACCAAATCATGATGTTTTTGAAGAATCACTGCTGAGAAATCTTTGTGAAAATTCTCTGAGCATCTACCTTTAGGTCTTTCAGTCTGGTTTACTGACATATGTTTACCTAGGACCCATGGTAGTTCCTTGCTCATGCCAAACATTCCACCTATTTTAACGAAAGGATAAATGCCTCATATTATCCCATATTATAGAGTTGAAAACTTGGCTACATATGTTCTTATGCTGCCTTCTATACTGTATCTCTTCAACAAGACTGAGTAAACTCTGAGCAGAACTAATACACAATGGTCAAAAAGACAAACTCCCAATCAATCAAAAAACTAAATACAGTTATGGAGCTTTGGGGAGTCTGCACTCTATGACAGACTGTATGGTGTTCAACTAAGTTATTTACTTCTTTGGATCTTTCCTTACCTATATAATGAGAATTGTAACTACCACTGTTATGATCTACCCTATTTAAGACATAGGTTTCTTTTTATGCAAATGAACTTAGAGTACTATAAGTGTCAAGAATTATTATTACTATTATCATTACTATTAGTATTATGATTACTTTCACAATTTTTCAACCTCTAGGGAGCTATATTAATTCTGCCAACACTTCATACTCACCTTTTATCCCTATTCTCAATTTCTTCTCTAACCGCTTTCTTTACCCCTCCTTATAATCATTTCCTTGCTTCTTTTTTTTTTTCATTTTTCTTGCTTACTTGGCAAAACCACAACCTCCAGCTAGGTCTAATGTTCTGCCTACTCTCCTTGTTCTCACTTGGTAGTTATGAAAGGCGGGGGGTGAGGGAGGAAGTAAAATAGCTATTGCAGACTGGCCTCCCTGGGCTGCCACACAGACCACTCACAATGCTCAACAATCCTATTGACCTAGTCTAGGACTTCCCTGTGTTCTTTGACAACAATCTCTGCTCTTTCCTCTTTAAAGCTCCAAAATTCCACTCCTTTCTCATGCAATCAAAAGAGATCTGATGCCACGGTTATCAATGCACCAGCCTCCACAGTCACATTCTCTGTGCAAAGAGTACAGGCAGCTCTCCTAATAATTTATATCAGCCGTCTTCCTGAGGCACATACCCTTTCAAACTCCCGGAACATAGCTTCAACAACTGCCCCCATTCCAGAGTAGCTGTTTCTTCCTTCCCTACTAGAATCATTTCCACCATCTCAGAAAAAAGGCAAAGGGTGTCCTAAATCCACATTCATCTCTGACTTTGGTTCAGCCTTTCAACTGTTCTTCAGTTAAGCTTCAGGCAGTTTCTATAGCACTGTGCTTACTTGTTTCCCCTACTCCCATATGAAGGCGCCTTTACCAGGCCATTCCCCACTGGACCTCTGGCACACCAGACCCAAGGTGAACACTCCAGTGCTGCTAACTCTTGGACCTTA
Organism: Meriones unguiculatus; assembly: GCF_030254825.1. NCBI lineage: Eukaryota > Metazoa > Chordata > Mammalia > Rodentia > Muridae > Meriones > Meriones unguiculatus. Next base: position 82,688,595 of record NC_083361.1, on the reverse strand, counting down.
TTGTGATCAGGAGCATTTTGCAGTTGTCTACCATCCTGCCTTCATTGACACCCCACCGGGCTTCGGCGCCCAGTGTCAAGTTCCCGCTTGGTACTGCTTTTCATATGCCAGTGCTGCCTTTCTTCCTATTCTCTAAGTGCTAGAAAACTCCAATGCGTAGCTCTTAGATGGGCTGTGTCTACGCCCACCACCGGCAGCTTCCGAACATCGACCTCTAGCCTAGCCCCATCTGCTGAACCTGAGTCCTCTAGCCAACTCTTCATCATCAAGCATTTCAAAACTAGGGAAGGGAAGAAATAAAGAAATTAAAGACTTTCTAGAATTCAAGGAAAAGGAAGACACACATACCCAAACTTATGGGGCACAATGAAAGCAGGGCTAAAAGGAAAGTTCATAGCATTAAGTGCCTTCATAAAGAAGTTGGAGAAATCTCATACTAGCAACTTAACAACATACCTAAAAGCCTAAACAAAAAGAAGCAAACACCCCCCAAGAGGAGTATACACAGAAAATAACCCAACTCAGGACTGAAATCAATAAACTGGAAACAATGAGAACAATACAAAGAATAAACAAAACCAAGAGCTATTTTTTTTTTTTTTTAGAAAATCAACAAGATAGACAAACCCTTAGCTAAACTAACTAAAAGGCAAAGAGAAAATATCCAAATTAATGAAATCAGAAATGAAAAGGAGAATGTAACAACAGACACTGAGGAAATCCAAAAAAATTATTAGGCCTTACTTCAAAAGACTGTACTCCACCAAAATTGGAAAATCTATATGAAGTGGGTGATTTTCTGGATAGATACCACTTACCAAAGTTAAATCAAGATCAGGTAAACAGTTTAATAGACCTATAACCCCTAAGGAAATAGAATCAGTCATTAAATGTCTCCCAACCAAAAAAAGCCTAGGGTCAGATGGCTTCAGCACAAAATTCTACCACACTTTCAAAGAAGAGCTAATATTAATATTCCTTAAACTACTTCACAAAATAGAAACAGAAGGAACATTGTCAAACTCATTCTATGAGGCCGGAGTCACCCTGATACCTAAACCACACAAAGACCCAACAAAGAAAGAAAACTTCAAACCAATATCCCTCATGAACATTGATTCAAAATGCTCAATAAAATATTTGCAAACCAAATCCAAGAATACATCAAAAACATCCACCATGATCAAGTAGGCTTCATCTCAGGGATGCAGGGATGGTTTAACATATGAACTCCATCAATGTAATCCACCATATAAACAAACTGAAAGAAAAAAAAAAGCATGATAATCTCCCTAGATGCTGAAAAAGCCTTTGACAAAATCTAATACCCCTTAATGTTAAAAGTCTTGGAGAAATCAGGGACATAAGGCCCATACCTAAACACAATAAAGGCAATATATAGCAAGCTGATAGCCAAGATAAAATTAAATGGAGAGAAAATTAAAGCAATTCCACTAAAATGAGGGGCAAGACAAGGTGACCCACTCTCTCCATATATATTCAATAAAATACTTGAAGTTCTAGCTAGAGCAATAAATCAACCAAAGGAGATCTAGGGGTATACAAATTGGAAAGGAAGACGTCAAAGTGTCACTATTCACAAATGATATGATAGTATATAAAAGTGATTCCAAAAATTCTTCCAGAGAACTCCACAAATAATATAAAATATCCTGGCATAATTCTAACCAAGCAAGTGAAAGGCCAGCATGACAAGAACTTCAAGTCTCTGAAGAAAGAAATTTAAGAAGATATGAGAAAATGGAAAGAGCTCCTATGTTCATGGGATTGGTTGGATTAACATAGTAAAAATGGCCATCTTACCAAAAGCAATCTACAGATTCAATGTAATTCTCACCCAAATTCCAACACAATTCCTTACAGACCATGAAAGAACATGGAGACTCAGCAAAGATGTACTGGCATTTTTTTCATTCAATGAATATCTTAACTTATTCAGTCTAATAGGTGTAATTTAAAAATAAGTTTTTATAACAGAAAGTAAGACAGGCAGGCAAGAGGATTACAGAAAAGAGAACAAGATAGAAGTATGTATTGAATTCTCTATGATGTGAGTTCTTTAGCTTCTGCCCTTTTCATTCTGAGACGTGCATTAATAAATATTTATGAAGGGGTTTGTGAGCTTTAGCTGGAAATGCCCATGACACAGATATGAAAAATTACTTTTTGATAACTCACATATAATGCAAGGACAACATGAAAATACAAGTCCTAAGTATGCTATTAAAAGAAAGCTTTCCACATACATAAAACCCTGAAAAAAAAGAGTGAAAGTGGATTACAGACTCAAACGTAATTCAATAACCTGAAGAGCCATGTAACTAAGCCGGGTTTATTCTGAGGAGGTAGAGCTGATCCAATATTTGAAACCAACAAATATAATCCACCATATTAAGCATATTAAGATTGTATCAACAAAGAAAAGGATACTCATTCATTATAAAAAAACCTCAGAAAACAATAATATAGTTAAACTTGCTAAATCTGATAATTTGCATAAAAAGATCAACAGCTAATATTACAGTGATTCTGAAAGACTAACAAAATTGCAAGCAAGACAAAGATGATCACTTCTCCAATACAGTACCAGAAGTTCTAGTTACTCAACAAAACAAGAAATAGCTATGAGAAACACACAAACCAGAAAAAAAAAAAAAAAAGACAAAAAAACAAAACAAAAACAAAAAAAAAACTGTCACTATTTTCAGATGATACAATTATGTGAAAATCCAAAAATAACTCCAAAAAACTTCCTAAAACATAGTGGTCACAGGATATAAGATAAGAATATAAAAATCTATTTACTTCTATATTATAGAAATGGTCTGTTACCATAGGCAATAAAAAATACATATTGTATCTGGGTGAGTAGCTCAATGGTAGAATGCTTGCCTACCATGAATAAAGTCTGGATTCAACCCTCAGTACCAAAAAAAAAAAAAAAAAAAAAAAGTGAAGAAGAATGAAAAGAAGGAGAAGAAGAGGAAGCAGCAGCAGCAGCGCATCATCATTTGAAATCACCTTTCTAAAGGTATAAATCTAACAAAACATATCCATGCAGGACATATAAATTATGAACCACACATGTTGATAAAATAAGTCAAAGTAGTCCTAAATGTTTAAACAGATATACCACATCCACAGATAGGAATCAATACAGTACATCTTCCAAAATTTATGTCTAGGTTTACCACAATACTTATAAAAATCCCAATGAAAAGTTTTGTTGATATAGACAGGCTTATTCTATAGAGTATATGGAAACAAAAAAGGACAAATATAGATAAAACAATTTTGGAAAAGAAGATTTAAAAAAGAATCAGGCACCATACATATATTTTTAATTTTATGTGTGTGTTTGTATGTTTGTGTGCTGTGTATGTATGTGTGTGTGTGTACAGCCAGTGCTCTAAACTACAAAGTCATCTTTCCAGCCCCAGTGTACGTATTTTAAATGTTTTATAGCTCTAGTGATCAAGACTATGGAGGAGGAAAGCTACAAACATACAGAACAAGGTAACAAAACAAAAAACCCAGAACTAGATCTACATGATATACCCGCTGATCTGTTTTTATTTATCTCTTTATTTGTTTGTTTATATTACTGCATTTATTTATTTATTTGGGGCAGGTGTGTCACATTGTAAGTGTAGAGGTCAGAAGACAACTTTCAGGAGTTGATTCTCTCCTTATACTATGGAGATGAAATCTGGGTTGTCAGGTTTGCCAGAAAACAAACCTACTGAAATATCTTGCTGGCCCCCACTGATTTTTGATAAAGGAGCAAAAGAAATTCAATGGAAGATAGACAGCCTTTTCAACAAATGGTGCTGGAAAAACTGGATCTTCATGTAGAAAAGGCCTGGGGAAGGAGTGGTGGTACACACCTCTAACATCAACTACTCATGAGGCTGAAGTAATAGGATTAAGAGCTCTGGGCCAACTTAGCCTATACAGAAAGAAACCATCTGAAAAACAAACAGGCTAACAAAACAGTATCAACAGATGAACCATGCATTTGAAAGTAAAATGTCAACGCTATAAAATATTTAAAAAGTAAGTAGAGAACTAGACATATGACTCAGCAGTTAAGAGAACAGGAGTTAGGTTCTCCGTGCACACATTAGGTGGCACCCTGGCCCCTGTAACTCCAGTTCCAGGGGATCTGACACCTTCTCCTGTCCCCTGAGGACAATTTTGTACACATGTGCACCCACACATACACAGATTCTCCAAATAAAAAAATAAATCTTTTTTAAACAGGTAAATAGGTGAATAGGTTTATTTGTCTTATGACAAACAAGTTTTCTTTTTAAAAGTTTCAGTTAAAACAAACATGAACTATGCTCTATACTATGTGGGATAAAAAAGAGCAGCAAGACCAAATATTCTTTTTAGGTAATTTAAAATGATTATGAAGTTGCAGGAAGACATTAATATATAGTCCTAGAAGGTGAAGCAGAGTTTCAAAAATGTCATAAAAAGAGTCACAGTATCCTCACATATCACTCAAACAGGAACTCAGACTTTTAGGGACAGAAGCAGAGAGGAAGGAAAACAGAGAGAAAGGCAGAAAAGGAAGGGAGAAAAAGGAAAGAGAAACAAATGATTACAGTGAGGAAAGTTGTAAAGAAAGGAAAAAGACTTTTCTTTAAAAAGATCACACAGTACAAACAAAGCCTGGGCATTGGAAAAAAAGAAAGGCAGGTTTGGAAAATTTGGTAAGTCTCATGAATGTGGAAAGGAGGAAAGAAAGAGCTAGGAGGTCCTGTAAATCCTTCAGAGCTGCCCAAGAAAGCTGTATTTGGTAATGGGAATGGCTGAAAAGTGCACAGCAGCAGAGAAATGCTAAATAGTGTTCTGTGCCTATTTGTTAAAATGTTAAACAGTGCTCATCTAGCAATGAAGAAGGTGAACTTGAGAAAGAAAAAAAAGAGACAACAAAACAAAACAACAACAAAAACACAACAACAATTAAAAAAACAAAACAAAACAAAACAAAAAACAAAAACTACCCTTACGTATTGAGGGAGCTGTTCCTATAGCTTTCTATTGTCAAAGAAAATGCAACCTAAAGGAGAATAACATGACAGTAGAATCATTGACAGTCAGACCTTGCCTCAACAAAACAAAATAAAAAAAACAAAGTTAAAACCCACAAAAGAAATAAAACAATAAATACACAGAATAGTATTAATCAAGACAGAGCATCTCATTTACTTATAATGGGACATAAAGAAGTATACGACATTGAGTAAAGTATACTGTAAAAAAAAGTCAGAACAAAGTCGGAATTTGTATCTAGAATTAGCTAGATATCACTACTTGCTCTGATGAAACAGAAGTGACTGTTTTCCTTTGTACTCAAATCTAGTCAGGAAACAAACCATTTCACAATTCCCCAGACCACAGAGACACACATGTGGGAACTCATGACCTGGAAGTTGCTTTACTCCTGCCGTTAAGCAGAGTACACATGTCATGTGGCCCTGTCTGTCCTTTAGGTTAGGTCTGTAAGTGTGCACAGAACAAGGTCAGGACTTCCTCTTATTGCTGTTTGGCAACCAGAAAAATAAAACCGACCTCAATTGTGACTAGGATGACTAGATCAAATTGTAAGTATTCTGTTGGTGGTGAAAAGCATAGAAAATTCTACCACATCAACCTCTAGTGAGATTCCCTGGGGTCATGAATGCTCTAAGTACAAAGGCTGCTTTACATGTGGAACAAGAACTTGGTTTGTTTTAGGTTATTCCACATAACTAAAGTTGAAGTAGGCTAGTTCTTGCAGGGGAGTTTTCTTTTGTTTTAAGGAAGAAGGAACTTCCTGAAGAACCTTTTAGCTTCAGTCCTGAAAACTGACAGAACTTCTAAAACTCTAGATTCTTCTTTTCTGACTTAATTATTATACCAAAGAAAACAATTCTTCTTGAATTATTAGGGATTTCTTAGATCCTCTACGGAAACTAGAGAATGTTTAATATTGAAAGTTCTGAAAAAGAGAGAGCCTAGTGTAGCAATCAGCAAAGTTTCCTGTGAAAGACAGTCAGTAAACATTTGAGGGCATATAGTCTTCTTACAGCTATCAAATATATAGTAGCATAGAAACAGCAAATTAACAAGCAAACAGACTTAGCTTATACTCACACAACTGTTCCCAGTGAGTGTGGTGCAGGGCTGTTTGCTAAATCCTGGATTAAGACAAGGTAGAAAGGCCAGGAAGAAAGGTAGAGGGTGCTATAGAATGTGTATAACAAATGGGTGAAAGCCCAAAGTCTGTTCTATCTTGGACAGCTTCCAATGATGTTCACTAAGACAATCTGATACCATGATACCTTATTTAACCCGTTTACTTAGATTCTTGGAAGCAAGATGTGTGTTCTTCTAAATAACCAAGCTAGGCAGAACCTTCTATTACTTTCTTCCCTGGCAGTTGAAAATATTTCTAAAATGCCACAATCTTCTGCCTTGCCTTAGGTACTATACCACAGATAACAGAATTCTTCTTTGATGACTAAAATTTTTTCAGGGCTTCCAATCATCTTTCTCCAGATCCTGTGGCTAAAGTTGTAGAAGGGGCAAGGCATTTCTTGGAAAAAGTTTTGCATAACTTCTAGAAATGGGTGTGTCCTTTTAACTTCCCTCTTTCTGATGAAGGTAAAACCAAAAACTGCTAATAAGCCTGGAGATGCTTGTCAAGTGAAGATTATAGTCTATCAAAACCTAACTGAGCCTGCTACATACTAATACACCAACTCTATTAGGTAAAGCAAACAAAATGCTTTATCTTTAAAAATCGTCTTGCATTCTTTTAAAAAATTACTATAACCAACTCTAAATCTACTCTCAACCCTCAGACTTCCAAGTAACTATAGGGTTGGAATTCTTAAAATAGAATTCTATTTTAAGCAATCAAAGACACAACAGATTTGATCTGATTTCTGAATATGCTTATATCCTAATTTATTTCAGCGTGAAGTATTAGGCAGTCTCTGTCCCATTATACCCAGTGCAAGCATGGAGAGGGTACATTCCTGGAGGAATTCTTCCTGAGCAAGGAAGGGCTCTATAGCTAGGAATCCTTCAACTGCTCTGGACCCAGGAACCTTTTACTCCACGGAAATCAAAGTATTTACTGAGCTCCTGCATCATGTCATGCGCTTTCTTATCATATTTAATTCTTAAACCAGTGAGACAAGGTAAATAGTGAATTGATGATGGCAGAAGACAAAAGCAGCACTAGAATTCATGTTTTAGCTCTCAGCACAAAGTTAAATGACCCTTGAAATGTAAATCCTCCAAGAGAAGGTAGTATAGTTACTTGCTCTTGGCTTGTTAGAAAGATCCTTTCAGTCTCCAGATGAACTCAGAACGAGCTTTATCTAATCTCAAGACTGTTACACTGAGGTCAGGGCTTTTTTTTTTTTATCTCAGCATTTAACACAGTACTTAGAACTTACAGTGTGCCAGATAACTCTTCAGTGATAGTCATACTAAAGGAGCAAAAGGAAAGAATATGTTTGCTTTTCTGTTGGTAGAAAGGAAAAGTGAATAAAGTCAATGCTCTCAGACAGATGACCTGCCAATGTAATGTCATACCTACCCTGGGTGAAGTAGTACTGCACAAACACCAGAAACACAATGGACATCCAGAAAAAGCTCACGTTCTGTATTTGGCACACTAATTACAGGTTGTAGTGAGTACAGCATAAAGCATAGGAAGAACTCCCAATGAGCTACACTGGTTGGCTCAACAACCAAGCTAGGTCAGTGGTGTTAAGATCCAACTCTAGCACCATCTTACATGTTAACTCAAGCTCTGTTAGTGCACAGAGGGTTGTGATGATTTGGGCCTGGAATTCAAGGATTGCTATTTGGAGTCTAGGGATATTCTATCTAGAGAGAGCTGGGTTCAAGGATGAAGCCTATGCCAGGTGTGGTGAAGAAGCAGGAAAAAAGGATAATCAGAAGTTTAGTTAGTCAAAGCTACATAGGGGATGGAGGTGGAGATGGTGGGCCAGTAGGACAGAAATGACTCCTGATGAAATATGAGTCCTAAGTCAAGTTCACTCTTGAGATAATTCTCTCCTTGGCCCTGTTGGCTTAGTTAACTATATTCTCATTTAAATTTATATCTCATTGGTTTCTTCTCAACTATAAAAACCTTCTTCCTTTCTTCTTGATATCTATCAAAATCAATTAGTGCTAGGCTCTTTAAGATCTATGGTCTTCTGAAAGCACAGGCAGGTGTAATATGTAGTCTAACTAATTATATACAGGTTAATTTGTGACGTGAACAAGATTTGTGGATTCTCAGAGCCCGATTTTGCCTGGAAAGAGTCAGAAAAATTTACAGCAGAAATGATATTTGGGATAAATTTTAAAGCATGGAACATTCCACCAGTTGAAGAAAAAGAAATGTTATAGGGAGAAATTCTCAAGCAAAGAGAATGAGTCACATAGACTCTCGATTCTCTAGAAGTCACAGTTAGTAAGGTCAGTACAATGAACTAAAGGCTACTGAATCATTCTTCTAGGGGGACTACAGGATTATGCTTCAGTGAGCCTGTGGTTACATTTCTGTTTGTTTGTTTTTGTTTGTTTGAATATGAAGCCTTGACTGCCCTGGGGGTCCCTAGGTAGACCAGGCTGGGCTGGCACTCAGAGATCAGCATGGCTCTGCCTCCCAAGTGTGAGGCCTAATTAAAGCATGCACCACCATGCCCAAACTAGTTACCTTAAAACAAACAAACAAACACCAAAAAAAAAAAAACCCCAACAACCTTGTTTCAGTGTTTCTGTCCATAGACAATTTATTTAATATATATTATTGATTTATTAGCACAAAAGTCTGAGTCAACAGCATGAACAAAGCTTATCAAACATACTTTTTTCAGTAAAACATCCCAAGATGTTTAGACACACAAGACATAACACCTCCGCACTGGAAGCACTTAGTGGAATCACTAACAAAAATTGTAAGAAAAAAATTGTACTAAAGAGACCATGAAAGAAACACGCGTGTAAAGTATGAGAGTTAAATAAAGCAGGGTATTGTCATGTTCCACATCAGCATAGAAAATACATATCAGTTAGCTCCAATTTTCAACTGCTCTGTATGTGTGCATGTAGTCTAGGACTGACTGTGAAAGCAATGACTTAGTCCACTTGGACTGATATAATACCTGTGACCGAGAATTTACCAACAACACAAATGTATTGGTCACATTTCTGCAGGCTGGCAGTCCAAGATCAAGGCACCAGTAGATTGGGTGTTGAGGGCCCTGTGCATAATAGATAATACTTTCAGTGTAAAGGGGGCCCACTAAGTTCTTTCAAGCCTTTTCCTATCAGTCTGGGTCCCATTCATGGCTGCTTTGCTATCCTGGCCTACTCTATCACTGTGTGAAGGCCCAGTTCTCAGTACTAACATATTGAGGATTATAGTTCAATACATGAATTTTCAAGGGATACAAACAGTCAAGCACATGGTACAGATTGATTTGAGAGGTTAAAAAATTGTAGTGAGTAGGCTAATTAGTGCATATATAATCTAAAATAGATGAGCATGACAGTGAATATATATTTAAAAGTCTGGTCTGTTCAAAGTATCAGGCCGGGTTTGGTGAAATAGATGGAAAAAAGGAAATAAGCAGTTTGGGGTTTGGGGTAATTTTCAGAAGGGTCTTATATGCTGGTTCAATTATTCTCAGTGTCTGACATATCCATAGAGACTAAAGTAGGAACAGAATATAAGTACTTTTAGATTAAATATTACTGGGGAAATAATAGCAGTTTGGATCAGTAGTGGTAAAATTCACATAAATCCAGGACAGATTTCAGAGACTGCAATGCCTAATCCTGGGAGTGAACCAAATGGGGGCTACAGAATAAGAATATAGAAAACTCCAGTTTCCAGCTTGAACCACTTGGTGAGCTACATTATAACTTTCAAATAGAAAGAGAATCCTAGCTGTCTTCTGAGACAAGACTATAATGGTGCATTCTATCCATTTTTGCTCCTACCACATCAAAAAGTCAAGATGAATGTGACATGTGTGAGGGGAGCAGATCACATCTGGGAAAACAAAGAACCTTCTATCCGTAATTACACTGAATTCTAGGAGATTGATTCCTGAAGGACCAGGTCAACCTTCCTGCAGAGGACTCAAAATCCATTAATGGAATTACCATTCCCATTGACAAAGCAACACAGGAGCTGCTGCCAGTCATTTGAGTTTTGGAGAAACAAAGGTCATTCTGTTGAGAGACACCATTTTTCATGCCCTCAAATGGTCTGATTTAAGTCATATTTTAAAAACTGAATTAAGTAAAGGTTACCAGAAAAAAACCTGGGCAAAGTTAAATGAAAGGCAAATACATCACATCCATAAATACAGCTAAATAGTTTCCTTGGGAACAGAGACTTCTTGCATCAAAGTCCCTCTCCAAAATCAGGCCATATTTTTTTAAAATTTAATTTTATTTTTTTATTATTAGTTACATTTTATTAACTCTGTGTCCCAGCTGTATCCCATTCCCTTATTCCCTTCAGATCCCACCCTCCCTCCCTCGTCTCCTCCCTGCCCCTTTCCAAGTCCACTGATTGGGGAGGACCTCCTTCCCTTTCATCTGACCCTGTTTTATCAGGTATCTTCAGTACTGGCTGCAAAGTCCTCCTCTGTGGCCTAGCAGGACTGCTCCTCCCTTCAGGGGTGGGGAGGTCAAAGAGCCTGCCATTGAGTTCCTGTCAGAAATAGTCTCTGTTCCCCTCACTATGGGAAACCAATTGGTTACTGAGCTACCACGGGCTACATCCAAGCAGAGGTTCTAGGTTATATCCATACATGGTCCTTGGTGGAGTGTCAGACTCAGAAAAGATCCTTGTGCCCAGATATATTTGGTCCTTGTGGAGCTCCTATCCTTTCTACGTCATACTAACTCCCCTTCTTTCATATGATTCCCTGCACTCTGCTGAAGGTTTGGTTATGAGTCTTAGTATCTGTTTTGAAACACTGCTAGGTAGAGTCTTTCAGATGCCTTCTGCAGTAGATTCCTGTCATACGTCCAAGGCCCAATGCACATCCCATTTGTCTTTTTAAGAGAGGATTGATCATCTTACCCCATGTCAGCTTTCTTTTTTATCTTCTTTAGGTGTATAGATTTCATTATGTTATCGTATCTTGTAGGTCTATATAAGCGAGTATATACCATGTTTGTCTTTCTCCTTCTGGGATACTTCACTCAGAATGATCTTTTGTTGATCCCACCATTTGCCTGCAAATTTCATGATTTCCTCATTTTTGATTGCTGACTAGTATTCCATTGTGTAAAAATATCAAAATTTTTGTATCCATTCCTCTGTTGATGGACATCTGGGTTGTTTTCAGGTTCTGGCTATTACAAATAAAGCTGCTACAAACATGGTTGAGCAAATGTCCTTGTTGTGAACTTGTGCAAATTTTGGGTATATACCTAGCACTGGTATACCTGGGTCTTGAGGAAGCACTATTCCTAATTGTCTGAGAAAGCACCAGATTGACTTCCAAAGTGGTTTTACCAGTTTACATTCCCACCAGCAATGGAGGAGGGTTCCCCATTCTCCACAACCTCTCCAGCATGTGTTGTCACTTGAGTTTTTGATCTTGGCCATTCTGATGAGTGTAAGGTGAAATCTCAGGGTCATTTTGATTTGCTTTTCCCTGATGGCTAATGAGTTTGAGCATTTCTTTAAGTGTTTCTCTGCCATTCTATATTCCTCTACAGAGAGTTCTCTGTTTAGCTCTGTTCCCCATTTTTTAATTGGATTACTTGGTTTGCTGCTTTTCAGCTTCTTTAGTTCTTTGTATATACTGGATATTAGTCCTCTGTCAGATAAAGGATTGGTGAAGATTCTTTCCCAATCTGTAGGCAGTCATTTTGTTTTGATGATGGTGTCCTTTGCTTTACAGAAGCTTTTCAGTTTCATGAAGTCCCATTTATTGATTGTTGCTCTTAGAGCCTATGCTGTTGGTATTCTGTTCAGGAAGTTGTCTCCTGTGCCAATGAGTTCTAGGCTCTCTCCCACTTTTTCTTCTAACCGATTTAGAGTATCTGATTTTATGTTGAGGTCTTTGATCCACTTGGACTTTAGTTTTGTGCAGGGTGATAAATATTGATCTATTTTCATTTTTCTGCATGTAGACATCCAGTTGGACGAGCACCATTTGTTGAAGATGCTGTCTTTTTTCCATTGTATGGTTTTGGCTTCTTTGTCAAAAATCAAGTATTCATAGGTCTGTGGGTTTATTTCTGGGTCTTCTATTCAGTTCCATTGATCCTCCTTTCTGTTTCTATGACAATACCATGCAGTTTTTATTACTATTGCTCTGTGGTACAGCCTGAGATCGGGGATGGAGATACCTTCAGATGATCTGTTGTTGTACAGGATCGTTTTGGAGATTCTGGGTTTTTTGTTACTCCATATGAAGCTGAAATCTTTTTTTCAAGGTCTGTAAAGAATTGAATTGGTATTTTGATGGGAATTGCGTTGAATCTGTAGATTGCTTTTGGTAAGATGGCCATTTTTATGATGTTAATTCTACCAGTCCATGAGCATGAGACATCTTTTCATCTTCTGTTATCTTCTTCAGTTTCTTTTTTCAAGGACTTGAGATTGTTGTCATACAGGTCTTTCACTTGCTTGGTTAGAGTTACACCAGGATATTTTATATTTTTTGTGGTTATTGTGAAGAGTGTTGTTTCCCTTATGTTCTTCTCAGCCCGTTCACAGAGGCACTATTGATTTTTTTTTTTTTTTTTTTTTTAGTTAATTTTGTATCCAGACACTTTGCTGATGGTGTTTATCAGCTGTAGGAGTTTTCTGACAGAATTCTTGGGGTCATTTATCTACACTAGAATATCATTTGTGAATAGCGGTACTTTGGCTTTGTCCTTTCCAATTTGTATCCCCTTGATCTCCTTTAATTGTCTGATTGCTCTAGGTAGGTCTCCAAGGACTATATTGAAGATATATGGAAAGAGTGGGCATCCTTAGCTTGTCTCTGGTTTTAGTGGGATTGCTTTAGTTTCTCTCCACTTAATTTGATGTTGGCAATAGGCTTGCTGTATATCGCATTTATTGTGCAATAGGTATGGGCCTTGCGTCCCTGATCTCTAAGACTTTTATCATTTGGGGTGTAGGATTTTGTCAAAAGCTTTTTCAACATCTAATAAGATAATCATGCATTTTTCTTTCAGTTTGTTTATATGGTGGATTACATTGATGGATTTTCATATGTTGAACCATCCCTGCATCCCTGAGATAAAGCCTACTTGATCATGGTAGATGATGCTTTTGATGTGTTCTTGGGTTTGTGAGTATTTTTGCATCAGTGCTCATGAGAGAAATTGGTTTGAAATTCTCTTTCTTTGTTAAGTCTTTGTTTGGTTTAGGTATCAGGGTGAATCTGGCCTCATAGAATCAGTTTGGCAATGTTCCTTCTGTTTCTATTTTGTGAAGTAGTTTGAGAAGTATTGGTATTAGCTCTTCCTTTAAAGTCTGGGCTAAAACCATCTGGCCCTCGTCTTTTTTTGGTTAGGAGATTTTAATGACTGTTTCTATTTCCTTAGGGGTTATAGGTCTATTTAAATTGTTTACCTGATCTTGATTTAACTTTGGTGTCTATCAAGAAAATTGTCCATTTTGAGTAGATTTGCCAGTTTTGTGGAGCACAGGCTTTTGAAGTAAGAACTAATGATTTTTGGAATTTCCTTGGTATCTGTTCTATCCTCCTTTTCATTTCTGATTTTATTAATTTGGATATTTTCTTTTTGCCCTTTATTTAGTTTGGCTAAGGGTTTGTCTATCTTGTCGATTCTTTCAAAGAATCAGCTCTTGGTTTTGTTGATTCTTTACAGATAATTGTATCCTTCTCTTTGTTTCTAATTTATAGATTTCAGTCCTGAGTTTGATTTTTTCCTGCCATGTACTCCTTTTGGGTGTGTTTGTGTCTTTTTGTTCTAGAGCTTTCAGCTGTGCTGTTATGTTACTAGCATGAAATCTCTCCAATTTCTTTTTTTTTGCCATTTTTAAAAAATTTATTATTTTTTATTAATTACAGTTTATTCACTTTGTATCCCAACTGTAGCCTCCTCCCTTGTCCCCTCCCAATCCCACCTGCCCTCCCTCATCTCCTTCCATGCTGCTCCCCAAGTCCACTGATAGGGGAGGTTCTCCTCTCCTTTCCTCTGACACTAGCCTATGAGGTCTCATCAGGACTGGCTCATTGTCTTCCTCTGTGGCTTGGTAAGGCTACTCCCCCATCAGGGGGAAGTGATTAAAGAGCCAGCCACTGAACCAATTTCTTATGAAGGAACTTAGTGCTATGAACTTTCCTTTGTGTCCTATAAGGTTGGATATGTTGTGCCTTCATTTTCATTGAATTCTACAAAGTCTTTAGTTTCTTTATGTCTTCTCTGAGAAGAGATTTGTTCAGTTTTCATGAGTTTGTAGGCTTTCTGTTGTTTCTGTTGTTGAAGTTCAGCTTTAATCCATGGTGGTCTGATAGGATACAAGGGTTATTTCAATTTTCTTGTATCTGTTGAAGCTTACTTTGTGACTAAGTATACGGTCAATTTTGGAGAAGGTTCTATGAGGTGTTGAGAAGAAGGTATATTCTTTTGTGCTGGGGTGAAATGTTCTGTAGATATGTTAGGTCTATTTGTTTTATAATATCTGTCAGTTTTATCATTTCTCTGTTTAGTTTCTATCTTGACCTGTTCATTAGCGAGAGTGGGGTGTTGAAGTCTCCCATTATTATTGCTGGGGTTCGATGTGTGATTTAAGCTTTAGTAATGTTTCTTTTATAAATGTGGGTGCCTTTGCATTTGGGGCATAGATATTCAGAATTGAGACGTCATCTTGGATTTTTCATTTGATGAATATTAAGTCTCCCTCCCCATCTCTTTTAATATTGGTCAGAAGTCTATTTTATTAGTTATTAGAATGGCTACCCCACCCTGCTTTGTGAATCCATTTGCTTGGAAAACCTTTTCCCAGCCCTTCAGACTGAGGTTAATGTCTGTCTGTGTTGCTAAGGTATGTTTCTTGTATGCAGCATCCATTCGGTTAGCCTGAGTCTTTTTACTGGGGAATTGAGTCCACCAATGTTGAGAAATTATTAATGTTCAATGATTGCTAATTTCTGTTATTCTGATGGTGGTGGTAGTAGTTTGTGTGTGTGTGTGTGTGTGTGTGTGTGTGTGTGTGCATGCACAGACACACTTCTCTTCTTTTGGCTTTGCTGGTGTAGAGTTATTTATTTTCTGTGTTTTCTTGGATGTATTTAACCTCCTTGGGTAGAAGTTTTCCTTCTAGTATCTTCTGTAGGGTTGGATTTGTGGATAAATATTGTTTAAATTTGGTTTTGTCTTAGAATATCTTTCTTTCCCCATCTATGGTGATTGAAAGTTTGGCTGGGTATAGTAATCTGGGCTGGCATCTTCTGGTGTCTTAGAAACTGCAAGATATCTGCCCAGGCCCTCTGACTTTTAGAGTCTCTGCTGAAAAGTCTGGTGTAATTCTGATAGGTCTGCCTTCATATGTTACTTGGCCCTTTTCCCTTTCAGCTCTCAATAGTCTTTCTTTTTCTGTACATTTAGTGTTTTAATTATTGTGTGGTGAGTGGATTTTCTTTTCTGGGGCAATTTGTTTGGTGTTTTGTGGGCTTTTTACATGTTTATAGGCATCCCTTTCTTTAGGCTGGAGAAATTTTCTTCTATGATTTTGTTGAAAAGGTTTTCTGAGCACTGGAGCTAGGTATCTTCTCCTTCTACTCCTATTATTCTTAGGTATAGTCTTTTCATAGTGGCTCAGATTGGTGTCAGAAATTTTTTTTGGATTTAACATCATCTCTTCTATGCCTAAGATTCTCTTTTCCAGTGGATGAACTCTTAAGGTATCTGAACGGCATGTACATGAACATCACACAATCTAGTGCTTTCTGGACACCTTTGTTCTTCCTTTGGGATACAGTACACAATAGAATGTGCTGGTCATGAGCACATAAGTAAAAAAAAAAAAAGTACTTTCAAATGAACTAGGCATGGAGTTCTTCAGGAGACTGTTTTTCTTCACTGGCCACACTAGTGAAAACACAGGTAGTCATTCAACGGATGGCAGGAGAAACTGAACCTAATTCCAAAGATTAGTCAGGTGATCAAGTAAATGACCTAACTATGTGGAATTCCAATTTACTGTACTCTGACCGCTGGAGTGTGTATATAGTTAGAAAAAAAAAAACATTCTAATACAGACTACTCTACAGCCCTTCTGTGAGCAGTTGAAAAGACTTGTTTAGTGTGAAAGGGGAGACCAGTACTACACAGAATTAGAACAGCCCCAGGCTCATCCTTCCTTTCCTGGTTTTACTTATTTTTTTTTTGTCATATAACTGAATTATATAAGTTTTTCAGCTGCCAGGGAATGGGTCAGTAGTTAAGAGCATTTGTTGCTCTTACAGAAGGCTTGGTGTGATTTCCAGTATCCACATGGTGACTCACATCACATGGTGAATTATCTGTAACTATCATAGGATCCAACATCCTCTTCTGACCTCTGTATGATATACATGCACACAGTCAGGTCAAATATGCATGCAGAAAAAACACTCACTCACATAAAATCAGTCTTTAAAAAGTCTTTTTAAAAAATGTTCTGTTTAGAGTTTGGGTGAAGACCAATTTATACATTTTTTTAAAAAGACTTCAAGGTTTTATGTGTCTTACTTGTCTTACTAAGAACCCCCCTAACCTCTAAGTCAAAGATTTTCTGCTTTATTTTTTTATATGTCTTACAACTCTACCTTTTGTGTTTATCTGATGTACATTTGTGGAGAACGTAAAGGACTGTGTTTTTTGCCCCCCCCCATTCTGTATCCAGCTAGTCCAGTAGCATTTACTGAAAATAAACAAACCTTTCTTATCAAATTACCTTAGCATTTTTGTTAAAAATTAATTGATAAAACGTAGACACATCTATTTCTAGACCCCATGGTTCAATTACCCTTTCTCTCTATGGACACCTAAGTCAGGTTTGTTCACTGAAGTTTTGTAGCAGGTCTTACAGCCGAATAGTGCTGGGTCTTCCAGCTTCCTGCTTTTCAAAAGGCTGCCTGGTTATTCTAGATATTTTGCATCTTTTGCTGTTATTTTGGGAATGATTTCTTTCTAAAGTATTGGCTAGAATTCAGAGTAGCTATACACGCCTGGAGTTCTCTTCATGGAAGTTTTAAAATTTGCATTAATTTCATTTAAATAGTGTTATTTAGATTTTTAAAAATTTATTTTTTTATTAATTACAGTTTATTCACTTTGTCTCCCAGCTGTAGCCTCTTCCCTCATTCCCTCCCAATACCACCACCCCTCCCCCAGTCCACTGATAGGGGAGGTGCTCCTCCCCTTCCCTCTGACACTAGCCTATCCTGTGTCATCAGGACTGTCTTCCTCTGTGGCCTGGTAAGGCTGCTCCCCCCTCAGGGGGAGCTGATCAAAGAGCTAGTCCCTGAGTTCATGTCAGAGACCGTTCCTCTTCCCATTACTAGGGAGCCCACTTGGACAATGAGCTGCCATGGCTACATCTGTGTAGGGGTCTTAGGTTATCTCCATGCATGGTCCCTAGTTAGAGTATCAGTCTCAGAAAAAAAAACAACCCTGTGTCTAGATGTTTTTGGTTCTGTTGCTCTCCTTGTAGAGCTCCCATCCCCTCCAGGTTCCTCTATCTCCCCCAACTTTCATAAAATTCCCTGCACTCTGCCCAAAGTTTGACTATGAGTCTCAGCATCTGCTTTGATACCCTGCAGGGTAGAGTCTTTCAGAGGCCCTCTGTGGTAGGCTTCTGTCCTGATCCCTGTTTTCTCCTTCCGATGTCCATCCTGTCTGCCTTTCTGAATGAGGATTGATCATCTTACCCAGGGTCCTCCTTCTTTATTAGCTTCTTTAGGTGTACGGATTTTAGTATATTTATCGTATATTAGATGTCTAATATCCACCTATAAGTGAGTATATACCATGTGTGTCTTTCAAATAAGGCTATTCAGAATTTTACTCTCTTCTGCTATTTTTATTGTTTAACATTTTAAAATATATTTATTTTGTGCTTATGTCCATGATGGAGGAAGCATGTGTGCTACAGTGCACATGCAGAAGTCACATGACAACACACAAGAGTCAGTTCTCTCTTACCATGAGGGTCCCAGGGATAGAACTCTGTTCATCAGTCTTGGTGGCAGGTGTTTTTACCCAGTTAGTCATCTTGCTAGTCTTTTGTTTCTTGAGATAGTTTCTCCCTACATATCCCAAACTGGCTTTAAACTTCAATTCTCTAATTAGATATGTGTTCCCATACCTTATTCAGTATGTCCTTCATAGAATTCATTTATTTTATATGTTACCAAACTTATGTAGGTAAAGTTATAAATAATATTTTCCTATCAATCATAAAAGGAAATGCAATTCACATACCATATAATTTACTCCATATGCCATAAAATTAAAGTGTATAATTCACAGTTTTGTTAATAATCCACAATGTTACACAAGTATCTCCATTATTTAACTCCAGAATATTTTATCACTACCCCCTCAAAGAAAACCCATGAATAAATAATTACTCTCCAATTCACCTTCTCCTAGTCACTGAGAACTATTTAGCCATTGTCTTTTTAGTGTCTACGTGGTATGTATGCAGTGAGGTGTTGACCTATTCTGCAACTCCCAGAGCAAAATCCAAAGGGTTAGACTCACATCACATATACCCAGAGGCTCTGGAGAGAGGAACGAAGAAACTTCTCCCTAAAGTTTGTTAACTCTGTTGTCTCACAGCACTTTTCATTGACAATGTGCCAAGCTGTTAAATGCTTTTTACTCCTTCAGCCCTGTAGGGTTGGTCACCTCTGGCCACCTGGTACCTGCAGCTGACATTATAGTACTGTTTTACTGGTGTGGTGTGATTCTGAGTTTGGGAAGCAATAACCTACAGCACCAAAGCCTCGGCTGCTGAGAACAGCACACCAGGGCCTCCTTTCACTTGGCTCCAAAATGCTTCCTGGGGTTGTTTTCTATCTTTTCTCATTCTGTTTTTAAACACTCTAGAATACAGGCAAAACAAATAGCTTTGTGAAAACAAGCCCTGCAATTTTGTCTTTGTGAGGATCTCTGTCAGCATCCTATTAATCCTCCAAGAGTTTACTGAAATGTCTTGCAGCTTTCCTTATTCTCAGAGGAAAGGTGGGGACTGAGCCTTCCTTCCCCATGCGAGCTAAGCTTATACAGGTGGAGTACTCAGCTTTGATGTCCTCTCAGAATATCAGTCCTTGTTTGCATTTTCAAAATTGCTTTATGTCAGAGACAAGAAGGGAAATATCTTCATAGACCAGAAAATAGTCTGGAAGTGCACGGTAGAGCTGAGACAAGAACACAAGTCTCCTTTTACCAGACATGTATTGTTTCTTTTTTGTTTGTTTTGTTTTGTTTTGTTTTTGAGAGAGAATGAGAAAGAGAGAGAGAGAGAGATTGAGAGAGAGAGAGAGAGAGAGAGAGAGAGAGAAAGAGAAAGAGAAAGAGAGAATGAGAATGGAGAGTTCACTGCTTCATGTTCTCCAGCCCTCCATGGCACTTTTGAGACCAGCTCCCATTTTGTATTCCAACAGTCCTCCTGTCTCAGCCTCCCATATGCTGAGTTCACAGATGTGAGCCATCACACTCAGCCAGATATGCCACCTAAATAGCAAAAATTCCTAGCAGCATTCTATACAATGTATACAGTCTATAAGTTATAAAATTGATAGCAGACTGAAATTCACAATTTTAGAGATGAGTGAATTCTGAGTTTTTAGGCAAAGGAAGAGAGTGTTCCACCGAAGAGACAAAACTGGTTGCTCTGAAGCCTTTGCTGTCTCTTTTTAATACTTATGTATGGGTGTTTTGCCTGCCTGTATGTCCATGTACCATGTGCATGCAGTGCTTGAAGAGTTTAGGAGAAGGCATGGATTCCCTTGTAACAACTTACAGATGGTTACTAGCTGCCATGTTGGTGCTGGGAATCCATTCTAGGTCCTCTGGAAGAGTAGTCAGTGCTCTTAACTGTTGAGCTATCTGTTTAGCTCAACTGAAACATTCTTTATAACTTTGCAGTCTAAAGTCGGCCACCTTACTGGTTCAGAGTTGTCTGTATACAAACAAAGATGCTGATAACTTCAGGAAATACAGCACTGGCGCATTTCCTCTCAAAAAAGCTTTATTTGAAGCTTTTTCTGGTTATATGTGACTACAAACTCTGGCTGAATAAGTATCAGAGTCTAAATTCAGTTTTTAGACAATATTTGATTTCTAGGCATTCTGATTCTGAGACATAGGGTTCCCTCTGTGTCCTTGGACATTGTAACCATGACTGAACTATGCATCAATTTCCCTAGTTCCCCATATTATAGATGACATGTCATAGGACTTAACATCCATAACTGTAGGAGTCAATTCCTAAAGTTAGTTCTGTCTTAACCTATCTACTTCACCTAGTTATCCATCCTATTAGTTCATTTCTCCCATGAATCCACACTACTGCAAATAATAGTGATGTGAATGTTTTTAATTGATTTTTATGAGAAAATGAGTCAATATGCTAGATTTTTTTTTCTCCTGTTAAGCAACAGAGCTAGCTGGGTGTGGTGGTGCATGCCTGTAATCCCAGTACTCAGGGAGGCAAAGGCAGGCAGATTGCTGTAAGTTTGAGGCCAGCTGGTCTTCAAAGGGAGTCCAGGACAGCCAAGGCTACACAGAGAAATTCTGTCTCAAAAAACAAAAAGCAAAACAACAACAGCAAAAGCAACATAGCTGATAAACAATATGGATATGTACCTAGTATATGCAGGGACAGAATCAATAAAGGAAATATACATAAACACAAAATACTTGCCAGTACGAAAGATCGTACATGACAGCCAAGAGTAGAGCAATAAAAAGCACTGGTATTAATGTACATTATCAAGTAGACTGAGTTCAAAAGTGTGCTTCACGGTAACATTCAAGGTAAATTAATGAACTATTACCTCAGTTCCCAAATGTATTTATCAAATTTTAGGATGTATCAGAATTACCTACACTGCTTTTTACAACACAGATTTCTGGGCCCTATCCCCAGCACTTCTGTGTTAAAAGGTCTGGCATTTAGAAGAATCTGATAATTTATGCTCTTCTTTTTGAAATTGCTTTTTTTTTTCATTTTAATTAACTTATTTTGTGTAAATGTCTGTGTGCCACATCACGTGTGTGGAAGCCAGAGGATGAGGTGCAGGAGAGTCTCTTTGGGGTTGGATTTATGTCATTAGGATTGGTGGCATGCGACTTTCCCAGGGAGCTCAGAGCTCAGACTCTTCATTTTCTACTAAGTTTTTAGATGTTGCTGCTGCTGGTTCTAGATCATATTTTGATGTCTCTGTCTTTCTTGTGTTGAGGCATAGTAAGTTCTGAATAACATTAGCATTCAGGTTACAATACTACCATGACTGGACTGTGTTTTATTATTCTGGCCAAGTAAGAGACTAAAAGGAGTTCTTCATTTGAAGGTAGAAACTGAAGTACAAAAGAAGCACATGAGTCACTTAAAAAAGCAAGACAAGTTTACCTAGAGAAACTCAGTGTCATAAACAATGACACAGACTTCATCTTAAGAAGGAAATCAAGGTCCATTATCTCACTAAAGATTGATCAGCTTGCTATCGACCCCATGACCATGCTAATTTGAGAGGAAACTCCTTTCACTTTTTATTTAGCTAAGGCTATTCTCTGGTCGTTTCTTTGGGAAACTTGAATTCCCACACAATTTAAATCTTGGGAAAATATCGCAGTAAATCTAACAGTACTCTAAGAGAGCATATAAAGAAGAAGTAATACAGGTGTTTATGTTTTAGGATGAGATTAAGCATAAAATACAAACAGGCTGTCAATCATTCTATTTGCATATTTATTATTTAAGATTTGTGAATTATTCAAGGGAATTAGCCAAACCACAATCATGCTATTCAACAAAATTTTAAACAATGACATTTTATATTTAAATGGTATTTAAACAGTGGTATTTGATTGTGCCATAAAAATCAAGTTTCAAAGCTTTGAAATGAAGCATGAAATGAAGTATACGTAGACAATGTTCTTCTACTGGTCTAACTGCCCACTGGAGACACCAAACACCTGATATCCTGCTCACGTCTGTTAGAAATGTGAACACCAAAGGTTTCAGAAAGACTGTATAAAAGTAGTCTGCATCCTTTACATGGATGGATACTTTAAAGGTAGTATGCCACCATTAAAGACTTCAACAATAGGACTGGGTATCTGTTATACTAAGAGCAAAAAGAAACACGTATAGAACTTCTATGTAGTATTTATCTAGTCTCAAATCTGGTTTGGTAGGTTCAATAAACTTGTTATTCTAATTCAAAACATCTTGTGAAGGTTAAGGATGAGCGTTTTGGAGTAAAAAAACTCAAAAATTAAAAACAACCAACCAATCAAAAAAAGGTGAGGCCGATGAGGTTAAAGGAGGATAAAGGAGCTTGCTATCAAGATTGAAGACTTTAGTTTGTTCCTGGGACCCACACAGCAGGAGGGAACTGACTTTCTGGAAATTGTCCTATGACCTCTGAGTGTATATGTGTCAAATAAATAAAATGCAAAGTAAAATAACTAAGAGATAATGGGCTCAAAGAATTATTGAAGGTATATCAGAGACTTAACTAGTCTACCTTGAGAGGTGAGTCAAGAAAATGCTAAAATGAAAGATAGAAGAAAAAGTCTAAAATTTAAGCACCCAGAGCAATAGAAACATGTGGCTCCTATGGATATGGCAAGTTCTTTTATGTATTATAGAAAAGAATGTGCTAGACATGCCACAGTAATTAAGTGGCCTTGACTAGTGCCATATCAAGAATTGTGAACATCTTCATGACTAGAAGAAACAGTTAAGATATTGTTTTCAAAAGGTGAACAAAGTTATTCACAAAAGAGACAGTGAATATAAAAAAATATGAAGTAGAAAAAAGGAATCAAGAATGAAAGATGTTATATTTTAAACATAGTTCAAAAACAGCATTTCTCAAAACTATAGTTATTGTTAAAACTATAAATAAGACCAAGAAAGTGGCCACAAAATTCATGACAACTGAATGGAAGAAAAAAGGTGATACAGTAAGACTTAATTGAGAAGGGACACACAAAGTTTCTCAGCTACTGATGACAGTTGTAGGTCTTTTCTCTATGGCATATTATACTTTATACAATCTTCGTATATGTACTATATTTCAAAATAAAACATTGTGGACATAATTGAAACTATCACAGGGGTTGGAAGACACCGGGAATAGATAGAAACGAAGAGTTGATTTTACAGCACTGAGCAAGGGAATGACACTTCAGTAAAGTAAATAGGCACAGAGGGGATAAGAAGGATTTGACAATTACTTAGGAAGGAGGTGTTAGTAATATATTAGAAATGGAATCAGAGAGATAAAATAACCTGCAAGTGACTGAACACTTTTAAATTTCAAGCTTGGAAAATTGAAAATGATAAATGGGAGAAATACTAAAAGTGGCTGATTTCTGTAATTTAGAAGAAATTAAGATCTGATCCACATACTACAAACTCTGCCCTTTTGAAGTGTGTAACTGTGGGGCAGTGAAATGGCTCAGCTGTAAGGACACCTGCCACCATGTCTGAATTCAATTTCTAGAAACCACATGGTAGAAGGAGTAAACCAACTCCCACAAGCTGTCTTTTGACCATGTGCATGAACCCCAACATAAACATACACACATGATTAGTTAGTAATAAGACAAGTAAAAACTACAGAGTATATATCTGTGGCTTTTAGCATACCTGTAAGGGTATAAAACCATCACCACTCTTAAATTTCACAATATCATTCATTATTCCCAAAGAAACCTTACTCTCATTTACAATCACTCCCCCTACATCCTGCCTCCAAACTCAGTCCTCATGTGACTAAAACCTCATGAGAATAAAATCTTGTGATTAATACCTGTCCTGACAGAGTGATAGAGATTTTCAATTGGTATCACCAGCCCATTCCTAAAAGAGATATTTCAGAGCCTTAATTGTTCTTGGTTTTACAAAGGTAGGCACTCTACTAGAGCTGAAAAGTACCTTTTCTGAAGATGTACCTAGTTTAACTTAGAGTCAAACTATCAGGTCACACTGGCTTTCAACCAGCAGCTGTACTACCCAGGGTGGTTGGAGATATGTACTGTGTTTTTGGGTACCACTACAGGCACCAGTGGTCAGGAGACAGGTATACTAACAAGCCCGATATGGAATAAATAGTCTGTCTTAATGAAAATTGTCACTTGGCTCCTCAAATATCAGTGAAGCCCATCCCTCCTCAGAGAAATGAAAACGGCTGAGATGCTATTATTCCTGCAAGTGCAAAATGCAAAATGGAAGCTATGATCTCTTAACCATAACCAGGCCTGAGCCCAAGAATGTGTTGTTAAAAATAGCTTAGAGAACAGCAGATTTAAATTAGCTCACAGTGAAAAGGGAGTATTAATAGAAACTTAAGATATTTATAGCAATGAGTCTCAGCCAGCTATGGAGGTTGGTAGCCTGAAGCCTGCAGTGCTCTGCCTTTACTGCATTGGAGTCTATGATGTGTGTTGGAGTTGCAACTTCAAAGATGTAGGAAGGGCACAGGCTGTGCCCAATGGTACAAACCTGGGCCTCATATAAGCCTGAGGAAGAGGACCCACGGGGCTATATCCTACAGTCCATCTTAGGAACAGTTGTTAGGGAATATTCTACATAAGACTTGTGTGCAATCTAAATCTTTCTCCAATTTTTTTGTATGGAATTTTGCTATTAATAATTTCTTCAATTCTAGCATGGAATACTAAAATTGGTAATTTACTTTCAATATTTATTATGAGTGATACTCTAGGAGTCATGTACAACAGTGGGAGATCATTCTAAGAAAGGGTTTCATTCTTGTTAGGGAAATTAAAACCTGGACACAACTGAAGAAATAAACATGTATCTGTATAACATACCAACCCAGAAAATATAACAGCTGTCTTAGGGTTTCATTGCTATGAAGAGACACCGTGATCAAGGGAATTCTTATAAAGAAAACATTTAATTGGGCTGGCTCAGTCCATTATCATCATGGCAAGCGGCATGGCAGCACACAAGCAGACATGGCTCTGGAGAAGGAGCCGAGAGTTCTACATCTTGATCCACAGGTAGCAAAAAGAAACTGTGTTACACACTGGGTGTAGCTTGAGCATAAAAGACCTCAAAGGCCACAGTGACACATTTCCTCCAACAGGGCCACATCTACTTCAACAAGGCCATTCCCTATGGGTCAAACATTCAAACACATGAGTCTATGGGGCCATACTTACTCAAACCATCACAACAGCCAAAAGTAAGTTTTAGCTAATTTGGTGATTAAGAATTATCTAAACTTGGGCTTTTTCATATACCTAAGCCCCAGTTTCTCAAATTATAACATTAAGAAGATAATCTTGACACGGCAATTGTGAGACTCATGTAATGAAATGAAAAATTGTTTTTATTTCTTTGTCTATATGAAGACTATAACATAAACTTAAATGCTATATATACATTATTATGTATATAACATATATATTAAGTGTTACATATTTACAAACTATGTGATCGTTGTTATATATTATTATAGTATTAATATACATTAATATGTTACTGGGTAGATATATGTTAATAACATATATTATATATGAAAGAATATAAAACTAATATTTAAGAACAGTTCAACAAAGTATGAAACATTTGAACTGGGTCCAAATTCATGCTTAGGATAATAAATGTATTATGGGCCCACCTGCAGCCACACAGCACAGGTGAGCTGAAGACACCCAGAGGCCTGCTTGCCTCCATGTGTGGTCCGCCCACCCACTGTAGGCACCACGGCCATGTGCATGTATGTGTTGGAGAGATGAGAGAGAAAAAGAAGAAGAATGGTTTGAGCACTGTGAAGTGAGGTGAAACTGGAGATACAAGGGTGGTGAGCCATAGACTGCTGTGAACAGCCTGTGCTGTCACAGGCCTCAGTGATATTCTGGCCCATAAGGGCTGGGCGGAGCTGGCCCTGCTCCTCATTGGCTCCTGCACTCTGGTAAACTGGCCACATACCTTGCTGGCTGCAGCACTGGGATTAGGGAGGCGCCTTGCGTGGGCAGCACAGTAGAGCTGTCACTGGTGATGAAGGCTCTCAGGTGAGCTTGCTCCAAGTGCATTGCTAGAGAGCTGGCCCTGGTGGTGTGGGTGAGGGACAGCTGGAAAGGTGACCAACTCAGCTACCACCCAGGCGCAGATCCAGGGCTTTGAGTTAGCATACCCCAACATCCACCCCATTGAACTGCTGGAGTGCATGAAGGGGCCAGTCCACAGATCCAAGGCTGCAGAGTCCCCATGACACAGGGCAACAACAGGGTATTCGAAAGGAGTCCCGGTGAAGGCCAGAGCTGATAGTGTAGCAGAAGCCAGAGGCCTCGAGCCAGACTCATTGCAACGAACATTTGCAAGTAAAGATGTGTGGACAAAAAGGTGCACTGTGAGTCACACTGTGGCACAAAGCTTCCACAGTGAGATGTTTTGCTTTGTTTTTGTTGTTGTTTGTTTCTTGTTTTGTTTTCTTTTTCTTTTAGGGGGAGGTTCAAGGGAGGAGGATAGATATGAAGGGACCAGCAGACGATGTGGAATTCATAAAGAATCAATAAAAAGTTAAAAATGTAAGTGTATTACATCTAAAATAATAATTTATTCAACAAAATCTCACTGTGCATTGTGCCAGGCCCTGGGCCAAGCACTGGCATTATTATTGCTCAATGAACTGCTTTCACATTACCTCCATATGTTTGTTGATTCTTTCCGTAAATACTAAAGATACAATATGTTTATCAGAGGAGCTAGACACTTAAGCTTGTGGCCATGGCCATGGTCTCATGGAGGGGACTCACTTAGGAGGCTGAACCCCCTAAATAGGAGCCAACTAGCAGATCAATCAGGTTGGTCAAGCAGTGGCCCAAGCTCTGCAATGGATGGGACATAGCAGGAAGGAGACATGGAGAGTTCTCCTGACAGTTTCTCCAAATGAATAACGCTATACGATACCGGGTTTATTGATAGAAAATCAGCCTCATGCCTTACTGCTATGACTGAGAGTACTAATTTCCCCCTGTCAGCTTTAGACCTGGAAACAATTTGGGGAGGGAAGAATTACATCATAAAACACAACATCACACAAGATGTCCTGAGCTGAGGCCAAAGCAAGCTGGATGCCTGCTGGTGTTTATAGAAAAGAAGTCAGGCTGACCTGAGAGAAAACATCATCACCAACAGCTCAGCCCAATACAATATGCTGTTTCCCTAAAGCTCTTTATTAAAAAAGCACTGATGGGGAAAAAAAGCAGGAGGGAGATTTTGGAGATTACATTGGTAATGTCAATGGACACACATTTACTCTTCATAAGGGACTATAGTAATCATGCTATAATATTCGCTCATTTCATCTTTACAATTACACTGAGTAGTTACTATTATCCCATTTGAACAGTAGATACATAAAGTTATGACATATCACAATTGTGACTTTTTTCTCCTTCTTACAAGTTTTTTTTGCTAAGACCCCATCTCTGAGCAGCTGAGCCCTGTCTCAGACCAACCATGCATCTCTCAAAGATTATTTCAACTTTCCAAGTTTGAAGTCCCTAGTCCCAAAGAGAATAGGAGAAAGAGCTGAAAATAATAAATTGTTACACTGATAGTTAAATGTTAAATTTTTTGATTCAAGCAATTTTGGGGGTCCAGTCAATAACCCATGATTTATTTGATGATCCCCTACCCCTTGCAGATTCTTTGACGTAAAGCTCATGAAAAAATGAGCTCTATTTACTTTAAATGGCTGCCCTAAGAATGCAATCTGCATATGTTGGCTTATCAGCTTTAGAATCACTATGAACTTATATTTCTCCTTCCCTTTTTTAAGTTTTTCAAGTGGTTTAGATAAATGCAAACATGAGATAGACAGTGTTACCTTACCAAAATAAAGCACATGATTCACTGAATCAGAATCCTGGCCTGTTGTAAATACTAATGGTCAGGTCTTCTTTACATTTTGTCTCATGTCAAGATCCCATGTGATGCTGGCCTGACTCTGGTATCCAGTGAATGGTCCCTTTACTTCCTTTCTGGCTTGGTACATAGATAGGAGTTAATACTTCTGTCAGGAGGCAAGGGAACAGTCCTGTTAGAAACAGAACACAGAATTCGCTGGTATTCCCCTTTCTGAGGATCACTGGGATCATGAGATTTATAGTTTTCCAGTGATTCAGTTTCCCCATACCCCAAATAGGCTGATTCATTTATTCAGGGTATAAAATGGAGCCCTGCCAAATGCAAATGTGGAGCGTGTGCCAAGCTTTTCTGGGAGCCAGATCATTACTGCCATACTCATGACAACAAATAACAACAAAAGCCTCTAGGTGCAAACTATCACACACAATAAACTTAATTTAAGAAACACTGAAGAGATCTTTAGTTGCATTTTAATTTACACAACACCATTTATCACACAAGTGCCCTGGGCCACTACAAAGTGAAAATAAGACATCTGTATAGAAAAGGTTTTGTATGTCTCACTGATCTAAGCCATCTAACAAAACAAAACAAACAACAAAAAAAATCAACTGAGAACACAGTCAAGACTGTAAAGCACCGTGGACCAACATACTGTAAAGTTCTAAGTTCTATTCCTAGCTGGATCATTAGTAATGGTTAGGATCTGAAACGCCCCTTAAAAGTGCCGGTTGGGAAGGTTCTCTAGCTTAATAAGCTGCGAAGAGGTGGTAGGAACTTTAAAGGCAGCGCCTACTTGGAAGAAGTAAGATGTCCAGGGTGTAACATGAAGGGTCTCATTTTGTCTATATCCTTTCCTCTCTTCCTTTAGCTTCCGGGCCACCAGGATGTGAACAGCTCTGCTCTACCACAAATGTCATGCTGTAATGTTCTGTCTCACTACAAGGCCCAAATCATAGTTGTCATGGACTAAAATCCCTGAAACTGTAAACCAAAACAAACCTCTTATTCTTTGATTTTTATCCCTGGCATTTTCTGACACATTTAGCTTCAAGATTTAGGTATATCAAGCTCAATGTAATTCACCCACAAAAGCACAAAGCCTGAGGGGGTGGTGGCGGCATTGAAAAGGACCATTCAGAATTGGGCTGGTATCACGTGAGGCACTTGACATAGGACTTGCAGGTGAAGTGGCCAGTCACTAATATCACAACAATCCAGGGCAGAAACACAATGATGGTACCTGCGACACTTCCTCCAAAGTAATACCCAGAACGTGTGCTATAACAGTGACAAAACATGAAACATGACATACAAGGGTAACTACTAGCATCTGAGAACCTCCGTGATGCTTCAATACTACACTACACTTTTCAACATCACTTTTTAACACTCATGGCCCTTAGGAAGCAAGCACCGTTACCTTTATTCTACAGATGAACTAATTCAGTTGGTGACGTGGTTAGTCACCTTGCCTGAGGTTAGTCACCATAATAAATGACACTTATATCTCAGGTTAGATGTGTTACCTCAGGCAAATCCCTCAATTTTTCTGGGCTACAGACTCCTAATCTTAAAATGGAAATAAACAAAGTTTCACTTGTCAATCATCAAATATTATCAGGGATCACAGAAAAGTTAAAATGTAAAGTGCCTAAAAAAATATTGTATCTTGTTTCACTACCCTGCAGTTGCTGGTAAGCAGAGAGTATGCTTTTAATTCCTAAAAGTAAGATTATACTGTGTATGTTAATAAAAAATTATTTAGCCATCTTTGATCCATTACGAATGGAACACCCATTTCTCTACCAAATGGCATGTGTGAACTTGTGTGCCAACCGTGAAATCTTAGAAATGAGGTAGTTCCTGAAAGGTATGGTACTAAACGAGCACTTATGAGACCTATGGTCACAAGAGCGGGAACTAATACAGCGGCAGGAGGGAAGTGGCAGCAGATAAGCCCAAGATGACAGGCTTGGGACAGACAGCAGAAAGGATGACGAGATGATTGGGAGAAAGACCATGTTGGCAAGAGTGCCCACAAGGCCAAATTAAGGACTGCAGGCATCTGTTGCCACAGCTCAGAAACAACAGAAAGAAGAGCAAATGAAGGTAGTAGCAGTGAGGAAAGCAGGGAGAAACAACAGAAAGAAGAGCAAATGAAGGTAGAACAGTGAGGAAAGCAGAGAGAAAGAAAGCTTTTTGTGCTTCAGACGCTTGCACACACAAAGGCAGGAGAGAGGTGCAAACTCCATAAGGTTGCCTCCTACACACTGTGGGCCTTGAACCATGTTCTTATTTCTAAAGAGTTTTTGACTAATTCCAAGTGCTTCGGATCCAAGGCTTTCCCTCAAAGCAGGAAACTGGCATAGCAGTTAATCTGTCTCAGCTGGTGTGCTGTCCCCACCCCATTTCCAGAAATAATAGGAGGCAGCACTGGAAAAAGGAGCATCTGGCTGCATGGAGATTCATTTCTCCCTGGGATGGAGCTGTTGGCTCATTCTTGAAAATTATAACAATCAAGAATGGAGAATCATTCTTTTCATCCTGTCCCACAGCACTATCCCAGCAACCCCATCCCCTCACAATGGCATGGCTTGTGTTACTATTCCCTCCATCCCTCCCTTCTCCACTCCTGCTCAACAGAAATGCTATGGCCAGGGGCCACAGAAATTGTGATCTCTCACAGCTTCTGAAAGTCTACAAGGGTCAGGGGCTCCACTAGAAGGAGCTGTAGGCAGGTAAGGTGGAAAAAGATCTAATATTGACTAAGAGGAATGGGAAGAACTATTTTTTTTCTCCAACCAGTGAAAGATTTTAATAACTTCCAGAGTGGAAAGTGAGATTTAAAAAGATACCCTTGTATGTTGCTCAAGGCTATTTGTTGGCACAACGTGCTTGGAAAATAATCTAGAGTTATTTCAAGAGTTTCAAATATGTTCATTTCTTCTTTTACTCAATAATTCTTATTTCTAATTATGTTCATTTCTTCATTTTCTCAATAATTCTTATTTCTAATAACGGTTTTAAGGAGATAATTCAAAAGAAAGAAAAAGACATATACATAAAATCTATAGTGTAGATATGGCAGTTTCTGCTCTTTATTTATTTATTTATTGTAGATATATTGTGCATATGGCAGTTTCTGCTCTTTATTTGCACTCTTGGATATCCCTCTCTAACTCACCCTTAGGCATTACAATGTTTAGGGGCTCAGGAGATGGCTCCATCAGTAAAGAGCTTGTCCTATAAGCATGAAAATCTGAGTTCAGACTCCTGGCACCCACAGAAATTCTGGGTGTGGTGGCACAAATCAGTAACCCACAAAAGAAAGATCCCTTGAGGTCACTGGCCAACTAGACTAGCTGAATCAGTGAACCCCCATATTCAGTAAGCAACTGTCTCAAAAAATATGTTAGAGAGTAATCATCAAATATACCTAATATTGGAACTTCTGGCCTTCAAATGCACCCAAACACACATACACAAACTCTTTTCTCTCTCTCTTTCTCTCTCTCTCTCACACACACAAATACACACCACACACACACTAAAATAAAGATCACAAAACTGAGCAATTAAAACACAATTGAAATGAACTCACACATTCAGCGCTCCATTGAATTCTAGGCACTACTAAGAATAAAATAGCAACCAATACAAATAAGTCTGGGGCTCGCAGGCTAATATCTAGCAGAGATATCAAGTAAAAATAAGTAATCATGATAAAGAATGGTCTGTACTATAATAAAGAGAAAAATGGAGTTAGAAAAGGCC
Source organism: Meriones unguiculatus (assembly GCF_030254825.1). Classification (NCBI taxonomy): domain Eukaryota; kingdom Metazoa; phylum Chordata; class Mammalia; order Rodentia; family Muridae; genus Meriones; species Meriones unguiculatus. The sequence goes on along the minus strand of NC_083361.1, from coordinate 82,656,632 downwards.
AGAAGTTAAGAAATTTGAACTTTATCCTAAGGATAACATAAAAGAATAATCCTGTAGCTGGGTTTGTGTTCTGGGAAGATCATTCTGCAGGATGAAAAGCTCAAGAGCAAGACTAAGATTAGTTAAATCAAGTGGGAGACAACTTTGATCTCAGTAAAAACCCATGATGGCTTACACTGCAGTGGGTGCCAAGAGTTGAAGATAATGAAGAGATAATAGCCACAGTCATTTTCTCAGACATGACACAAGAAAAGAATAACCTGGAGGCTTTTAGCTGAAATAAACTGTGGTTGATATAAGAAGAGACGGTACAATCAGTATATAGGGAGGTGGCCAGAAAATGAGTGAATCTGACAGCCTCTGCAGAGGGATGTACTAATCTTAATGGAGTGTAATGAGAGAGGGAGTAAGGGGAACAGAATTTTCCCTTATCATCTGGCACAGGATGCTTTCCATACACCTCCCTCCATTCCTAACTGATGGAATCCCATCAATGATCCATTAAGACTGCTGCCTTCCTGTTCCTGCTTGCTGTTGTCACCCTATGTTATACTGCCAATTAAATTCAACCTCTTGCCTCTTAGAGTGTAAACTTCTTATAGGTAGGAACCATGTCTGACATCTTTCTACTGCTAATCCATAGCAGTGCCTACAGCCTAGGTGTGTTTACTAAGTATTTGGAAAGTGGATACCTGTACTTAGGAGGTGCAACACAGATTACATAACAGTTTTAAAGTACTTCACATTTTGCGAACATTAGTCTGGTAAAAGGAGAAGGTTATATGTACGTTTTAACCAAAATCCAGACTTTGGACAACTTTTGAGAATTATTTTACTTGCATAAAAAAAACATAACTTTAAAAATATTTTTGTTTTACTCATTTCTCTCTGTGTGTGTACCACAAGCATGCCACGGTCATATGTGGAAGATGAAAGGACAACTTTTGGGGTCAGTTGGGTTTAAGGCACTGAACTTAGGTCATTGGGCTTGTGTGGCAAGTGCCCTTATAAATAAGCCACATTGCCAGACTAAAAGTTGCATTCTTACAAATGTGACATTACTTCTACGTGCTGCCAGGCCTTTTGTCACGAGCATGTATTAGTAGACATGATATTCTCAGTAGCCTGCTCTGCCCACGTAGGAGATGCTCCCTTTGGCAACAGCCTTCACATAAGTTTTATTGCCAGAGTGAGGACTAACTAGTATTCATGGGAAGAGTTCCACAGATGGGTTTGGTCTCTACTCATGAGTTAGATAATAATTTCAGAAAGCACTATGCTACAATTGGATAAATGATAAATTTAAATATCAGAAAATCATAAGATTAAATATTTATATTTCACTCAGACAGAAGATTAAGTACATCAGAGTAGAGGAGAGAAGCAGATGAAAATAGAATGTCAGGGAAGTATAACAGGAAAATGAAGGCATTAGAGAGACAGCAATGCATAGCCTTTCGAGAGTATGAGAAAGGCGAAAGACACAACCCAACACAAGTTTCCCACTTTGGTAATGGAAAAACAAATAGTATAGAGGCAAGCTGACATGCTAGGATAAATGCTAACACAGTTATTCATTATTCATTATAATTTAAAGCCAGATTTCTTATTTCCATTTCCCAGACTCCCAGACAGTATAACCAAGGCTATGGAAGTAGCAAAATTTTACCAACATATCATAACAAACAAATATTTCCACAGTTGAACGATTGTACAAGATCAAAATTACACTCCTGAATAGAATTACTAGAAATAATGGTGTTTTTATTTTAACCACTGGATGTGGCCAGTTTAATCCAAACTCATAAATGTTAGGACGAGCCAGATTATCTTCTCCTGCCTTATGAAAACTGCTTGCTAAAATTTCAAGATATTTGCAACTCAGAGGACTTCATAATGATAGTGTGCAATCAGCCACAGTGGGAATACCAACATCATTAAAGTTAGTAAATGCTGTAAATTAGAGCTGCTGCTGTTGCTATTTCCCCCTGAGAACCTATTGCTAAATCTATACCAGCACACTACTGTCTGAGAACCTTAGAGGTACAAAACAATGACTCCCGTCAAATCTGTCAGGCTCTACCTACTGGTTCTAATTGTTAGGAAGATTGGTGAGAAAGATTTGAAGACTTCATTTGTGGTTATCTTTCATTAAGAACCCACCAAAAGGTTGTTATGACATGTGTACCTAATTCCAGTACTTTAGAGACAGAGATGGAAGAGTCAAAAGTTCAATGGCAGCATGAGAAACTAAGTGAGCCTCTGTTTCAAAACAAAAATCTTTTAAAACTAGGAAGTAATGATGAGAATGTTATCTGTTATCTTACATACTTACATTCTCTAACATCCTAATTTTAGAGATGAGGAAAAAGGCCCCACAAGAGGGAAGGTAATGTCTCTGAAGTGGCAGACTCAACCAGTGGTAGGGCTTCAGCTGAACTGGTTTGATGCCCAGTCTAATGGTCTTGCCAGGAGAGCAGGGACATGGAGTTGAATCTCTCCTGGATGTGGCTAGTGTGCCTATCAACAACACTGAGCAACACCAAGCAGTGACAGAGTGACAGTAACCTCTGAGCACCCATGCTACAAAGGGATACCGATGTGGTGCAGGGCAAATGAGATGGACTTCTGGCTGCCAGCCGGGAGTGTTTCTATCTATGCCCTGATACGCCTTCCTTCCTTCTCACTGCAGAAACAACTACCATCCCAAAGCGCGAAGTTTTTAAGACTCTTACACAACTTAGCAACACCCTGATTAAATCACAAGATATAGAGATTACACCCTAAGGGCGATTTCATCAGAAAACAGGTTGTTAATAATACCACTGAATAACAATTCAATCATTTCTTAAAAATAAACTATCCCCAAACCATGTTTTGTTTATATAAAAAATATTTTTTTTAAATCATTACATCTTTTAAAAATGCCAGGGTGTGGGGGATTTGTGTACAGGTCAGTGCATGGAAGTCAGAAGACAACTTATAGAAGTTTGTTCTCTCCTACTCCATGTTTTACCGCAGGAACCAAATTCACGTTGTATGGTCTGGTGGCAAACGCCTTTACCCACTGAGCCACCTTGCCAGCCTTATTTCTTTTTCTTTTTAAAATGTTATTAACCATGTATGTGTGCATGTGTGTCTCTGTGTGGGTTTACACTTGTATGGACAGGTATGCCTGCAGAAGCCAGAAGAGGGTGCTGCACCTGGAGCTACAGATGGCCATGGGGCTCCAGCGTGGGTGCTGGGCACTGAGCGAGGGCCCCTGGAAGAACACCTACTTTTATATAGGGTCTTACTGTTGTCCAGGCTGACCTCAAACTGCTGGGCTAAAGCAGTGTTTCTGCCTTAGCCTCTCAAGTAACCAAGGCTACTAGAGTGAGCTACCATATCTCGACTAAACATTTAAAAAAAAAAAAAAAAAGGCACGGCTTCATACAGTGGAAGATGACTCTGAATTCCTGATCTTGTTGCCTTCTTCCGGAGTACTAAGATTATAGGTATGTGCCACAATATCTAATTTATGTGTTATTGGTGGTATAGCCTTGTAGGATAGGCAAATACACCATCAATTGAGCTGCATACAGACTCTTAAATACTGTTTTCTAAGGAAATAGTCTTAAGAATCAACAGTGGAGGGTGGTGGAGCAGAGATGGCCTAGCAGATAGAAGTGCATACTGTTCTTGCAGAGATAGTCTTAAGAATCAACAGTGGAGGGTGGTGGAGCAGAGATGGCCTAGCAGATAGAAGTGCATACTGTTCTTGCAGAGAACCTGAGTTTAGTTCCTAGCTCCCATGTTGGGCAGCTCACAGCTGCCTGTAATTTCCACTCTAGAGGGACCAATGCCTCCCATCTGCATGTATGCGCGCGCGCACACACACACACACACACACACACACACACACACATTTTTATGAATGGAAGTGGTTTGCCAACATGTATGTCTGTAGACCACATGCAGACCTGGTGCCCAGAGATGCCAGAAGAGGACATTGGATCCTCTCAGAACTAGAGTTATAGAAAGTCGTCTAATTTGGACTACTCAACTAGAGGGAAATCATGACTGGAAACCTAGCCAACTACCTGAGGCTAGTGAGGCGGTGTAGACCAGTGTAACTCCTAACTGCACTCTAAAACAATAGTACCCGACAAGCTAACCTGGGAGGGGGTGGAATTGCAATGATCCCACCCATAGACAAAGAACTGCAGACAACTAAAGACTGCTGAGAGAGGGAGAGGCAGGCTCTCCAGGGATGAGCCTTTTAATTTGTTATCCTATATAAAGTGGTCATCCCTGAAATCATATACACATCAGCCACACTAAATGGACTTGGTGTGTGTGTGTGTGTGTGTGTCTGTGTGTGTGTATAATAAAAATCAAAGAAAAAGAAGCAATCAGTTTGAGATGGAGTGAGATGGGAAGGATTGGAGGGAGAAAAGAGAACATAAAGCAAAATTAAAGAAAGAAAAAATGATATAGTTATGTATTAGTTTAAAAATTTAAAACAACACCCTTACACCAAATTAAAAAAAAAAAACAGGAAGAAATTAATTCTGGAAAACTAAGATTTAATTTGCAAAATTTACTTTTGGTCAATGTGCCAATTTTCCTGAGGCTGAAACTCTCTCCGTGCCCTGAGTGCCATGGGGCAGCTTCATGGTAGCTTCCAGTCCGAAGAACACAACCAAGAAAGTAGCAGCATGTTAAACTGATCATTCGCATGGTGGCCTGGGCGGTCCTTCATGGGACTCTAGCCTAGAGAGCAAGCATATCTTTAGCTCTTTTGATCATTTGGTAAGTATTGAACTTCTAGTGTTAAATCCTTGGTTGTTTAAAAGTACCTGGAGTTGTTTCCATTTCAAATAAAAAAGAAGGGTAACAAAGGTGTACATTTTGGAGGTAAGTAAGTGAGTGTTGAATCCTCCTTTGTACTAAAGCTGGGATAAGGTCTGACCTCAAGATACAGTGGTTTGCTTTGAGATAGGATAGACAGCCATGGTAGCAAAAGGAGGAAGCGTCAAAATGAGTAAGCAGCTAAAAGGGTAGCTTGGAGGAGAACAAGGGCTACCTTTAGATCTTACACCACACAGCAAGTAGTAAGTATGCTCGCATTTTAAGCACAACATACTCCTTTATATCATCTCGTTTCGCACTCCTTTTCCTTTCCTCTCTTTTTGAATAACATGCGGTGCTTTCCATATGGCAGGCACTTTGCGTGTATTTCCTTTTTTAAATGTTGGAACATCCTATGAGTGAGAACTGTTATTAGACCCAAATCTTGCCTGAGGTCTCAGCTTGTTAAATGGTAGGCCAGTACTCATCCATTTTTAAGAGATACTGAAGTCTTAATTTTAGTTCCTCGAGAGACAGTGCATATTTTATACATCAATTCATTTTTAAGCTTTTGTACACATAGATTGTGTGTTAAGCATATTTATCCTCTAGTTCCTATCTTTCCCTTTTCACCCTATCTTCTCACTAGTCCCCCTGCTTCACTCTCAACAGTTTACCTTCATATTAATATACATAATTTTATTTATCTACATGAAAACTAAAAGCCACAAATGAGAGAAAACATATTTGTCTTTCTAACATGGATTTAATTTACTTAATATGATTATCTTCATTTGCAACCATTTTCCTGAAAATGACTTAAATTCATTCTTCCTTGTGGCTGAAAAAAATTCTGTTATGTATACATATCACATTTTTACTCTCCATTGCTCTGTTGCTGGATGCTTAGGTTGGTTCCATAATTTAGCTACTGTAAATAATGTGACAATAAACAATGTGTTAAGTATCTCTGTGATATGTTCACTTGGATAAATATGTTGATAAGCTGACTTTGAATAAATACATATAGCTGGATCCTATGGTAGATTTAGCCTTTTTTTTTTTTTATTTCTCTGATGGCTGGACTAGTTTGTATTCTCACTAGCAATATATAAAGACTCCCTTTGAGTCAAAGCATGTTTAAACATCATGCCAACACGAGGGCTATTTGTCCTTGCCATAGAAAAACCTCTCTCTTCTATGTGTCAAGTTCTCAAGGTAAGAAGGGAGTGTCTGTACACTTCAAAAGGGACTATGGATGAGGACCTAGGCTACTTTAAAGCAGACCAGACTTACAATGGACAAAGGGGTGGGGGCAGTGGCAAAAAGGGAAATCTCGTGGCTGCCACCGTAGCCTCACTGAGACAGCTCTGTATTTCCACATCCTTGTGTATAGCTCTGAGGACACCATCCGGACCTGATAAATGAAAGTGGCCATTGGGAAGGGGAAAACGCATACACATGCCCCCTCTACACACAAAAGCACATTTGTGTCAGACAGCCTCAGAGGCTGACACACCGAGGACTCGCCTCCCCCCTCCCCCAGAAAGGCAGCTTTTCTGGTATTCCACAAAGAAGAGAGGCTGTAGCAGAGAAGAGAACAAGCCTTCTCCAAAACTGCTGACTTGATTCATCCCCAAACTGACACAAAGTGGAGAGGAAAACTTCAGGAAATGGGTAGATTATGTCCAAGAAAAGATTTCCTGCAAGCAGTTAACAGGAAGCTAACATGAAAAGCAGTACTAAAAATACACAGGCTATTGGAAACAAGTGGCCAGGGCCTGGCATTTCAATAAGAGGCTCAGGAAGTTACAGGGCCTCCTTGCACAGGCTTCCTCCCTCTCATCTCAGGTCAAGTTAACAGAGCTTACTCACCTACATAAGCTTATGGGGAGGGGGGTAATGTGACTTAAATTTCACCTGAGGCTTTACCAACTCTCAATGTGTTTTCATTCTTTTCTGTTTGTTTTTGTTTTCGTTTTTCGAGACAGGGTTTCCCTGTGTAGCCTTGGCTGTCTGGGCTCACTTTATTGACCTGTCTCTGCCTCCCAGCGTGCCGGGATTACAGGTGTGCTCCACACTGAATGGTTTAGGCTATTCGTGGGAGTCATTATAGCCCGGAGAGAAGAGTCTCAGTGCTTCACACACAATTCAACTCAATGATGAGAAACATGAACCAATAGAAGAGTGTGCTCTGAAGGAATGAGCCTCACCTCTGACGCAGCTAGGATTTAAGTCAATGAAAAACCTACGTAGAAGGGACAATGAAGTGCAGAACAGCTATCTGTACTTGGATGGCTGTGTAAATAGGGAGACTAAAATGTGACATTAGGAGGACAAAAAGGAGCTGTTAAGAAGTGATTGTTAGTATGAGATTTTTGAATTTCTCATTCAGAATGGCAAACAGGATAGACACCAGAAGCGTTGGAAGAGAAGGAATAGGATAGGAACCTCCTCTAAAGGGTCCTCTGAAAGAATTCACCCAACAGGGGATCAAAGCAGATGCTGAGACTCACAGCCAAACTTTGGGCAGAGCACAGGGAGTTTTATGGAAGGGGGGGGGGGTGGATAGAAGGACATAGAGGGAACAGGAGCCCCACAAGGAGACCAACAAAGCTAAAATATCTGAGCCCAGGTCCTGCAGAGACTGATGCACCAACCAAGGACCATGCATGGAGAGGACTAGATCCCCTACTCACATGTAGCCAATTGGCAGCTCAGTCTCCATGTGGCTACCTGAGTAAGGGGAGCAGGAAGCTGCCTCTGTCCTAAACTCAACTGCCTGCTCTTTGATCATTTGCCCCTGGTGATGTGGCCTTGCCAGGCCACAGAGGAAGAGGATCCAGGCAGTCCTGATGAGACTTGATAAGCTACGGGGAGATGGCAGAGGAGGAGAACTCCCCCTTTCAGTGGACTAGGAGAAGGAGATAGATGGGAGTGGGGGCAGGGTAGGATTTGGTGGGGTTGAGGGAGGAGGCTTCAATTGAGATTTAAAATAAATAAACTGTAAGAAATAAAAATAAAAAAGAAGTGATTGTTGGTCAACTTTGAGAAGGACCTTTCTGTGGGTGGGTGGAGGCAGATGTGTCATGTGCAGCTCTCTCATGCTCTAGGGTCAGAGCAGAAATTTACAGATGGAGTTGGTTTTCATACCCTTCCCCTTCTCTTAATTCCTACAAAATCCAAAAATTTTGCTAAATGTTTATTGAACTCCAACAGCTGTACTTTCTCTACAATACTGAACACAATTTAAAAAGGAAGACAGAGGGAGGGTCAAGGCTGGACTTTATTTCAGAGTTGGCCTGGGACTGTGGAGACCTTGGCTATCCTCAGTAGCCACCTACATGCTAACCCACCCCAAAGGTACATCCGATCTTGTATTTGTAGTCTGTACACCTAGAAGTTCTGGTTCCCATGTACAAAGGGAAATCTTACTATAAGCGTCCTGCAAACACACAGAAACATTATGACAAGTCCTTCTTCCCAGATTAAAATGAATTATTCAAGAACAAAGATCTTTCAGTGGTATATTTTTTATACTCAATAGGAGCCAGATGTGAAGGCATACTGGCAAACAAAATGTAGGTGGTCCCGTGTGATTAGAGTCTAGGGAGACTGGGCAGGGAGAACACAAAGTTTTTCACAGTGGGTGATCTTTCTTTGGCTGTAAATCTCATGGACACTTTTGTTGTTGTTGCTCTTATCTTTGTTCACTTCTTGGCAGCATTTGAGGCAGCTGAGTACTCCTTCTTTTCTAAAGGCTTCCTTGAAATCCTTTTAATTATGTGACATCACAATCTTCACAGGGTCCTCATGAGGCCTACAGTCCTGAGATTTCATCTCAGCTTCCTCTTGTGTTACTCGTCACACTCTTGATGGTTTAGTTGTTCTCCTTATATGGAGCACTGCTGGAGTTCAACTCCACACTGTACTTTAGAACCTGGTGGGCAATCGTGAGTAAAGCTAATACCCTCACCTTCATTTGTCAGAGTGGAAGGTGGTTTAAACAACCAAAGCCCTGGTAAACTGCTTTACGATATAAATAAATAACGGGATTTTGCATTTTGTCTGTGCATACCTGTCTTAATTAGGGTTTCTATTGCTGTCATAAAACACCATAACCAAAAGCAACTTAGGGAAGAGGGGGTTTATTTTATCTTACAGCTTGTAGTTCATCACCCACGGAAGTCACAGCAGGAACTAAAGGCAGGTCCCTGGAGGCCGAAACCATAAAGGCGTGCTTCTTGCTTACTATCTTGATCACCATGGCTTGCTAAGCCTGCTTTCCTTCTAGCACTCAAGACTACCAGTCCAAAAGTATCACTGCCCACAGTAAACTGGGCCCTTTCACATCAATTACCAGTCAAGAAGATGTACCACAGGCCCATCTGGTGGGCATACCATACACCACCTTTACTCTGCGGATCATGTCCAGCTAACAATGAGAGACAGAGATGTTCTGTCAAACGTTGCAGGGAGTGCCCACATTCTATGCAGCACATTCTATTACAGATTCCACAACTAAGGTTCTTTGAGGAACCTTAAGAAGTCATGTGTATTTTTAAAATATAAACCAGGAAATAAATAGTATATGTCAGAAGCTTAGTGGAATGAGCAATTGCTGTGGTTCTGGGTGGCCTAGGAAAGCTGTGTAAGCAAAGGCCTGGGGCTTTGCCAGTCTTCTTGGGTGACCTTTCTTCTGTAGAGTCACCATGAAAGAAATTTTAAACATATGATAACAGCAATAACTACCAACAAGCTACTTGCATGGGTAAATTAAAGTACTTCACGATACAAGATGTTATATATGGTATCACTTTAATTATCTAAAGAGCACAATGAAGGGTCTTCCACACCATCACAAAAGCACTTAACAATAATTGAATGTTGCAGCAGATACTGAGCTGGATAACAACACCAATGAACAATTCTCTTCTACTTTACTCTTATCATAGAGTCAAGAAAGGCAGAATATTTATTTTCCTATTTTCACTGTTAACATGTCACAGTTCTGGTCAATAAGTTAACAGCAGAAATCTAAGGGAAACTTTGTACCATAAGGCTGAAAATTAGCATACTGGATGGATTAAGCATCTCTGATTATAATGCTGGTAAACCTAAGATAGCAACTGTTTGTTACAGAATTTTTAGAAAGTCAGAAGAATAAGCTATTTGTTTAGACCACTGTCAATCAGCTTTTCTGTTACATAAACTGAAAATATTCTTGAAATAAATGCTTATCATGTGTTTACTCAGGGTTATAAAGTAAAGAGGTGGCAGAAACAGATTTCAAGCCCATGTTTGTCAGATCTAAAGTCCTGACTTTTAACTCCTTCACTAAAAGGAGATCCACTAACCACCAAAGCTGCCTCTTAATGACCACGCTGTATCGTTTTGATGAGACAGACTAGTCATCTCATGACACTTACAACAGCAGGGTACACTTTAATAACATCATCAACACAATAGCATTACATTTAGTTTCACTGGCTCTGAGACTGGGGGAAAGGGACTCAACTTCCTATTGTTATCGCCTGATTCTTTTATTGATTTATGACCTTTTTTTTAGCCACAATTTCCTTCACATTTGAAATTTTAATATTTGCCTACAGGAAGTTTTCCTTTTTGTACCAATAGATGGTCACAAATAAGTTCACGTTCTATTCTTATTTTCCATTAAATAGGCAAGTGCTACATCAAAAGACTAAGCATCTGATAAGACACTTAAAAGATAAATAGCAGACTATTTCTGGAGGGTCGTTTATCTCCTTACAATAGAGCAAACTGGAAGGTTGCTCGGAAATATTACAAAGCAGAAACAGCACTGATGTGATGATGGTAGAGATCAGCTGTGGCAGTTGTTGGGGTGTTTGGGCCTCACTCTCCAGGGAAACGTATTCTTATTCTTTGATTATGACTGGCCGTTACACAGGAGGCTCAATGGGCCTGCTTCTGGCTTTCACGGAAAGCTTAGCAGTGATTCTTTATGTGGATCCTTAAGAGCAGACAACCCTTATACAATAGGTCACCTCCTTCAACCAATTAGCTAATTGCCTGAAATCACTCCTCATAGATCAAGAAAAACTGTCTTCTAAATGAATGCAGTTCATTCAGAGAGCAAAAGTCTTTTGTTTCTTTTTGATGACCTTATTCAACTCTAAAGCCCCTTCATCTACACAAAATTCTACAAATGTGAACAATCAGCTACAATGAACAAATCCTTCTGGCTTTACAGTGAATAAGTGCACCTTTTAAAAGTGGAAGTTATTTTTTTTAAATGTAGTTTCCTGGCCACACCAGGTGTAAAATGATAAATAAAAGAGCAAGCAGTTATGCTGACCATCTTTGGCTGTTCCCTTCGAAGCTTAACACACTGACATCATTCTTGGTGTTTTCTATTTTGCTGACCAAACTAAGTTTTTATGGAAACACCTGTAGAATGATTGTCCTATTCTAATCAAACATAGCGTGATCCTAATAACACAGGTTCTCTAAGGGACTGGTAGCTAGGCACACTTAACATAAGCAGTGAATGTCCCATTTCTGTAGCTAATTCTAAAAACCAGGAGTAACCTTTGTCTCTGGCCTTCTGAGATGAACTGAGTGACCAGGCTGAAAGTCAACCACCTTGCACTAAGTGACAGGACACCTTTATTTATACAATTTGCTCCATGCCTCTTGCTAGCATTTAGTTTCCCGCTTCCAAATATAAGGCTATTTTGTTCAGGTTTCTATACTTTCTGAGCCATTTCTCTTACTACTTAGAACTCTTTCTTCAAAGGCCTTAAATCCCACAAACAATGCACATGTGAAGGAAAGCCTGCAGCCGCATCATCTGGAAACACTGGAGATGCTTCATTGAGGGGTGACAGTAAGAGCTAAACCAAGGTCAGACAGGATTTTAACGAGTAGACACTGGTTAAACTTCCTGGTTCCAGAAGTTCCAGGAAGGAGAAAAGGGTATTTGGCATGTGACAGACACCATTCTAATTTACATTCCATGTAAACTAACATCTATACCTCAACATAAATGACTCTAGAAGAGATATGTTACTATTTTCTCAAGGCTTTTAATCAGTGTACAAAATTTACCCAAGGTCAGAGAGTGAATGAAAGGTGAAGGTAGGTTTTAAGTTCAAATCTAAACTCAAATTATCTTTCTTCCTGTCACTCTGGTGACAAGGAAAGCAAGATAGCTTTCAAGCATGAAAGCAAGAAAGGACAAAGCTTGTTTAAGAATTGAGAACTCAGCCTACATATGGGAATTTATATAACTATCTGCTTCGTGGAGTCACCATTTAAGGAAAAGAGCTCTGTGAGACAGATGCCAATAGTGACATAAGGTGTAACCAGTGAAACTGGTGGCCACTTTGCCCACATGAATCAAAACTGGCATAAAGATACACCTTTTAAGAGACAATCATCAGATCTAGAGTTGATGACTCTACTTGAGGACTATTACCGTTATTTCTTTTATCACCTCTACTTGCCAACATGTATGGATGGAGTAACACTTATATCCCAGTGTGTCATAGTGGCTCATCTTTGCATTTCCCAAGGTTATTCCAGGAAACTACTTGAAAGCTTATTTTCATATCTAACACTAAGTGCTGTGCCGATTCCTCACTGAATCTCATGGCCATTCTCCATTTATTAACTCTAGTCTCTTTCTTTTCTTTCTGCACAGTTTCTAAATTAAGGCCAAGAATACAATAATAAGTTTACTGAAACAAAATAGGCACATAATAGGTATTCACTAAGTATTTGTTACATAAATAAATGAAGTGGATACTTGTATTAGAAGTAGATGAGAGATAATGGGGTACAAATGTAAATTAAAATGGTAAATGCACTTGGAGCCGCCAGATAGACTGAGACCATCTTAGATGGGAATCTAACTTCATTTTGTAGGCAATGAGAAAGAAAATTTCTGAGTGATTCTAAAAAGAAAAAAAAAATTGGGAATTGTGGAAAGAAAGGTGAGCACGAACAAACGACTACTATGAAAGGCCAAGAGCTTCCCCCAAAGTAAAGAGACAAAAAGATGGACAGAAGGCAGAAATCTCAGATGTCTTTCTGAAAACTCTTGAGCTTTCTATGACACCAAAGATCCACCTCCTCTAATTTTTCTTTGCCAATCTACTATGCTTCATGCTATCCTTCTCTTTAAGGATCTTCTACCTCTGAGCACTTCTCAGAATTGCTGGTTCAAGTTGTCATCTGACTGGATCAGCACAATATCAAACCTTAGAACTGCCTCCACCACCATTCCCACTCTGAATTCTCTCTTGTTCCAAGAGAATTTGCTTAACAAATTCTGACCAGCCCTGAAAATGAAGGAAATGATCTCTTTCTACATTCTCTACTGAAGTCCTGAAAAAACAGAAAGAGTACTACCCTCATCTGGCACATGCAAATAACTCTACTCAGGGAGACAAATCACAGTTTGCCTTGTCTTTGCTTGTTACTCTAGGGAACACTTTCAGTTGAACTGCACTGATACCATCCTGCAGGCTGTTCAGGCTCATCCTCATACTTCACCCTCTCCAGGTATCTAACTCCCCAACTGTGTGAAAAGTGTACTCTTCCTTCAAGAACTGCCTTAAATGCCATCCCCTCAATGACACTCAGTCCTTGATCTTGTAAGGGAATACAAACTCTTCTTCATCTACCTCTTTCAATGCTTTACTTACATCTCTTAGCACTTATCATGAAAAGACTGTGTATTAACTTCTCATCTCCTATTCCACTCAGAAAAAAAAATCAGTTTTGAGGCCAGGGTCTGTATCATTGCGATATTTTCTATAGTTTCTAAAGTGGCACACATAATCTGTTCAACTAGAGGGCTCTCAAACCCTCACTGATACGAATTATTGACACTGCTACTTTAATGAATGAATTTCTTTAGGGCATTATTGTCCTAATTTTAAAAATAAGAAAAATGGAAGCTCAGCCATGCTCAGTGATTCAGAAAAGAGGTCCTGCTTACCAAACAAAAGTCGAACTTAAAGGTGTTTACTGAGTTCAGGTGTGAAGTATTATTGAAAAGGTATGCTCCCCCCCACACTCATGTGTTTGAATGCTTGGCCCATAGGGAGTGGCACTATTAGGAGGTGTGGTCTTGGAGGAAGTATGTCACTGTGGGGCAGGCTTTGAGGTCTTCTTGCTGAAGCTTTTATGACCAAGGTGGCACACAGTCTTCTGCTGTCTGTGGATCAAGATAATAGAATTCTCAGCTCCTTCTCCAATACCATGTCTGCCTGGACACTGCCATGCTTCCAACCATGATGATAATGAACTAAATCTCTGAAGCTGTAATCCAGCCCCAGTGAAACGTTTTTCTTTATAGGAGTTGCTGTGGTCATGCTGTCTCTTCACAGCAATCAAACCCTAACGAAGACGAGTGTGTTCTCTTTGGGTAACTGCTCCTATCTTTCGTTGAACAGTGCATAGAAAACAGACCCGTTTCTGGAGGCTCAGGTGAGCAGCCTGTCAACACTCTTTTACCAAGAGCCTTAAGGAATTAATCTAGGGCTGCTGACACGGCTCAGCATGAAAAGTCTTGCCACCAAGCCTAATAAGCAGAGGTCCAGCCTCAAAAACCACACCCTGGTGAGGACCAGCTCCTGAAGGTTGTCCTCTGACCTGGGCACATTCAAATGCACATTCACACCCGCGCGCGCACACACGCTCACATGAAAGGAGAAAAGAAAGAATTCTAAAAAGAGAGATTAATCCACATTAACATATCTATTTTCAGAAATACATCTTATGGAACTATTCAGAGATATAGACGGACTTACATTTGTGAGGATGATCATACTACTGTGCAAAATAGTGAAAAAATAGTAAAATCACCCATTTCCAAGTACAGAAGTTTAAAAAATATTTGCCTCTAACATCTCAAAGAAAAGTAATAACAGAAGAAATAAACCAATTACTGTTTGGGGATAGAAAGAAGAAGAAGAAAAGACTAGAAATTGTTAGCATTTTACAAAGATTGAAAACAGAAGGTATTATATTCATAGGTATATACACTATAGATTACTACAACATCCTTGTATCAACCTAAGTGGAGGAAAGAACATGGAGGAAAATGAAGAATAGGTGCCTGTGTCTGGGGCCTGGAAAGATGTCATGCTAGGGAACATGGCAGCACAGCTAAAGAGAAGCATAACACATAGCTCACATGTGATTTTTAAATTTTTCTAGTAGGTACATTTAAAAGGCAAAACAGAAATGGGTGAGGTGAACTTTGGTATCTTTTTTTAAAGTACAACATACCCAAATTATTACCATTTCAAAACATAATCAATAATATGAGATTTTTTTGTTTATTGTTCTAAATCTTCTAAATATATTATGTATTATATACTTAGAACACATATCAGTTCAGATGAGCCAAATTTCAAATACTCAAGAGATACATGTGGCCAGAGATAACATTGGATAGAGAAGAACTGGAGACTAAGGAAAGCAAGATAGGAAGAAGAGCAGAAATAAAGGTGATACCTAGAAAGAACGGCCTAAGAACAACTCAGTAAAATGTTTTATATTGGCTAAGAGAGTTTACCTACTAAGTACTCTTTCTAAAAACATTACCAAGGATGCCTAGAGAACATTAAAAAAAATTAAGAAAGGATGGGACCCAGCAAGATAGTTTACTGTAAAAGGCACTTGCCACCAAGCCTAACTAAGGACCTGAGTTTGAGCTTCAGAACCACATGGTGGAAAGAGAGAATCAACTCCTGAGAATTGTCTTCTGACCTCCATGAACATGCTGTGATGTGCACATACAGACACAGAATGAATATGTGTGTGTGAGGGAGAGAATGGAATGGGTTGCAACTAATTGATCTAACTTCAAACCTGAAATAAATGGTTGTAGGTCTTGAAATTAGGTGAGAAACTACAAGGATTTAATATATGTATCATGAGGAGAGTCATTTTGACATGCAAATTGCACGAATAAGACACTAAATGATCCTCGTCTTAGGTAAAGTCACACATTTCTTTTTTCAGTTATGAAAAAAAGGCAAGTGGATGCTCCAAGAAAAACAGAAAGTGAACACAGGAATATGAATACAAAACTTAAGACCTACTTACTCTATAAATGTGAATGTAAATGTTATTGACCCACATTAATGACTCAAGATAGGAACTATTTCATTTTTCTTGTTGGAGTCATAATTCTCAATATACAGTTATGGGAGGGACTAAATTTTAGGAATAAATGGAAATCTGCATAAGAGAAATCCGACTAATGATTCAACAATACTCACCTCAGTTAAGAACACCAAAGTTCCAATGTCTTGGTGGCACAATGAAATTCACCCTGCAGCCAGTAAATTATCCTCAAAGTGTATAATATGCATTTCTAAGTTTATAACGTTAGGAGAAATGAGCTGCAACCAGGACAGCAGGAAAGTCGCTGCAAGGGAAATGAGCAGTATTGCAACACACTTTCTGTTTACTGAGTATCCATCAGGTGTTTGGTGCTATGCCCAGCATTTTAGTCTAACAAATTTGGTAAAGTGGTACTATTATGTCTAGTCTAGATGGAGAAATAGGCTCAGAAGGCTTAAGGTCCCATAAAACTTTACCCAAATGGAAAGCAGCAGATTTGAATTTAGTAATGGTCTAGAGTTAGAATAGAGAGCTTCAAAGACAGTGCTGATATTTCTTCCACTGCTTAGGGCCTTCTCATTGCTGACAGCCTAGGACAGAAAAGAAGGTCATCTCAGGATAGGAGTAGGTTATCTTCTCATGTGTAAGGTTTCCGTAGTCTTTTTCAAAGGAGACTTGAAGAGTGACAAGCCTAAGGAATATTCTCTTGTTTGGCTCTAGCATCTGCTGGTATTTTGCTAACTCTTAGCTTCTCCAAAATTACCCACCCACTGGTTTCCCAGGGTCAAAATCCAAAATATCTTGGCTGAATGGGTGATGGATCACAGATGACAGAGTTTCAAAAAAAAAAAAAAAAAAGTCTGTGTTGTTTTTTCTTTTTTAAGGCCCAAACATATCACATACTTCTCATTCTTATTCTCTTTGCGTTCTGTCTCATGAAACATTCTGTTGTCTGTATTTTCATTCATCACAGTGGAAAAAGGCAAATAGGTCATGCTGAAAGCTTAAATAAATTCAGTGTCTTCCGATGTCAGACCAGCTGTAGTCCATCTCTCCTGAAGCCAGGCCAAAAATCCAGGAGAACATGGATGGAGCTGCTGACCCTGTACCCTCAAAGGGAAAAGAGGCTCTATGGGAGACCAACAGTGAGTGGAGACTGGGCTCTGAGATTTCTTTCTACGTATCCTTGTCCCCTTTAACCTCAGAACCCATGAATGCTGTTTTTCAGTGAAACATGTTTTCAACTTTTAAAAAAGCACTCCATTTTTAACCGAGTATAATTTTCCCAAGCCTTCAAATTTTCATATGCTCCTCTGCAAGAGCTGCTCTGCTGCCTGTTTATTCCTCAGCAGCCAAGCCTCACTTTCTGAAATCCGAATTATAAAATCAGGCAGCTTTTCATTGTCTCATTATAAATTACAATACCAAATGAAAACAATTTTAAAGTATATACAAGCACCCGCTGAATTCTGTCACAGTCTGAGTGTTACTGAGAGCCAGGGGTAAAGCCCTTTAGCGGAAGCTGTGGCATTTCACATTGTTCCTCATTACCATTTCTGATTTAGCCTGAGCTTCAATTTTCACTAAAGCTCCTTTGCTCCCCTTTCCCATTCGGAAAGAATTCACCATAGGGTTATATGCTTTTGTGCTCATTTGACTAAAGCCTCCTCCCCAGAGTGTACTCTGCCTAATTGTTTCTGGTAAGCAACTTTGGACAATGAAAACTCCCTAGACATTTTGAAGAAGGATGTGAGAGGAAGACACATAGGGGCCAGGGAGCTGAAACATATCCCTTCTGTCCTGAGAGGATGGGGGAGGGGAGACGCAGACTATTTGTTAAGAGGAAGGAGACTGCAGGACTTTGGCTGCGAACAATTGGGTACTGATACCCAGCTGTTGGCTGGACAGCTGTCAACTCAAGAACAGGAGGTCAGGATTCTATCTAAAGGAGGAGAGTACCACACTCTTTCACTCGTTACAGTTTCTGCACTCTTACCCTTGCACTCAATGCCAGTGTTGGAAGGGTTCTTAGAAATCATTTAGCCAGCTTAGGTCTTTCTATCTGTCCCTGCCTTCGTCCTCTCTGCCCCTCACTCCCCCTTTCTGTATGCTAAAGTTTGCATGGACCCACAGCTGCAAGTTAACAGTGACCTACTTTTGGCCGGTAGAGGACACAGGCAAAAAGGTTTACCTGCTCAGCTGCCTCACCCATCTAAACCTAGGCAGAGGCAGGTGGACCTCTGAGTTTCAGGCCAGCCTTGTCTATAAAACAAGCTCCAGGCCTGCCGGGACTCCAGAGTGAGATGGTGTCCCAAAACAAAACAACAAAGTCTGCATTTTGGTCTTGATTTTGCTGATTCTCAGCCTTGGCTCACAGTACTATGGAAGCTCTGGATAAAATGTAGATGGCCAAGTCTTAGGTGTGGGTTCACAGACTCATGTAGATGTGCTCAACTTTCTTATATATTCTCTTCTGATATCAATAACTCCCAATGGTAAATGCTTCATTTACCATTTCTCTATGGCAGAGTCTCACATTAGACCTTTTAAAATTTTATCTTCCTACTTAGCAAAGAGAGAATCTACAGTACACGGTAGGAAGAAATGAACAGGGATGCCAACAAGTAGAGGGATCTAGAAGTCTCTAGCAGCAGAATCCAAATGCTTAGTCTGAAAGTTTAGGACTAGATCTCTAGCTCTCAGAGGACCTGAGAGAGAAAATAACGGACCAAAGTAGAAAACGACCATGGAATCAAAACGTAAGGACTTGCACTTAATCAGGGACTTGACCAAAAGGAAGCAAGTAAGAATGCTTTTAGAATTGGCAGCTCCAAGAGAGAGGGATCAACCTTAAGATTCACGTGATACTAATTCCTAGAGGCCTAGATCAGGTTCTTAAATTCCATCCTCCCTCGCCCTAGCAGAACGGCTTTACACTGTAAGATAGAAAGGCAAAACCCTGCAGGAGGTCACAGCACAGTATGTCTAGGCTCCACGTGCCTAGCAGGATGAAAGCAAGCCTGTTTTGAATGATGAAGGCAGTTGCCCGGTTTTGTCTCATTCACCAAGAGACCCAATGCCATTTTCTTTTCTGTTACAGAATACAGATATAAAGCCAGGTATGACAGCATACACCTATGAATGCACCACTTGGAGGATCAGGAGACCAAGGGAGGCCTCAGCTACAAAGAAAGCTAGAGGCTAGTCTGAGACACACGAGACCCTGCCTCAAAAAACTAAAGCCAAAACCAAAAAAAGGTATTTGGTCTTTTCTTCCAAGGGAAGGTAGCCCCTTCTAGTTACAGGGGTTGAAACACAACTGGCCTAAAGCAATTATGTAAATTCTATTCTTCTTGTCTGGGAATGATCTAGAGAAGGACATGTTAGCTAGTTACAGCCCCCCCCCCAAAAAAAAAAGACAAATGAAAAAATTCAAAACTAAACATAAGGGTTTTTTGGAAGATAGAAAGTACCTAGCTTTCTTAGCAACATGCTTGAGCCAACAAACAAACAAACAAACAAACAAACAAACACCTGTTACTTATTAGTACATTAAATAAGTGTCAATGTTCTTATGATTCAAGTCACTTCTGGTCAGATTTTGTTATCTGTCTGTGTTTTCTTGACCTGCTGAAAAGCTTAATTAATCAATTAAAATCATGGACATTATATCCTGTAACGCACTGAGGTCTATATTATTTGGTATTCAAGTTTCAGAGGCCTGCAAACTTCGGATCAAGAGTCTTTACTTCAAACTGAGCATGCTGGTGTACATCTTTAATCCCAGTACTAGGAAGGCAGAGGAAGGCATTCTCTGTGAGTTCGAGGCCAGCCTGGTCTATATAGTGAGTTCCAGAACAGCCAGAGCTACATGGTAGGAGCTACACAGACACAACAACAAGAGTCTCTACCCCAGGCCAATGGTTCTCGGCACATGGTCCATGAGCGCCACTTAAAGGCTAGGTTTCTAGCCCTACCTTGTAACAACTGGATCAGAAACAGCACAAATGGGGCCCAGCAGTGTTTGTTGTTGTTGTAAATCGAGTCTAAAGGAACCGATTCATGCTAAAGTTTAAGGACTGTTGATTTGAGCTCAGCTTTCCTCAGTGATAAAAATGTTTTCATCTGAGATATCTAATACAGCTGCAACCAGGCACATACGTTACAGAGCACTTGGAATGTAGCTGATGTAACTGAGAAAGGAGATTTTTAATTTTATTTAGTTTTCATTTAGTAAAATTTAAATAAGTGTTTGTGGCCAGTGGCCTATGTGTTAGAAATTCTAGGTCTGAATTTAAAAAAAAAAAAAAAAATCTCCCACAGTCAAAGAAAGTAGAAAGACATTGGTATACAACTGATTCTTTGGAGAAAAAGGTAAAATACACAACAAAGGCTCTTGGTGTGAAATTTTACGACTCAGCAGGCCAGGCTTAGCCCGAGACTCTGCATTTCTAGTACATTCCTATGTGACCTGGATGCTTCTCATCTCAGGCTGGCCCTATGAGAGGCACTGAATAAGTAAAACTTGCTTGTGTTCTACTACAGCCTGTGCCTTGGGCCCAACAAGTGCTTGAAAAAATAACAGCTATTCTCTAACAGGAGAAATAATTTAGAAGGCCTGCCATGTTCCAGGGACCGTTAATACTTCTCCTAATCATCAGGGGGCAGAAGCCATGCTTTCCAAGAAGTTTACAGGAAGGTTAAGTGATCTGCAAAAGGTACCTGATCTTACGCCTTTAATTTCATAATTCTAGTCACGCCTGTGGAGAGGTGTGCGCGTATGTGTTTCGCTGAAAACTAAAATATTCAAGAATGTGAAGACTTGACACTAGAATAGCGTCAGAAAAGATGACTGGACTTGTGATCTGGCTGGGGGCTTTGCCTTCTTGAATAATATTACAGAGGAAACTGTCTATGCCAAAGACTGGTTCTGGCCAGCAACACAGCTTTCAAGTATTAATAGGAAAGGCAAAAATCAAGGACAAACACACAAGGGACTTTTCTGAAGGTCAAAAAGGCAATAATAAATGCCAAGCCCAGAAAAGCTTTTAAATCTGACCTTTTCCTCTGCTGAAGCCATTCGCCTTCCAGCATCTTCAGTCTAATAGACTGAAGTGGGCTCTTAGGAGAGAACTGGGCTAGTCTTTTCCTTAATGCTGCCTCTCTGCCACTGCTCAAGCAGAAGCAGTATTACTGGTAATTACATCATTATACCGTAATGGAACACATGTGGTGCAAGTGAAACAGCCCAGCAGCTCTTTACTTGAGGAGAAAAGGACTCACCATTCACTGTTTCATTTTTGTTAACCCTCCAGGTTCCAGCTTATTTTTAAAGACAAAACGTCCTTAGGATATTCTATAATCACAAAACAGAGACTATGGAAGTGGAGCTTCCTTGAACATAAGAAGTGAATTTAATAACTTCAGTGTAAGGCCCATTCTTCCCCTTGGATAGGTAAAGTCTGTGTCTAGTTCATTCTTTGCTTTGAATAGGTGACAGTGTGGAAATAATTTGCAGCTCACAAGTTTCCCTTTCTTCATCCATAAAGAAGAGCAATGCTCTAGTACAGCAGATTCTAAAATGTCTCTGGACATAACTGCGATCGGATCAAATGATCTCAGGAGCATGCTCCTCCCACCCTCAGCCCTACCATTTTATTAAAAGGACTCCTATAGGAGAGGCAGAGTGCAAGGAACGAAAATATGGAAGGCTAACTCTATTTGGATTCTTGCCTCTGCTCTATCCATACATTAGCATCAGATCATTGTCTCAACATCCTCAACATTTTTAAAAGCCAGGTTCAGAACGTATAAAACAATCAAGAACGTCTCTTCCAATAAATAGAATAGTAAAGCAAGTTTCAAATGTTTCTATAGGGCACTTGAAAGTAGGTGGGAGGTTAGCATAAATGATATGTCAGCAATGCCAAGTATAAATTAGAGCTATTTTTCTTATGATTTTAAAAGGTTTTTCTTATATGTAAGGGAAAATTACTGAATAGAGCTCAAAGAAAGAATCAAAACATACAAATAGTATATATCAAATGTTCCATACCTCAGAATTTTGGAATCTTCTATTCTAGTGCAAAGAAAACCAATTTAATAAATCAAACAAAACAGTCCTAAAAATTAACTTTTAAAATATTATCAAGCTGATTTTTCAACGATGTAAGGTAGCTGTAGATAACAAAATTAAATGAAAGCAGGTAGACACAAGCTCAAAGTCAATTAACAATGATGGATAGCCATAAATTAAAATAATGTGGCATATATAACATTCTCTCTTTCCCTCATATTATTTAGCCACCAAAAGAAATTAACTTCGGACACAAATTACAACTCAAATGATTATGAAAAAAATGCTAAGTGAAACAAGCCAAGTCACAAAAGGAGAACTACTGTATGACCTCACTAACGGGGCAAACTTTAAGAGTAGTCAAATTTTGAGAAGCGGAGTGAAGATTTGGAGCCAAGCTTTGAGGCCATTGGGGCATTATGTAGCTACTGTTCAGTGGGTACAGAGTTGCAGTTTTTGCAAAATGAGAAATTCTGAAAGTGGATGGTAGCACTGTCTGCTCAACATAGGGAATGTTAATGCTTCTGGAGTGTTCATGTAAAAAATGTTGACGATGGTATAAATTATGAATTTTTGCCACAGTAACAACACTTAAATGAAAGAAAAAATCCTGAGAGGACAGTAAGTGCTAAAACGATCTTTTGCACTGAGGCTACCTAAGAGACACTAATGGCAACTATGATAACCATTTGGAGTCTGGGAAACAAATGTTGAGCCTAGGGTTCACTTTAAGTGACAGACTTACAAAGACTCCTTTATAAATCTGGAGTACCAAAGGATTATATCCTCAGGGTAAGGATAAATCTTAAATAAATCTGCAATGCTGATGATACCACAAGGAAGCAAGCCTATCTTGAGGAATAAAGAAATGTCTCCCATAAGAACCTGTAACACAAAACTGGCTCTACTGTGGTTTTTTTGTTTGTTTGTTTTGTTTTTTTTTTGTTTTTTTTGTTTTGTTTTAGCAAATCCAATTGGTGTTCACTGAAGATCCAAAAACAATCCAGAATCATCAATAATTCACTTTATTGGGAGAAACAAACCCCAATCTTAGCAGAATAAAAGTTATCCTAGTCCTCAAATAATTTCCATAAAGTTGTAGGCAACATTTGCTCTGAAAACAAAATACAAAGACATGCATGTGCAGAGACACACTGATATAAGCTATATAAGTGACAGCTCAGAAAAATGATCTGAGAAAAGCCTATAATTATGGTATTTATTCCCCATGGTACTGGTAACTGAATGCTAAGTCAAGTATCTTACTACTGCATTACAACCCTTACTCTATGTTTCAAGATTTTAAAAAGCTTGAAAAAGTAGCAAAGAACAAAAGGATGTAGAATTATAACTGAGATAGAAAAAAGGCAATGTATCAGCCAAGTGTGGTAAATCCCAGTGTCTGAGGTGTGAAGATAGGAGAATTAGGAGTTCAAGGTCACCTTCAACTACACAGAGACTTTAAGACCAACATGAACTACAAGAAAACAAGTCAATGTTCAAGGTGAATAGCAAATAAGATATAGATAGGTAGATAAGATAGATAGATGATAGATAGATAGATAGATAGATAGATAGATAGATAGATAGATAGATAGAGGATCCAAAGAAATTTCATAGATGCTGGGGCTAGTGGTACATGCCTATAACCTGTTACTCAAGAAGCTAAAGCCAGGGCTATTGAAAATTCAATGTTAAAAAGGAATTTAAAGAGAGCTGGGAATAGAGCTCAATAGAATACTTGTCTAGCACTCTAGACATCCTAG
This sequence comes from Meriones unguiculatus, assembly GCF_030254825.1. Lineage (NCBI taxonomy): Eukaryota > Metazoa > Chordata > Mammalia > Rodentia > Muridae > Meriones > Meriones unguiculatus. Next base: position 82,632,830 of record NC_083361.1, on the reverse strand, counting down.
GCTCAGTTTTCAGCAGTGGTTGTGGGTGTGGGGAGAAGAGAGGTAAAGGAGATTTGTTTACCAAAGGATTAGAATTGGGTAGAATGAAGCAGAAACATCGAAGTAAGACTCTTCACATATATTTTAAAATAATTTATGTTTAAGCCATGTGCTTGTATTATCTATTAAAAATTTAAAAATTAGCAAGCATTTTATTAGATGTCAAGCTGCAATAACAATGCTGAGATAGGTAATTTATAAAGAAGAAAGTTGTTTCTCTTTTACAGTTCTTGAGGCAGGTAAAGTTCAAGGTCAAGGGGCTCATATCCAGCAAAGGTCTTCTTGATGTATCATCCTCTAATGGAAGGCAGAAGAGCAAGATGAGCAGAAATAAGCAAAGAGGAGCTGAACTCACATATACTATAAAGACATATTCATGGTAATATTGATCCAGTCATGAAAGCAAAGCACACATGACCTAATCACCTCTTAAAGGTCCCACTTGCCAAAATTGTTTCATTAGGAATTAAGGTTCCAACACAAGAATCTTTGGGATATGCTTTCAAACCATAACTAACATGTATAATATCCAGGAAAGCTATAGATTACATAAAATACAATGTCCAAATTAGTAAAGGAACAAAAACAAAGTGAGAAAGGGCAAAATATTTAGTTTAAAGATTAAAAGAGGAAAAAAAAAGATTAAAAGAGGAAAAAGAAAATTCAGTACAAAAGAAGGTATAACACTAGATGGTTCTGATTAAGTCTATTTTTATAATCACAACAGATAAAAACCAGTTAGACTCACCATTTAAGAGCCAATTATCTGTCTTAACCAAATAGGTATATACTAGGAGAATTCACAAGTTAAGAGAGTCTCAGACTAAATAAAAATGCAACCTTGTAACTAGAAAACTGTTTTCAAAAGGTACCACTAAGTTTTTTTAATTAAATTTTATTTATTTTTTTATTATTAGTTACTTTTTATTAACTCTGTATCCCAGCTGTATCCCGCTCCCTTATTCCCTCAGTACCACTAAGTTTAACAGTCCAGGAATTCTGAAAGCCAAGACATAGAAAAAACATACATGTGACATATTCCAATAGAAAAATGCTGCTATACCTCTGTGAATAGTCGGCAAAAACAAAACAAAAGTAACGCTAGAAGGTAAAGAGATATACTTTCATAGATAGAAGGCTCGGAGCCCAGAGAGCTATTATTCTCAAAGTATGTGCACCTAAAAAGAACAGCTACAAAATATATTAAAGCAGTAACTGATGCCTCTAAAGTGGACACCAACAACCACACCACCATCACGGGAGAAAACCCTTACTACTTGATAGAGAAAATGTGAAACTTCTCTTAGGTCCTCCAACTAATCTTTTTTAGAACTGCTAGGTTATTCTACCAGAAAAAAAAGATTTGCTCCTATATTCCTGAGAAGATTAGTCGAGATGGGCAGACATGCTTCCTAATTCCCATGACTAATATTAAAAAACAGAAACGGGAAGTTACACACCAGCTGCATAAAGAACCAGGGAGCTACACGTGAACGTGATGTTCATGTCAGCAATCCTGTTGGCTCTGGTTCCGTGTCTAAGGCTCTCAGAAGGATGACAGTGCTTTCTTAGACACATCTGTACCTATCCCCACACCAACCACAATGCCTGATACACAGTGTTTATCAAGTATTTTGTTAACTAATTCATTATGTACTTTTCTTAAAGGTATTCATGCTAAAATTTCTGAAGCATCTATCTTGTAAAGTACCAAGAATATATATATATATGAATAGAGGTGTTTGCCCTCCAGAAGCTTATAATCTACAAATTAAACAGAAATGTGTTTTTTTAAAGTAGAAAAAAACAAACAAACAAACAAACAAAAAACCAATCCCTGTCCCCACAAAAAACAAAAAGCCAAAAGCCAGATAACACAACCTATCAACAGAGCCAAAGAAAGGATCTGAATGTTTAAGGGAAGTTCTGAAGTATATGATGTATTTAATAAGCACCATAGATGCCAGATTCAGGTTGGTGTTAAAGAAAGAGCCTTTAGGTTAACCTTGAGAAGCAAATGGGTAAAGTCCACAGGGGAGATGCAGGGTGATGAGAAAGAAGAATGTAAGGCAGAGGAGAAAATGTAACTGCTCAAAGTCAAAAGGTTTGGGCATAGAACACAACCTATACTCTAGTGTCTTTCTATATTGCCTGTTTAACACTTTTTTCTCCCAGGACTCTCTTTATTCCAATACTATTCCTGTCTAGCTCAAAGGCTATTGACTACAGACTAATCAAACACTATTTAAACTGTAGCACAATATTTAGAGATGCATTGAAATTTAAAGTTTGTTTGTTTACTTATTATTTTAGCACCTGGCTATCCTGGAACTCATTATGTAGATCAAGCTGGCTTGAAAATTCCAGAAGATCTACCTGCCTCTGACTTCCAAATGCTGGAAATTAAAGACATGTGTCACCAAGCCCAGCTTGAACTTCAAAGTTATAACACCCTTATTGGATGCAATGAATGCCACTTTTAAAATTTGTATTCGTTTTTATCTTATGTGCATTCGTGTTTTGCCTGAATGTGTATCTGTGTGAGGGTACCGAATCCCCCGAAACTGGAGTTACAGATAGTTGTGAGCTGCCATATGGGTGCTGGGAATTAAACCTGGGTCTTCTTGAAGAGTAGCCAGTATTCTTAACCGCTGAGCCATCTCTCCAGCTCAGTAACTGTTCTGTCTCCTTTCTAAGCGTTCTTTCCCTAACTCTTTGGGCTTCATTCTTTCTCTAAAGCCACTTTCCAGTATGAGGTTGTCTGTCACCCTATGGCTGACCTCCATCACAAAGATTAACACAAGCAGCACAGGTTTTTCTCCTTCTCTCCAGGTCGCTGCTAGCTACCTGCTTACAGCTTACCTGTCCTGGGCTTTTTCTTTTAAATTCTATAATAAAAATTGTCCTGTTTGAATAAACATTGACTTTGCTTTACTCCCAAGCATTTCCTGCCTTTTAATTTTTTAATCAGCAGAGAAAAGGAACCCATTCCTGCATTCCCAGATGGCATCAAAATGACAGCAGCAACTTATTACCATTAAGTTTACTACTCACTAACAGCTCTCAAGCCCCACTGTGTAAAATGCTTAATAAATTTACTTACTTTGTGTGTATACATATTTTGCCTAAACATGTGTATGTCATGTCTAATGCCTGAGGAGACCAGAAAAGGACATCAGATCCCCTAAGCCTGGAGGTACAGGTGGTTGTGAGATGCCATGTGGGTGCTATGCATCAAACCGGAGTCTCTTCAAGAGCAGACAATGCTTTTAACCACTGAGCTATCTCTCCAACCCCTCTAGGTCCTTTCTTAATTCACAAAAAGACCACACACATTCACTGGGCAATCATACTTGTTAGACCAAATATGGTGCTAGCCTTATTGAGCTCTCTGTAATTAAGCTTTTAAAAGCATAAAATGAGACTTTCATCAGAAATTCCCAGACAAGGGTTCCCCTTTCTCCACATCCTATCCAGCATGTATTGTCACTTGAGTTTTTGATCTTAGCCATTCTGATGGGTGTAAGATGAAATTTTAGGGTCATTTTGATTTGCATTTCCCTGATAACTAAGGATAAGTGTTTCTCTGCCATTCGATATTCCTCTATTGAGAATTCTCTGTTTAGCTCTGTCTCCCACTTTTTAATTAGATTATTTGATTTGTTGCTGTTTAACTTCTTGAGTTCTTTATATATTCTGGATATTAGCCCTCTGTCAGATATAGGGTTGGTGAGGATCCTTTCCCAATCTGTAGGCTGTTGTTTTGTTCTGACGACAGTGTCCTTTGCTTTACAGAAGCTTTTCAGTTTCATGAGGTCCCATTTATTGATTGTTGCTCTTAGAGCCTGTGCTGTTGGTGTTCTGTTCAATATCCTGTGCCAATATTGAGCTCAAGGTTCTCCCCCACTTTTTCTTCTAACCGATTTAATGTGTCTGGTTTTGTGTTGAGGTCTTCGATCCACTTAGACTTTAGTTTTGTGCAGGGTGATAAGTATGGATCTATTTGCATTTTTCTACATGTAGATATCCAGTTAGACCAGCACCATTTGTTGAAGATGCTTTTTTCCACTGTATGGTTTTGGCATCTTTGCCAAAATCAGGTGTCCATAAGTGTGTGGGTTTATTTCTGGGTCTTTTATTTGATTCCTTTGATCTACCAGCCTATTTCTATGCCAGTACCATAGGCTAAACATACTAAAATCTGTACACCTAAAGAAGCTAAGCAAGAAGGAGGACCCTGAGTAAGTTGCTCAATCCTCATTCAGAAAGGCAAACAGGATAGACATCTGAAGAAGGTGAAAACAAGGAATATGACAGAAGTCTACCCACAGTGGGCCTCTGAAAGACTCTACCTAGCAGGGTATTAAAGCAGATGCTGAGACTCATAGCCAAACTTTGGGCAGAGTACAGGGAATCTTAAGAAAGAAGGGGGAGATAGGAAGACCTGGAAGGGTCTGGAACTCTACAAGGAGAACAACAGAACCAAAAAATTTGGGCCCATGGGTCTTTTCTGAGACTGATACTCCAACCAAGGACCATTCATGGAGATAACCTAGAACCCCTGCACAGATGTAGTCTCCAAATGGGCTCCCTAGTTAAGGGGCTGTCTCTGACATGAACTCAGTTGCTGGCTCTTCGATCACATCCCCCTGAGGGCCACAGAGGAAGATAATGCAGACAGTCCTGGTGAGACCTGATAGGGTAAGGTCAGATGGAAGTCGGGGAGGACCTCCCCTATCAGTGGACTGGGGAAGGGGCATGGGAGGAGATGAGGGAGGGCAGGTGGGATTGTTAGGGGATGAGGGTGGGGGCAGCTGGGATACAAAGTGAATAAATTATGATAAATAAAAAAATTATATTAAAAAATTTTCCCAGAAAGTCTTTCCCTAGCTATGTATTTATAATGGAGCTAATGAATAAATCTTATGATTCAGCAGGTACAAAGTGTGATTTGGACATGGGAATGTTGGGAAAAGCTTACCTGGAGATAAGATTTGAGGCCCCTTCCTCTCTCAACAAAACAAATATTTATTATAAGGAAGTGGGGCCTAGCAAAGGCCTAGACACAGAAAAGAATGAAATCTGAATCGTACAGATGGCCTTGTCGTCAGTGAGCCAAAGCCAGAGCAGAAACTAGATAGATGCCAGCTCATCTGATTCCTAGACCATTTCAAAAAGTTCCCACCAGCAAAATAAATAAATAAATAAATAGATAGAATAGAATGGAATAGAATAGAATAGAATAGAATGAAGTCTTTCTATCAGTGTTCCTTTGTTCCTTCTTCTGCCCTGACCTTTTATTTTAAATCAGAAATTCCCCCAAGGGATCTTGGCATACTGAATGCCAATTAGATTTCCTCCACCTGCTCTGGGATTTAGAGGGCAGTGCTAATTCAGTGCCCTCCTAGCTAACAAAGCCACTGGCATTCCTGGTATGCAGGGGCTGGTCCCCGATTTTTTTTTTTTTTTTAAGTCTAGAGCAATTAAAGGGCTCTTGTCCAAGGCCCTAAGGAGGAAGTACAGAGAGGAGGGGTATTAGTTGGTCCAAAAGAAATGGAAGTACAGCTACAGACTGATTGTTGTTGCAGAGTTGGGTGGGAACAAGGAAATTCTGGGAGGTAGGAATGGAATCAGGGTGAGGCAAACAAACTAAAGATTACTCACAATCCTTACTCCCCTAAGGAATGCTATTGTCCTGCTGACTGTAGAGATGAGGACTTGGACAGCAAAAAACAAAAAACCCCATCCAAAAATAATACATCACTAAAAAAATTTCCCTTTCTTTTCTTACTTTCATATATAGATGTCCAAATTGCCCAGCCAAAATGACAAGCCTTTGCTCTCTGTATGGTAGCACTATCCTGTGGAAGCTCAGTGTGGACAGTCAATCATTTGCACTTTCTCTGTACTTTGACTTTCTCACTGTAGCTTTCAGAGTTGACTTCAAGAACAGTAACTGTAATGAACAATAACTATAAAAATGTTGTATAAGCAACAACATGGTGTAGAGCTTTTTTTAACAGAGTTCCAAACACAAACTCAGTTAAATTCATTTGATAAGTTTCTAGAAGAGTGCTTATACAAAGTAGGCATGAAAATATGAGACTTGGGCGCAACAATGTAGGTATTAGCTCTCAGACACACAAAAAGCAAACCATATACAATTCTAACTAATGTGACAATCATAGCCTAGTGTGGGAGATAAGACTGTAAAATAATATAACGAACACTGAAATAGAGTGTGCACGAAATTTAGGAGGAGTTGCTAATACACTCTGCTACTGAAGAGCAAGGGTAGAAATTACTAATAACCTTCTACAGCCTTGACTGTGAACAAATACCATTAGAGTGTGGATTCAGGAAAATATGGCTGAAGAAACAACCAAATGAGTCATATCATGGTTTCCCACCAGAACATTATACTTATATCTCTCTGCCTTCACATTCAAGTTCTTTTAAGGCTTATTTTATGTATATGAATATTTTGCCTACATGCCTGATCACAGAGGGCAGGAGAGGGCATCATGTAGACCACAAGAGGGAGATTGGATCTCACAAAACTGGAATTACGAATGGTTGTGAGCTGCCATGTGGATGCTGGAAACAGAATCCAGATCCTTTGGAAGACTAGCAAGTACTCATCACTGCCAAGCCTTCTCTCCAGCCCCGACTTTTAAGTTTTTCTCATAAGAAATCATTTAAGAAAGTTTCACCATCTCTCATGTGCAGGGTATTATTAAGCATACAAAACATTACAAAGCAGACTCTTGAGGGATCGGGAGATGGCTCATGGGTAAAGTGCTTGCTACACAGGGAAAAGGACCTGAGTTAGGACCCAAGGCTGAATGCATTTCTGTAACCCCAGCACTAGGAGACACAGACAAGTGGGTCCTAATCTGATGGTATGTGTGAAATATTTGATGGCCAGCAGTCTGGTAAGCTCCAGGTACAGTGAGAGACTCTGGTTTAAAAAATATAAGGAATGCCATAGCTAACAATGACCATTGCCTCTGTCTCTATCTCTATATATACACACAGGAACAGACATACATAGCAAACTCAAAAAGCAAACAGCAAACAAGCAGATCCCTGAACCCAGTAAATTTACCATCTGGCAATTGAGAAAGTCATATATGAAAAGTATAATCTTGCAGGAATTTTCAGGGTCTAAGTCCTTCTGCCACGTGGGTTACCTGTTTGAGTCTCTCAGAGAAGCATACAGTTTCTTTTTCTTTCTTTTTATCATTTTCTTGATAATGACCAAAGCCCAAAGATTCTTTCCAAGGCACTCTGAGCTTCTTCACGGGTTCCCTAACACCCCCCAGCTCTATCCTGCCTGCTGCTGTTTACTGACCTCCATTGTTAAACATGACAAACAACCTAACCCATTTTTTTTCTTTCTCCTTTCCATATTCCTCCTCCTAGTGGATGCCAAAATTCACAGCTTGCCTGCCCTGTTATTTTTCTCTCAGACTTTAATTATATTGTCCACAAGCTCAGGAAAAGTCAGCTGAAACTAGGAGGGAGGGAGGGAGAGGGAGGAAAAGAGGGAGGGAGGGAGGGAAAGAAGGAGGGAGGGAGGGAGGGAGGGAAGGAGAAAGAGAGAGAGATCCTAAGTCATATTAGCTTCTTAAAATGGGAATCCAATCCCCATCTCTAAAAGGATTCAAAGTTGAACGATGAAAGTTCTCTCATTCCTCTCCCCCCAAAATTTAAACCAAAAGTTACAAATTCACTCTTTTCACCAACCACCACCACCTATTCCACCACCTACACTACCACTAAGCTATTGTGTGCCAGAAGATACTGTCATGAGGAAAAGCAATGAACAAAATAGACAAGAAGTCTTGCTTTAAGGGATGTATGTTCTATAGGTACACACACACACACACACACACACACACACACACACACGAGAGATGAGAAGGAGGAAGGGAGGGGGACACAGAAAGAAGTAAAGCAAAAAGGAAACCCTAAGTTATGGTCCAAACAGATAACTGCTGCTATACAAAAATGTGTGTCCAATGTTCTTAGATCTGGAAGCTAGAAATTTTATGCAAATGCCTCAGTTTTTAATACTTGACAATGAATTAAAACTTGCAGGCCAAGCACCAATACTTCATGGAATTATAGCTAAAGATGTTTATTTATGACATGTCAGAATACCTATCAATCCATTGGTTTAGACACTACCAAGAAAGGACCTTGATAAACACAGTGCTATAAACTAAGTACTCCCAAACTCCTGACCCCTAGGAGGCTCCACTTCTAGCAGAGGTAAACTGGATAAGCAGCCAAAGGCTTTAGTCTGAGCCTCCTAAAAAACATCATAGAGGATGTGCTTAATTAAGAGTTCTTAATTCCTTATTCATTTTTCATTTTTCAAGGTACTCATGGCTCACTGAGGTGCTGCTTCTTGCTTAGGGACTGCCTTGCTAAGGATGGCAAAACCACTTTGCTCAATTCGAAAGTCTATAAACAGCAATACTACCAAAGCAGCTGTCATGCTGGTTTATCTGGCTGGTCTACAGGTTAGTATTAGTACCTTTGAGGAAGGTACTGTCACCTCAAGTTCTCAATGAAGGGACATTTTCCAAATTATATTGAGTAAAATATTATCTACAACTAAATCATGTCTTCCTCAAAGTCACTGAGAGACAGTACGGGCAACTAAAAAGCATGTTACAATTTAAAATAAAGTTTAACAAATTCTTACAGAGTTATAAGAATATTATAACAAGATTTGGAAAAAGGTATACTCTTTTTAGCAAGAATTTCACCAACTAGTATATAACAGGAGACGAGAAATAAACTCTAACAAAAAGATGGACTTTTAGTGAATGACTACCTCTATATAACTGTACAGCATAATCCAGAGTTCAAGAACAGGGGACAAAAATAAATGATATAGGTTTAAATCTTCAAACTCAGACCCTGAGGAATCATCTTCCAATTCAGGTAAATCACAATGTCAGGAAAATTCATCCCCCTTTACGTCTTTAAGTGAATCTGTTATTAATTGAGCTTCGCTGAATTAGAAGCTCAGCCAGGCTCTTTCCAAAATAAGGTGCTGTAGCTTTTTTTTTTCTTGTTTTTAAAATTTTTTTTATTTATTACAATTTATTCACTTTGTATCCCTGCTGTAGCCCTATCAAATCTCATCAAGCCTGGCTGCATTGTCTTCCTCTGTGGCCTGGTAAGGCTGCCCACCCCCTCAGGGGGAGATGATCAAAGAGCCAGCCACTGAGTTCATGTCAGAGACAGCCCCTGTTTCCCTTACTAGGGAACCAGTGGATTTTGCAGCCTTTTAACTGGATTGGTTCATTGTTTATGAACTGAATGATAAGCCAGGGCTTATCATTCTACTACATTTGAGCCATGATTCAGGGAAGAAAACCCAAAATTTATCATGTGAGGGTGATGGTGTACAACTATAGTTCCAGAATTTGGGAGGTAAAGGCAGAGAAGATCACAAGTTCAAGATTATCTTCAGCGAATAAATGAGTTCAAGACAAAGACTAACCTGGACTACACTGTAGACTCTGCTTTAAAAAATATCCTAAGTGAAGGGATCCAGTTAGGATCATCCTCAACTACATATCAAGTTCCAGGCCATGCTGGACTACATAAGACTCTGTTTTGAAAATAAAATAATTCACAAAACACAATGAAATAGCTCAAAATGTACCCCTGATCAGCTAGCTATGTGACCTATGGCCTCTTTTGGTTACTAAACTCTAGGATGTGAAACTTGCATCTCTGTTATATTTTCTGTTTCTGTTCTACTCTTATAGAGGAATCATGTCAGGGAAAATAATTTTGTTTGAGTTTTGCCTTGGTCCAGAGCCTTTATCTGCAAAACAGTTGTATTTGATACGTGCTAATACATATATAAAAATTTTCAAAGCAAGACACATACAGTATTTTTAGCTAATTACATAAACACAAAGGCATTTATAAAGACAGTCACTTAAGCATTAAAAAAATAATACAACAATATTGTAAAGGCTTATTGTTATGATTTAGACTCAGATTAAAGTTTACATGTTGGAAAACTTAATCCCCAAATTGTATATTGATGCTATTTGAAAGTGAGATTTTAATTTTGGGGGGAGGCAATTAAGGTTAAGTGAAGGAATAAGGGTGGGCCCCCACAATGCAATTAGTGGCTTAATAAGAGACTCTCTCCTACCACTGTTGATGTCTCTTCCTCTGTAATGATACAACAAGGCTTTCACCAAATGCAGCTATGTGACATTGGATGTCCCCGTCTCCAGAACTATAAAAAATAACTTTAATTTCTTCAAGAGTTATACAGTGTATAGTATTATATTATAGAAACACTAAAATTGTACCAAGACACTTGTCAACTGAGTAGAGGTAAACTAAAGAAGTACTGAAAAACTTAAAAGCCCCAATGAAGCTGATAGGAATGTTGCTTGCAAGACAGGGGAAAGGGGATGAGTTTTTTTGTTTGTTTGTTTGTTTGTTTGTTTTTTGGGTTTTTTTCCAGCATGTTGATTTACAGTAATTTACATTTTAATAAGTGTGAAAATTACTAAAAAAAAAAAAAAGCAGTTGAACTGTAATACTATCATGGAACTATTATCATGCTTTGTCTTCTCTCACAAGGTTTAAGCACATGTTAATTAGCAGGACAGCTAGGCAAGCAGCTCACATCTGTAATGCCAACTCTAGGAAGGCTGAACCTGAAGGCCTGCCTGGGCTACAGATGGGTGTCTGCCACAAACAAACAAAACCCCTCAAAGCCAACCAACAAACCAAAAACAACAACTAAACAATAAAACTGTAAAGACTTAGCGCAGTGACAAATAAACACTCAAAATTAACTATTAATATGCTGTCAGAAAAAAATAATGCACATTAGGGTAAGTTTGTGGCACAAAAGAGATTACTTTTCACTGACTATTACCTGTCTAGGTTCCATAAAAACCAGCCTGGGGCAAAGTTTACTTGCTTTATCAGATATTGCAGTCTCAAGGAAGTAGAGGTAAAGATTAGTGAGGCAGAGTAGAAAGGAATTCTAGCAGAAGGAAGCAGGAAGGAATTAGAGCAGAAGGGTATATATGCTCTTAAGTGCCTACAGGTAATGAAAAGACAAACAACAGAATGTTTAAGATAGGCTGTGTATGAAGGGGAGGGAGGGAGGGGAAGAGGTGTGTAGATACAGGAAGTTTATGAATAAGCAGGAAGACAAAGGCAGAGAACAGCTTTTCTGTTAGCTCCTTCTGGCCTTCTACTGCACTGCTCAGAGTTGTGATTCCCTCAGGCCCTAGAGGCTGTCAGTTGAACCTGGAAGTAGTGGGAGAAACTAGAACTTGGCTAGCTGAGGCATACACAGGCATCAGAGATGCTGTAGCTGTCCACACTGGGTGCAGAGACCACATAAAAGCTCAGCCTTCCCTCAAAGAGAAGATGAGAGCCAGCAGTAGTAGGAAAAACATCAAAAGCAGCAGCAACTCAGGACTCATCTTTTAGTGGGCAGACTAGGGTGTGGAAGGCGGAGGGAACCAAGGGATAAAAAAATAAGTTAAGCTCCACTCTATGCAAACACTTGTTATTACAATGGAATTTTATTATACTGCGTGTGCTATTTCTTAAAACATAAAGGGAAGAAAAGAAACCTCTATATCTAGTCTTTAGCTTGCAGTTTAATTAATTAGTTACGTGTAATTAGTTACACTGCTCATCCCCATATGCATCGTGACTACTGGGAAGCCTGAATGAATGAGCTAAGGCAGCTAAAGAGAGGTTGGGCTCTGTCTCTTCCATGAGAAATGCAGACCCTTCCCTCATTCAATCTCAACTCCCTGCTCTTCCAGAACAAATTCCAACATTATTCTGCCCAAGATTATTTACATCTGAGTACTCTCTACAAAGGAATGTCTACGTATAGAGAATTATTCTTTCTTTCTTTGGTACCTAGCACACACACATGGCTCGGGCTGAGCATGTTTGCTGAGTGCAGTAATAACTTCAAACAATACTCAAGAGACAACTTGTCACATGATCATTAGTAGTCACTCAAGGGACTCATGAGAGTACAATTTAAGACAGGGTTTCACTCTGTGGTGCTGGCTGGCCTGGAACTCATTATGGCCTGGAACAGACTGGCTTCACTTTTATGGCAACCCTCCTGTCTAAAGGGCCCCTGGGCACTGGGATTATAGGTTTGAGCTATTGCTTGCCCTTCATGAGATGTCTTAAATATGGCGTGACAGCCATTTTTCTCTCTGTGTGTGTGTGTGTGTGTGTGTGTGTGTGTGTGTGTTGGGGGGGGTCACAGGTTTTGAAGTTAGACATATTTGTAAGCCAATCCCAGTAGCGATTGGTCAAGTGACATAAACTCTAAAACATTAATCAAGAACTTTAAACTTGGAGGGGAATAACGTTATATTTTATAGCACTGCTTTAGGTACTGGATTTAAATAAAAACTATAAATTGACAATAATAAGCTTAGCACTTAGGAAGCAGAGTCAGGAGAATCACTGAGTTAAAGGCCAGTCTGGGCTACATAATGAAGGTTTGGCTCTCTCAATTATCCCTTCTATGTTTCGGGGCACTAAATCAGTGCTATACCCAAACTCTGACTAAAACTGACAGAAGTGAACCACCCTCCCCATCCTCCTCCCCTCCCCGCTAGCTCCTTATTATGGAGATACCATGCATGGTCTTGATTTTTAAACTTTTACTTTATTCAGCCCATTAGATAAAAGTAGAGTCCTAGAAGTGAAAAAAGGAACAAGAATCATTCTACCTTAAAAGCCAGGGTTGAAAACCAGGGGAAAACTGTTAACATGAATTATATATATATATATATATATATATATATATATATATATATATGTATATATATGTCCTTATACATATATATATACACACACAATTATGAGGTGAATTAGCTTTCTCTATTTTTGCTTTTAAGATCTACTTATTTCTGTGTGTGTGCATGTGTGTGTGTGTACGTATGCATAAGTGTTCTGTCTGCATGCATATATGTGTACTATGTGTGTGCTTGGTGCTCCTGGATGTCAGAAGACAGCTCTGATTCCCTGGAAATGGAGTTACAGACGGTTGCAAGCTGCCATGTTGGTTCTGAGGGCTGAAATTGGCTCTTCTGAAAGAGTAGCAAGAACTCTTAACCACCTTGCCATCTCTAGCTCCACTTTCTCTGTTATATACCTATGTAAATAACCAGCTGTAGAGTCAGGTGATTATAATGATTCTTATTAACTAAATAGGACAGAAGCCACAAAATAAAAGATCAAGGTTCTAAATATAAAGCTAAAAATTCCTGACTATTTTAAAGAGACTTAGGATAGGTGAAAGTTCCCAAGTGTAGGCAAATACTTCATATCAAATGCTTATTATGCTGCCTGGTCCCAATACTGAGTTGATATAGCAATTATTATTATTCACTACATTCTTTTTAGTCTTAGTTTCTGTGTGGTTAGATATCACATATATGGCAGAATTCCCCTCATTGTGTCACTCAAATTTGGGAAAATAAGTTTCCCTAATAACTTCTTTGAAGGAGAGCTTTTTTGTTTTGTTTTTGTTTTAAATTCTTGCTTGGGCCAGCCTGCCCTGGGACGTGCTGGGTTGGAGAACACAGCTGGGATGGAGGACAAGAGCTTATTGAAGAAACAAACCAGTCCCTCCAGCTCTGTTCTAAAGGCCTGAGACATCTGCATTTAAAAGAATTCAAGTCCTAGTTAACCTTCTGTGAGATCCACTTTTAATGGGGATAATAAATCAGAAGACATGCCTGACCTACATCATAGACACGATAAACAGGCTGACCAGTCACAGCTTCAAATAACTGACTTTAAAAAATCAAGTTGATGCCAGTTTATTTTTGTACTCCAAAAATACCACCTCCTCAATAAACATTTCCCATACAGTTGACTACTCACATGTGTCTGTCCAATCTTATGACTCCTAATCAACTCTCAAAGAAAAAGAACTTTAAAACACTTGGGCTGAGGCTAGAGAGATGGCTCTGGCCAAAAGTGCTTTTTGTACAAACACAAAGACACAAGTTTGGGTCCCTAGCAACCACATAAAAAGCTGAGCACAGTGGTCCACACCTATAATTCCAGCACTAGGAAGGTGGAGACAGAAATGTCTAGGTTCAGTGAACAACTCTATCTCAAAATATAAGGTAGAAAGAAACTGAGGAAGACATTTAATGTCAGTTGCGCGCACGCACACTCGTGCGCGTGCACACACACACACACACTCATCCCAGGTTACTATGCCTCATCTGGAATCATAAACGTAAAGTTGTATCTATGTAAGACACTACTATCTAAATCAATAAACATGTACTATAATGGATGTGCAGGGATACTTCTAGTCTTAATTCTGCTATTGTCTAGACACAATTAGGAAAGTTGCTTGTACCTCACTGATCATTTTTTGTGTATACAAGTGTCTGTGTGCATGTGCTAGGGTGTGTGTGTGTGTGTGTGAGAAGGCCAGACAACAACCTCAGGTGTTGTTGCTCAGGCACTGTCTACTGCTATTGTTTTTTGAGACAGGGTCTTTCATTGGCCTTGAACACCAAGAAGGTTAAGCTGGCTGGCCAGTGAGTCCCATGATTCCCGTCCCTGCTTCTCAGGGCTAGAAGTATAGGGACGTTATAGTTGGGCCTTTTGGCTACTTTATTTGTAGCCAAAATAAAGCCAGATGGTTTCTGTATCTACCATCCTTCTCCACCCCAATCCCATCTAACACGCCAGCACTAGATAGGCGATAAGGAAGGTTAGAAGGGAAAGGGGGCATAGATCTCTTTAGACTACTTCCTGCCGATTAGAAATGTCCAGTTCCTTAGGACAAGGCAGATCCAAAGACTAGACTACAACTAGGAGAATGAATATCTCCAATCTGGCAATAGCAAAGGCAGCAGCAAGGACTGGCAGCCACCCAAGAGCCTCTCAGAGCTCTTGCATTTATACCTTTCCCAGAATTACAAATATAAACCATCTTCATTCAGCTGACAAAATCACGCCCCTGCTATAGGACAAGTCAGATCATAACCTCTATGGACAATCTGAAGCAGCCCTATATCCCACATCTGTGTTTAACACAAAACCATATTCACATAACTGTTTTTAAAGAAACCAGAATTCTCAACACAGTACATATGTCTGTTTTTTTTATTTTTAAATGGGTCTTTGGGACTCACTTTGTAGACTTGCAGAGATCCACCTGCCTCTGCCTCCCCAAGTGCTGGGATTACAGGCGTGTGCCACCGCACCCAGCATCATTTCTTAATGTGTTGATGATTCACTCAAATATTTGTTGAATGTTTATTATGTAGGAGGCATTACATTGAATGCCAAAAATACAGACATCAGCAAGGCTACCCCTTTCCTACCAGGTGGTAGAGGACAAGCTGTGAATTTCAGGACAGCCAGGGCTACATAGAGAAATCCTGTCTTGAAAACCAACCAAACAACTCTCAAAATAAAACAAACAAAATCCCAACCATATACATATAATGCCATCCTAAATGTCCTGATATTTTATTGGACTTGGAGTGTGGGAAGCACTACAATGAAAGTAGTTTAAAAAAGTATAAAGATCCATTATTCTTTCTAGTAGGTAGGTAGACACACTAGGGAACTAAGAATTAAGAGAGAACCTGCTAGGAATTTATTAATTCTAAGAATAAAATAAGGCAGAGGCTGCAGAGTAAAACAAATATCAGAGCTAGTTACTGAACAGGATCTTTCAATCGCTAATAATACAGAGTCTAATTAAATAATGTAAGGGCTTGGGGGTGGGCAGGGAGTAAGACAGGGCTTCATGTAGTCCAGACGGCCCTCACATGTGTTATGCAGTAGGGCCTTAAGCTTCTGATACTAGAAGGTCTCCATCTTCTAAGTGGGGTTAGGTGCAGCTATCGTGACACCTAACTTAAATATTGTCTTAACTGCACCGAGTAATGAAAAGCTGCAACAGAAGGAAAACTACAAACAGTATATTTTACAGTACTTAGGTACCTGAATTATGTTTCTACTGCTACAAAAGATTCTCAGTCCATTTTATGACATTTTAGAAAGCAAGGACTAAAACTATTCACTTTCATCCTTCAAGAAGAATTAGTTGTAAAATGTCTAATATAAAGAAATCAGTTAAAGTATAACAAATCTTTATTTATAATATAATATAGTTATATTATATTGTCAACAGACTCATAGTCAGACCAGTAATTACTAAAGAGCTTAACATTTAGTGATAAAGCTTCCGATATGCCCACTAATGCAGAAGAAAATTTTGAGATATCAACTATAAATGAGGCTCAGATCCCAACATCAGGTCCTAATCTGGACTGAGCTAGAAAAAAAGTATAAAAAGGGGCTCAGAACTAGAGTCCCTCATAATACTTGTGATGGTTATTCTTGTTTGTCAACTTGACTATATCCAGAATTAACCAAAACCTAAGCTGCTGGGTATAGCCAGAAGGTATTTTTCTTGACTGATCATTCGAGGTAGGAAGACCCACCTTAAACTAGATCACACCTTTTGGCGGCAGCCTATATAAGGGACATGGAAGAAGGAAGCTCTTGCTGTTAGTGTGTTTGACCTCACTTGCTGGCAAGTTCATTCTTTCACTAACATTAGAGATTACTCCTTTAGGATTCTGGTGTATACTGAAGACCATCTGAGATATCCAAACCTGGCATTTTATATATTAACTCATCCAAATTTCACAATAGGCCTACTGAGCTAAGTTCTATCACAAGCCTCACTTTAAAGATGAGTAAACCAAGACACAGAATACATTGCCTAGTAAGCAGTAGACTCAAATGCAAACAACCTGCTCATGCTACAATTTTATTTTTATCTTTACATTTATTTATTTTACAGCTAGTGAATTCTTGGACTTTCTGTTGGTTGACAGCCATTGTCATGGTCAGACCACTGTAAGCCACTCTAATAAATTGTGTGTGTGTATGTGTATCCATTGGTTCTGTTTCTTTCAGAGAACCCTGAGTAGCACACTCATCAAGCTTACACAGTTACAAATCTATCATTTCCCCCTGTACCTAACCAGCTAGTGTGCCATACAGTATGTTCAACTTCTCTGCAGGGGCTCTGCAACCCCCAAATCCAGCCACAATGTCCCAGCTCCTTACCAAGGAAACTATATTCCAAATCATTCAGAGGCTACATACATGGACTCTCCATGGCTTCTGGCCTCGGTCACATAAGCTTAGACCATCCTACTCCTTATACTTGCCTTTTGTCAAATCACCCTTAGCACCTGAAGGCAGTAACTCTGCATGTGAGATTCACCAACACTAACTCTGATAGTCCCATAGGCTATCAGAGGAAGTCTAATATTTAAACTCTCATGTTTAAAGATCGGCGTATAAACCTATGCCAATACAGATGGGAATTGTACATGTGTATAAAGGACAAGAAGACATGGAAAATGCTTTTACCTCCAGATAATAAGTATTATTTCTGCCTGATTATGTGAGGTGGGTTTGTTCCTTTGTGAGCTAAACATATATCTGTCAGGTATGAACCAAAATAGCAAAATAACGATTCTTCAACAAAGGTCCGTCTATTTTACATTAAGCAGAGGAGGGCATTATGGTAAATAACAACGATACTCCCAATAAAGACAGCTGATAGATACATGGGCACAAACACTGTTCTCAGCAATTTATATATTGACTCATCCAAATTTCACAATAGGCCTACTGAGCTAAGTTCTATCACAAGCCTCACTTTAAAGATGAGTAAATTAAGACACAGAATACATTGCCTAGTAAGCAGCAGACTCAAATACAAACACCCGGCTCATGCTACAATTTTGTTTTATCTTTATACTTATTTATTTATTTAGGTTTTGAAGCAGGGTTTCTCTGTGCATAGGCTTTGACTGTCTATTTATTTATTCTGGCTTTTTGAGAGAGCTTTTTTCTGTGTATAGCTTTGGCTGCCCTGGAACTCAAGTCAGTAGAGTACGCTGGCCTTGAACTCACAGAGATATGCCTGCCTCTGCCTCCTGAATGCTGGGACTAAAGGCATCATGCTACAATTTTTAAGCATCATTTAAAATAAAAGGCCATGTTCAGAAATGTGTTCTCAAGGTTTAGGTCAATAATAGTACTATTGATTTTTTAAATGTTTTATTTTTGAGATTATAATTGCATTCATTTCTTCCTTTCCTTTCCTCTCTTTAAACTCTCTCATATACCTCTTCTTGTTCTCTCTCAAATTCATGGCCTTTTTACAAATATTTATTTCATTTTGTTTTTATGATTGTTATATAAACTACTCCTGGTTTTTAAATATTTGTTTTGTTTTAATTTAATTTTGTTGCAGTACTGAAAAGTGAACCAGAGGCCTTGCTTGACAGGTAAACACTCTAGCATTGAGCTATATCCTCATTCTAGTATTCTTGTTTAGAATAACACTTCCTTTGTCTACTGTGGAAAGGGATAGAAATAACCCAATATGCCTGGAAAGCCTAGTCTTCAATGTATTTCTATTAATTAATGTGGCTTTCATGTTGGTGTTGAGGATACAAACTCAAGTCCTCGTGGCTGTGTAGCAAGCACTTTCAACTGATTTATCTCCACAGCCTTCATTTCAAGTTCTTTAAAATTTTTAATTTTATTTTTATTTTAGGTGTGGATGTTTTGCTTCCACATATGTCTTTGCATGACATGCATGCAGTGACCTTAGAGGCCAAGAAAGAACATCAGATCCCTTAGAACGAGGCAGAGTTTGTTGTGACTTCCCATGTATGTCCGGGGAATTAAACCTAGGGCCTCTAATAGAAAAACCAATGTTCTTAACCACTGAGCCATCTCACCAATCCCTCATTTCAAATTCTAATCAGGGTTTGAGATTAAGAAGCAATGGTGGGGCATGTCAAGCTCACTTTGTTTTAAAGAACATGGTATAAAAATGTCCAACAAATTTTGGCAATTAGTGGATCCAATATTTTAGGCCTTATCACTTGTATGGCCCTGGGATAAGTTTCTTGGTTTGAGCTAGTTTCAGGATGAAGTGAATACATTATCTACAAATATTTATTTCATTTTTGTTTTTATGATTATTATATAAACTACTCCTGGTTTTTAAATATTTTTTTGTTTTAATTTAATTTTGTTGCAGTACTGAAAAGTGAACCAGAGGCCTTGCTTGACAGGCAAGCACAGAATTATAATAAAAATGAAATGAGTTATAATAAAAATAGTGCATAGAATTTACTTCTGCATATGTGCATAATGATATACTTTTTTTTTTTTTTTTTTGGTTTTTCAAGACAGGGTTTCTCTTGTGTAGCCATGGCTGTCCTGTATTCATTTTGTAGACCAGGCTGGCCTTGAACTCACAGAGAGCCACCTGCCCCTGCCTCCCGAGTGCTGGGATTACAGGCACACGCCACATCACCTGGCACAATAATATACTTTATTCTCTCCTACTTTTTAACTTTTGCTTCTCCCAATCTATTAGAAAAATAAAAGGAATGAACATGCTTCAGACAAAAAGCAAAACTGGAAACACACACTTTGTCATTAGCAATAATTCCATTTCCCTTGGGAAAACTACTCTGTATGCAACACAAACATAACATATCCATCATGGCAATCAGGTAGAATACATGCAGTTCTGGGCTGCATAACACAGTTCTCCAGTCCCTGGCCATTGTTAGCAGTCAAGAGGAAGAAATAAGAACTAGGCTATTTCCAGGCTTTTCAACTTAGAGTTCTAAGAACAGAGACCTTGTCGTAAGAGTTACAGACACAGGATAACTGGGGCGGGGGTGGGGGAAGGAAGTGGCATGAGCTGATAGCAAACTTCTTTCCTATCATCTGGAGAAAGCTTGTCTAAAGGGAAAAAGCAAACCAACCATAGCCAAACAGTAAGAGATATAATAAGAGCTTTGGAAGCACTAAGTAGGCTTGTATGCCAAGGCCACCAGAGTTTCCTGGTATGTGAAACACTTCTTCCAGTTTTATGAGCTTCCTTACTATCATTCAAAGACAGCTATATTTCTTCCTTAAGTTGTCTGAGTTGGACTTTGTCATTATTAAGTTAAAAAATATTTAATTTATATTTTATGCTAGGCTTTCTGTAAGGTGCTTTGTAATCAAGATTCCATTCAGCCCTCACAGCAGGCCTAATGAGAAAGGCCCTGCTGCATATCATAATAATGTGGACTCCTCTGTAAGCCCAAAGTCAGGACCAAATTGATAGAAGAATGAAGGCTTCACATCCACCTATCCCGCCAACTAAAACACATTCAGACTGTACCTGCTTAGGGCACAATTAAATAATCACGGACGCCTGGGGATGGAATGTTCTATCTAGCCACATTGAAACACAGGGTAAATGAAGCCAGTTTCTCAAGAAGCTGAATAGACATTAGGTGCTACCAAAGAGAAAGCAAGAGATGACTTCAGGGGGAGCAATCAGTAAGTGTTCTGTGCATATTCAAAATGAAAAATTAGAATAAACAATTTTTTCTAGACTGTTTAGATTTCTGAACCATCTGATCAATAGCTCCTCCTGTTCATATCACTTCCTGCTGTAAACTACCATGTCTTTAGTTTAATTTAAGACCATTGTTCTCCAGGGATTAGGTATCTCCACAGGGAAGTCAGCTAGTTTATTGCTGACTCTCTAAGCACTCATTCTGAGTACCAAATTGAAGCGCTGATATGGCAAGAGCAAGAGATCTAAAGATACTTTCTAGAAACTGCAATTATGTAGATCTTATTAAAAGCAAGTCCCTGTTGACTTAATTAAAATGTCTCTGGCTGTCTCCTTGCCTTGGCTTCCTCCTCAAGTGTAAGCACAAGATCACAAGAAAATAATGCAAAGCTTGGTTGGACCGTTAACAGTGAGCAACAGTGAGTTGTTTTTTTTTTTTAAACAGAAATTTCTGTTAATGCAATGAGGAGATGTTATCGTCACCCAGCACTGGACTGGGACGTAGGAGACCTTGGTTTTTCAACTGATGAGCTACTCATTGTTTACCTTCAGAGTAAGTGACGGATGACCTCTCATCTTGAATAATACCAGTCTTTCCATGAGCATCATTTCCTGAATATAAAAATAATGGTGCTATAATCTACCTTACTCGACTTATATGAAGATTAAGCAGGACTGGTAAAGCTGTTAAGTGGGTAAAGGCATGTGTCACCAAATTGATGACCTTAGTTCAATCTGTAACATCCACACCACAGGAAGAAGAAAACTGACTCTGACTGCCACATGCACACTATGGTATGAACCACCCCCCCCACACACACAGACACATACACACAAAGAGAAACACTCATAGACATGCACAGACACAGAAAGGGAAGAAGAAAAGGGAAGGGGGAATAAATAAAATATAAAACAAACTTTTAAAAAGAATGAATATAGGTGGCTGTGATTCACATGTATTAAACACCTGAAATGATTATGAACTGTGCAACCAACTGTGTAATATAGCCCTTATATGAGTGGTTTCCAGGTTTTAGTGTATTATAAACAATAGTGGTGTAAACATTATTATACACACCTTTTCTTTCTTAAAAAAGTTGAGGTACACTTACTGTATGATAAAAGGCTTTAAAGTGTTTAGCTAGAAGGAGTCTAAGAACTATATATACACATGTAACCATTATTCACAAGAATAGACTATTTCTATGGCCTTCCTTCCTTCTTTTCCTCCATCCTTCACCCTTACTTCCTTTTAATACTATTTCACTCTGGTTAGAATCTCTAGTGATTCCAACACTATATGGAAGTACACGGACTAGGGAAGTATAGACAAGGGAAGTTGGCCACGGCTGACCTCATACCCACAAGCAATATCATGCCTTCCCACAAAGAGCAGAAGAGTCTGGTTCCTCAGGAGGCTACAGCCCACCAACATCTCAGTGACAGGCAAAAGAAAAAAAAAAGGATCACACAGGGTGAGATGTAGACATCATCCAACTTCTTGGTACCTGACTGTGTCGATCTGCGCAAGCTTACTAAGATAATCAGCAAGGAGTGTACATAGCTCAGTACTAATGATCCTTCTTTCTCTTGGTGAAGGGATACCATGTCCACAGCCACCTCCAAGGTATGTCAGAGAGTACTATACACGGTGCATGACTCCCAGGCTCAGAATGAAACTGTTTAAGATTAGACCAGTACACCTAATGTTTCTAAAGCCCTTACCAAGGAGGGAAATGAACGTGACTTGCTGAGATGGATAACAGTTCATCAACTCATGGAGCCGCAGAACAGCAATTTTTCCAGCTAGGAATTTTAGGACTGATTTTGTATTTTAGACAGGAAATCTGAGTTCCAAATGAGCATAATCATATTTGGAAAATGATATCACTTAACCTAAACTATCTTGCTTTTACATCTTAGAATGTTAAAAATAAAGTACTTTGAATTCTTTTAAAAGTACAGACAACTCTGCCTTGCTCTTGATCTTAGAGCAACACATTTAACATTTCATGAATAAGGATAATGGTAGCTGTAGACATTTATAGATGATAAGACTGAGGATAGTCCTCCTACAACTACAACTAGTATTCTAAGACTTTTGTTTTGAGATAGATTTTCATGCAGCCCAGGCTGGATTCAAATTTGTTATGTTGCTGAGGATGACTTTAGACTTCTGATCCTCTCAACCTTTACCTCTCCAGAATTAGAGTTCAAAGATTAAAAAAAAAAAAATTGTCAAATGATTTTTTTGTATCTATGCAGATGATTTGTAATTTTATGAATTTCACTGGCCTGTTTCTAAATGTTAATCCAACCTTGCCTTCCTTATACAAATGCCCTCCTCACAGTGTGGCAAAGCAAGACTCTGATCCCAGGCAGCCTGACCTTAGAATGTCCCCTCCCAATGATGCCACATACTAGACTACATGAATGATGAAGGTTTGCAGTGGATGAGAGGGAACAGTGCTGGAGTAATCCTAGGATGACAGAGATGTGTATAAAACAGAATACAATGTCCTAATCTGCTATAGTCTTCATCCTCCAAAATACCCTCTTAAATTACTGAATCTTTTTTTGAAGTTGCTCTGTTTTTGTTTGATACAGGTCTTACAATGTATACCAGACTGGCCTCATACACATAGAGATCTACCTGCATCTGTCTTTTGAGTGCTGGAATTAAAGGTGTGCATCACTGCACCCTTAAAGCTGAGAAATTTAATTCAATGTTTTTACTTTGATTTTTCTTTCTTTCTTTCCCTCCCTCCCTCCCTCCCTCCCTTCCTTCGACAAGGTTTCTCTGTATAGTCTTGGCTGTTCTGGAACTTGCTCTGCAGCCCAAGTTGCTCTCAAACTCACAGAGATCTACCTGCCTCTGCCTCTCAAGTGCTGGGATTAAAGGTGTGCACCACCACCACCTGGCTTGTTTTTAGTATTCTAAAATTTTTTTCCATTGGACATAGAGCCTAGACTGGTGGCACCATTTACTGTGTCATAGTCTGTGCACTCTATGCTTTTATTTCCTCAACTGAACAATGAGAACAGTAACATGCTTATACTATTAGGACTATTATACCTGAGGACATGAAGTAGCTCAAATAAAAGCTTTAGTACCACCATATCTTACCTCTAACAAATATGCAAGGAACCCCTAAAAGAAAAACAAATGCAAGCCTACATAATATTGTTCTAGGCATACAAGACAAAAGCCACCGATTCCACACTCAAGAACCCTGAAATATTTCTTATATACTGTGGTATCTGAAAGTACATTTTTTTCCTCCTGCCTAATTGGTAGGATTACACTGTTCTAAGGTTGTAGAAGAAGTAAGGGAGGCTGAAGGACAAAAGTGGGAACAGAGGGGAAAGGAAAGGAGAAACAGATATTCTTCTATCTGCCTAAACTACACCAGTAGAACAACCAAATTCAAAGCGGGTGGGTCTGACTCCAGAAGCTATGGCTTCAATCACAGAAGATGTCCAGTCAAGCTAAATATAATCATTTGTCCAAGAATAGTCTCTCTGACATCTTCTCAGTGAAGCATCTGGCTATAAACGGAAAAATTCACCAATGAGTCTTAAGATTGCTGAGGAAAGCAGCTTGGACAAAATTGTTTCATGCTATGGGATCTCAAACTAGGACTACCTTGTCTCTGCAGCTGATTTTGTCCCATCAGAGTCAGAGTTTCTGGTTTTCTTCTTGTTTTTGTCTAGCCCTTTAACTCTGAAACTGAATCTTTATTTTAGACTCATGTCCATGTGTTCACCATGGAAACTTCCTTTCAGGGCCTCAGTTGAGCCCTGGTGCCTGTGTTGGCATGTGTTTTCTATCTCTAGCTTAAGCATCCTAATAAAAAGAGACAACAATGAGTGAACTGTAACAAATGAAGGAAGATACAACCCAGATACTTAGTTATACCCTGTGTTCCAAGGGTATAGAGGAAAGGGAAGATGACCACAAAACCCAACCTATTCAGAAAAGCTTACTAGAGCTACGCCTGGTGCTAAAGGACAGGACAAGAGCCTCTTCTAAATATCTTGCTTTTCTATGGAAGTCTGTCTTGACTCTTCCATCTTTCCCACTCTTCTTACAAAGGGCATCAAGCAAAAATATTAATAGTTAACCTGAGGCATATCTGGAGAAAGGTAAGGTAGAAGCTTTGCCATGCTTGACAAGGAGAAAGCTGCAACAGCTTTTTCAGAGAGGGAGCAGTCATATTATGGCCCAAACTTCGGCTTACAGGGTACACCCACGTCTGATATGGACTATAAGATACAACTTCCATACTATATTTTACAAAAAGTGAGTACAAAATCCTCATCAAGTGAATCAGGCTCTGTTCAGAAAAGTACTGACTTACCAAAAATGCAAAGAGCAGTATTTATTCTAACTGGAGGCTAGCACTAGGAATCAGTAGCCACCGTCCTCTGTCCATGTCCCTGATGTAACCAGTAGATGGGGGGACAACATAAAACAATGGAAAGAGCCAAGAAGCCCCAACTCCCAGGTTGCTGAGGAGTAGCTATAAGGCTCTTTGTATTCCAAGTTCCTATCTCAAGATATACTGAAAGGCTCTACATATGCTAATTCTATCTAGACAGATGTAGGTGTAGACAAATAAGTAAGAAAGGGGAGACAGCATTATTAGGTATCAGACGCTACTCTAAGAACTTTGCAGCTCTTCTTCTCAGCAACTCTGTAACACAATGTTATTATTCAAGTCTTCCAGATGAGGAACTTGAGGTGAAGGAACTTCACAAAGTCACAGAACCCACAAACGAAAGGGCTGGGTATATAAAGTAAGGCAGTTTGGTTTCAGAATCTACATTCCTTAGTTCTGGTCCTGAGAATTCCACCACTGTGAGGTCTCCAATGGGTACTATATTCCATTAATAAAAAATTATATCAAAATTAGAATGTTTCTTCCTGCCAGGGGTATCCTGTCAGGGCAAATCGTCTATACATGAATATAATTGGTTGTTATTTCTGGTAATGCAGCTACCTAAATAAAACCTTGAGCAAATAATTTTTTTGTTTGTTTGTTTTCGAGACAGAGTTTCTCTGTGTGGCCGTGGATGTCCTGGATTTGCTTTGTAGACCAGGCTGGCCTCTAATCCATAGAGATCTGCCTGCCTCTGTCTCCCTGAGCGCTGGGATTACAGGCATATGCTGCCATGCCTGGCCTGAACAAATAAACTTAAGGGCATTTCAGGAAAGGAGATGAATCTCTACAGATGTTAAGAACTTCTATTAAGATCAAGAAAGTATAATTAAATTTGTAGAATACGTGATTAACTTAGAAGAAACCTTTGAGGACTATGAACACTCCAACACAACACTCACGTTGCCGGGTAAGACAACTCAATGAATAAGGATACATTCTGCAAAGCCTGAAAACCTGAGTTTGATCCCTAGAACCCACAAAGTAGATACAGTGAACGGCTACAAGTTGTCCTCTGACTTCCACATGCATGCTACATGCTCCCCAACCCTGAAATAAATAAATACACAAAATGTTTTAAAGAAATGCTATATCACCAATACTCCTCATGACATAGAATATATTTATTTATATAGATGAATATGGACAGTAAGTCAAAAGATGATTAAATATGGAATTTAATATGAAGACATTTTAGGACTATATTATCAGTTTGTTTTAAAACACAGTTCATTCTGTGCCCTAGGCTGGTTTTCAACTCATGGTCCTCTTGCCACTGACTGCTGGACCGTAGAGATGAGCCACCAGTTCTAGTAGCCAGTTTTTAGTTGTATTTTTTTTCTTATTGTGAATGTACACATGTGACAAACTACAAATCTATGTCTAGTAAAGTTTAAGGAGGCTCTTTCAAAAATGGACATGATGATAAATTCATATAATCCCAGCACCTGGGAGTCGCAGAAGGTTCAAGAGCTTTATCAGGGCTATACAGTGATTTTCAGGTTAATCTGGGCTACATTCTGAAACCATGACTTTTCTTTTAGGCTTATTTTTATTATTTTAATTATATGTATGCACAGTACATAAGTATGTGTATGTGAGTGAAGGTACCAAATGAAGCCACGATTTTGGATTCCATTGGAGCTGGAGTAACAGGCAGCTGTGAGCTGCCCGATATTGCTGAGAACCAAATTTGGGTCTTCTGCAAGACTAGTAAGCAATCTAGCCACGGAGCCAGCTTTCTAGCCCCACAATGACTTTTTTATTGTTTTTGTTGTGTAGTAATATATTATGTAGTGGTATATGTTTAAATATATTTCATTCTAGATTTGATGAACACTGAATGAGAACATTTCTAAGGTGTTATTTAAAAATTGGATGTTGATTCCCTAATCGCTACAGAATACAATACAAATAACACATGGCATTCTAAGTTCTACAATCTGATACAAACCTAGCTTTTTCTCTTGTCCTGAACACTAGATTTTCTGTATTTTAAAGAAGTTTCTTATGAATATATTCTATCCCATCCATCTTATTTACTAGAATGTAACCCTTAATATTTTCTTATGCTTTCTATTCCTCAATTTTCTTATCTCTAAAGTGTATTTAATGAGCAAATGAATGCTGTTCTAAGCATAGAATCCAGCTTCCTTGTAGTCAAGCAGTATTGTCTGTTTCTTGAGGATGAGTCTCAAAAAGTAGTGAACTGGCCAAAAGCACAAAGTTCAGTTAGCATCAAAGATAGAATAAAATCCTCAACTTTTTTTTTACCCAGAGTATAGGAGCTTCCTATGGGATTAAGAAACATCCCCAGCCTGACTAATATTGACTAATATTGACAGGTTAGTGTGTGCAAGCTTCTTGTCTAATTTCCCTATAAACCTATTTCTCACTCATCTTCTTTCCCCTGTTTTCATAGGTCATAAATATGCTACTAAAGGCAAAATAAATGTTTGAACACATATGACCACATTAAATAAATTAGAGTGAATATACTATTCAATAACCTTCAATGTATTTATGTGCATACAGTCCCCAAACTCCTATTATTTAGCATGCAATCCCACCTTTCCTCCCGTATGTCAGCATTCAGCATGCAGCAAAGTTCCTCATGAAGTTCTTTCTTCTCTTCTGCTAGTCCAACTTTTACTGGTCCTTCTAGACCACATTACATCTCATCACATTACATCTCATCAAAAGATTCTCTGATTATCCTATTCTCCTTTTTCTGTGCTCTCATGTCAACATTATAGCACTTCCTCAGTGGTTCCCTGTTTGTTAACCATTAATTGATTCTAATCTAGGCTCCTGAAGGCCAAGGACCATATGCTTTACATCTTCACTGAGAGTGCTTGCAATAAGAGTCCGTAATTTCTTAGCACTCTTCTGTTGGGCTACAGTTAAAAAAAAAAAAAGCTTTTCTGGAACTTCAAAGGGGAAGATTTGTACCTAAAGGACTTTCCAAAAATATCAACTATGTAAGTGTGTGTTTGTTGCAGAGTCTTTCATTCAAGTTAAGTCACTATGCATGGAAAAGGATTCATTTTTCTTTTTCAAAGTCAATTGCAATTATAAGCCCCTTTTAACTTAGCCAAAATAAAGCCTATTTCCCCAAACATTCAAAGCACTGAAAAACTGTTCCCCCAACTCTAATAATTTCCCTGAAGGTTTGGGTATAGAAAATATTTATTTGCGTTTGTGAATAATAAAAATATCCCAAAGAATCAACTCTGTGAGAACAATTTTGATTTCACAGAATTAAACATACTGGATGACCTAGAAATTCTACTTTTAGGCATATGACCAAGAGTACTGAAAACATATCCATTCAAAAAATAATACATGAATGGTCATACCAGCATTATTCATAATAGGCAAGGAGTGAAAACAACTCAAACGCTTATCAACTGATGAGAATGCATAAATAAATCAAGATGTACAGACTGATCTACAATAGAATATTATTCAGTCACAAAAAGGATCACCTTGAGTCCAGAAGTTTGCTGCTATCAGCCTCAACATGAAGGGGGAAAGAAAGTTAAAAAGCTGAAGTTTGAACATCTCTCTTCCAAATCCTTAGTCACCACTATTACCAGTTAAGTGTGACCTCCAATTTTAATATATTTGTGTCTCACAATATCATATATACCCGACGTTGGTACAAATGGGCATTTTAGGTACTTGTTAACTAATATTTGCTTTATTGTTTTTACAGTGGCCTAAATCCTTTTGTACTTTCATAACACTTCAACAGTTTAGAGTAAGCATTTTTAGAGGTACATTGTACATTAACAACATACATGCCATACACAGGGACAAGAAAACACAGTACCTTCTGCCATAAATCTCAACAACCACAACTCTAGTTAATAATAATAATAATAATAATAATAATAATAATAATAATAAACTTCGCAAAGGAAGTTCATACACAAAAAGAAATACTTAGTATCTTTCTCCTGCTTTAAAAAGCAGGCGGAAACATCTTGCCACAACAGCAAGGTGTAAACAGTGCTTTCTAGCAGTTAAATGCAACTGAAACAACCACTTTAGGTAGTCTCCTAAAAGGATTCATTTCCACAACACCAGGACATTTCCATCTCCATTTGTCTTTCTATGGATGAAGGTTTTCAACCAGAGGGTAGGCAAAATCATATAACCCTTTGAACAACACATAGCCCAAGTCCTATCCCTCACAGACTCTTATTTACTTAGGATAAAAGTAAATCAATGTTCATATTTTTACATGTATGTATACACACACACACATAAAAACATGCAACAAGGACAAAACATTCTTTAAAATTTTTTTTTATTAATTACAATTTTATTCACTTTGTATCCCAGCTGTAATCCCCTTTCTTATTCCCACATAATCCTACCCACCCTCCCTCTTCTCCTCTCTTGCCCCTCCCCTAGTCCACTGATAGGGGTGGCCCTCCTCTCCTTCCATCTGACCCTAGCCTATCAGGTCAAGCCTATGAGTCAAGACTGGCTGCATTGTCTTTCTCTGTTGGCCTGGTAAGGCTGTTCCCCCGTCAGGGAGAGTTGAGCAAAGACCCAGCCACTGAGTTCATGTTAGAGACAATTCCTGTTCCCATTACTTCCAGGGAACCCACTTGGACAGTGAGCTGCCATGGGCTACACCTGTGCAGGGGTTCTATGTTATCTCCATGCATGGTCCTTGGTTGGAGTATCAGTCTCAGAAAAAACCCCTGGGCCCAGAATTTTTGCTTCTGTTGCTATCCTTGTGGAGCTCCTGTCCCCTCTATGTCTTTCTATCTCTCCCTTCTTTCATAAGATTCCCTTCAGTCTGCCCAAAGTTTGGCGGCAGCTGAGTCTCAGCATCTGCTTCCATACCCTGCTGGGTAGCCTTTCAGAGGCCCTCTGTGGTGGCTTCCTGTCCTGTTCCCTGTTTTCTCCTTCTTCCGATGTCCATCCCTGTTTCTTTTCTGAATGAGGATTGACCATCTTACCCAGGGTCCCCCTTCTTTATTAACTTCTTTAGGTGTACAGATTTTAGAATGATTATCCTATATTATATGTCTAATATCCACTTATAAGTGAGTCTATACCATGAGTGTCTTTCTGCTTCTGGGATACCTCACTCAGGATGATCTTTTCTAGTTCCCACCATCTGCCTGCAAATTTCATGATTTCGTTGTTTTTAAGTGCTGAGTAGTATTCCATTGTGTAAATGTACCGCAATTTCTGTATCCCTTCCTCAGCTGAGGGACATCTGGGGGATAAACCATTTTTAAAGAGTTCTTATGATGCCCCTACATCTTCTTGTACATGTTTTCCAAGCTCCTGCATGGTGCTGGGGTCATGAAAATGTATATTGATGGACAGAAGTTTGTCTATAACCTTGATATAATGGAGAATTATTACAACATTTTTGAAAAATTTCTTAACTTGTGTCTTTGTGTCAATATAGCTTCTTTTTATGTATTCCATTCCTCAAGTGTCTCCCTAATTGTAGGTAGGCTTGAGTTAGAAAAGGGTATATAATCTAGACGCCATATAAGAAGGGGAAGCCAGAGGGCAAGGCTGGTCCTTCTAACTCTGGGGGAATGAAGACATCAGAACCAAAGAAGAAAGAAATTGTCCTATACACAACCACTCCTCACCAAAGCAATGGAGTAACAGAAATATTGGGATTCCATTTCCCCCTATATTGAAGCAGGCTTCTGGTACCTATAGTTCATTCTGTGGCAACATACAGCATGGGAGCAAATACTTGGATATAACAGAAGGAAGAGGCCAGAGATGAGATTGGTGTACCACCACAAACTCTACATACAGTCAAAGTACAACATGCAGTACATCTAGAAGTTGGTTAGAGATGCATGGATCAGTATATGTCTCAGGTGGAACAAAGACTTCTTAATGTGTATAGACTGAAACAAATGCCACAACCTCTTCCTGTGGGTTCCTATATAGCATGCCCAAAGACAGAAAGCATTGGTTACCACTCAGCAGATAACTCCAGGGCACATTCCAGATTAGAAAAAAAAGTATAAGATGCCACATATGGGTCTATAATGTAGACACTTTCTTTCCTTACAAAAAGACCAGTGAGCAATCTCTTCCAGAAGTCAGGGATATATACTAAGGAGTAATGTTTTCCAGACATTGTTCCCAGCTTATGAGATCTGGAGACAGATGATACAAACTGCTGTCTTTACAAAGGATATTTGGGATGGAGAGAGGGGAGCAGATATAACTCTAAAAGATGCAGTTTTAATTAAAAGAATACTTGATTATGAAGTTTAACTTTGAAAATAGTCAAAGAAGTCCACACTTAATAATAACTATCATTGTGGGAGGTTTTCTTTAAATTGGGGGACTAGAGAAATGCCTCAGTGGTTAAGAACATGTGCTGCTTTTCCAGAGGACCCAAGTTTTGTTCCCATGTCAGGTGGCTCACTCCACCTGTAACTCCAGCTCCATGAGATCTAATGTCCACTTCTGGCCTCTGCAGGCACCCACAAATGTGCATGCACATCCATAAGATAAATAGAGGTCACAAATCAGGCCAGCAAAATAATTTAACAAGCAAAGCACTTGCTGCCAAGCCAAGTTTAATCCTTGGGACCCACATGATTAAAAGAGGGATCTGACTGATGGAAGTTGTCCCCTGACACCCTCGTGTACACCAAGGCACTTGCATTGTCTACCACCAATACACAGCAAATAAAAACTTCACAACATCTAAGAAATAAGTAACTATCATACATTCTTTAGATTTCATCTTTCATGAAACCCAATGACTGTGTTCTTTTTCCTTGCATCAAAAGGGATTTGTGAGTCCTCAACCAATAAACGGTGGCAAAAGTAGCTCACAGCTTCTAAGGTTAGATCATTTTAAAATGATGTGCTAACCATAGACACTTGATTTTGAGCTTCTGAGCCAACTTCTGAGCCACCATCTGAGGAAGTCTGTCTAGTCTGAGTGTTTTGAGGAAGCCCAGGCTGCATGAGGAAGACATGTGCAAGTGTATGAGTCAATAGCCCCTGCTTAGCAGCACTTTTGAGTCACGGCAGGCCTGGTGACAGGTATGTGAGTGAAGGCGCTTTAAGATGATTCTGTCTTTTAGCTGTTAAGTCATTCTAAGCCACTCACTTTTTTAGCTTATGCTCTGGATGCTGGCAAGCAGAAAGTTCTTGTGCTGTCTGGATTCCTAACCCACAGAATCTATGTGCAAAAGAAAAATAATGTTTTATGCCACTGAGTTTCAAACACCCTTTTGTACGGCTAAAGATTTATTATAAAGTAGCTAAGATAATTGATAGAACAAAAAGAAAAAAAATTTGTATTTTCTTCTTTCTAGTCTGTAAAATGGAAACAATGCTAACATTATAATGCAAATGTGAATGATACAGCCTTTCTTTAGAAATGGCAGAATCTCCTTGGTCCCCCATGAACAGAATCCGCACAACTCTGGTGTGCTGGATTATTCAAAATCTACTGTGAAACTCTACCTCTGTCTACTCCAGTGATTCTGCAGATGTGAAGGGTAGATTTGTTTTGGTTTATTCATCTTTTTCCCACTCCTTTGCCCTACTTCTCACTTTGGAAAAGGTGAGCAGTATTTCTGGTATTTCTTCCCTGTGCCCTTCTGGATTCTAGTTTTATGAGGCATGGAGATGAAGACAAGCAGCAAGGACTAACAGCTGCTGGCTGCTTTGGATTTTCCTGAACAGAGTCCCCAGTTGCCTAACCAGAATTGCCTAGATGTTGGAGGATGAGTTTCTTCACTCTGTAGCCTTCAGACCTAAAGAACAGTATTCAGCTCTCACGTTATCTATCAGACCATTTTCTGTTCTTCTCCAGTACCCCTAATCCCTCTTGGGTGGAAACCTGTCAAGAGAGTTTAACACCAGTAGTTTCCATGAGACCACTAGACCCACCAGACTTCTATCTATGCCAATGGTGGGGTAACAGCATTCCTGGCCCCCACTCGCTCCACTTCCCTTTTGTCCAGATGGGAGTAGGCAGGTCTGCAAATAGCCTGCCCAATCACAAATTTACCAGACACTGGCCCTCTCCTTTTCTTTTCTTTTCCCTTAACACTTGTAACTCTTAAAGCCCACTCGATCAAGGGGCAGTGGGCTTTAAGAGTTTATTCACTTGTGGGTTGTGAATAAAGGTTGATATTTAGGGATACATGGCATGACTGGGTTAGAAGGTCTCATATCACAACTTCTTTAAAGTCTTAAAATGATGTCAGCCCTTGTGGAATTGTTCCACTGGTGTTTTCTATTTACCATTTGTAGGGTTACTGGGAATATCTTATCCATCATTCTTTTCGATAAATACTACATAGGTTACTGTGATATTGAATATGGTGTCAGACATACTGTAAATGCTATAAACAGTAACTTATAATTATCACAGTACCAAATTTAAATTTATGTGGTTTTTCTGTTCTTGGACACTTAGGTATTTTACTGTTTATTTATTTATTATATTGCTTTTTTTTTTTTTTTGCCTTTTGGCTAAGGTCTAGTTTATTTGTTCATTTAATTACTTTGCTGGCAAATTAAATTTAGTGTTTCACCCATACAAAACACAAGCTCTACCACTGACCTATAACCCCCAGATCTTGATTAGTATAATTATTATTATGATCCTTTTAAAAAAGATTTCTATAGTTAGGATGAATTCCTATAAATAAAATTGCTAATTCACAGGGTAGAGTTATTAGTAAGGCTTTTGGTGCATTGTAACAAATAAGACTTATTCAGAAAAATGTAGGTAGAGTTTTGATTTCCATGACTCCTCTTTGATACTAGGCATAATTTTTAAAAATACTTGACAATTGCATCTAGATTTCTTTGATTGCTGCTGAGTTTGAATATATTTTCATGTATTATCAACTCGGATTTTTAAAGAAATTGCTTCTTCAAATGTCAGATACTATTTGATATAAATAGATAATGAAGTTAGGAAGTGACTTTGCATGTTGTAGATAAGAAAACTTGAAATAACATGAAGCTAGATGTGATAGCACATGCTCATAATCCCAGCACTGAGATGGTTGATACAAGGGGAATCAGGATACAATCAAGTTCATCCCCATACAATCAAATTCAATGCTGTCTGGAATATATATGACCCTGTATTGAAGGGAGAAAAGGAAAATAACTTAAGGAGAGCTGCTCCTGCAGTTGAGTAGGGATGAGTGAGTAATCTGACCAGAGGAGCCTATTAACTTGGTGGTTCTTTTTTGAGGGCTTTTCAAGTGTAGCTTTCCCTCCTGGGACATTTTGATTGTGATTCATTTTGGAGGCCTACCTCAAATGTTACCCACTTATGATTCTTCCCCTGGAAGAGAGGCCTTCCCACCAGACCTGGCATCCCTGTGTACAGCTCTTAGGACACTACAATGTAACTGTGGTTTTAGAAGTCTCTTGTTTTACAAAGACTCTCCAAGGCCAGTCATATTTCCTGTCTGACCCAGTCAGAATAGGAAATTTAGCTAAGAAAGGAACCCACAAACAATGGGAGATTTGGATTCCAATCCACAACTAACTTCAGAGACTATGCTTTTTACAGTTATCTGAGGATTTCTCCCATATAGAATTTGAAGACATGTATCTTTAGCATCTGAAAATTTACTTAGATTTTTTTCATACTCAGCCATAAAGAATAATGAAATCATTCTTGCTGAAAAATGAATGAAACTGGAGATCATCTTACTATGTGAAAAAGTCAGAGGCAGAAAAACAGATGCCACATTTTCTTTAAGAGTTCTAGGAGGTTTTTTTTTTTAAATAGATACACAAAACTGTTTATATATGTTTACATCATGAAAGCATAAGGGAGATTACAGGAGGGAAGAGACAAGTTGGGGATCAGAGAAAGGGAGTGGGGAAATAAAATGATGGAATCGGAGGGAGTAATGTCCATGACATACTTGAAAGAAATTTTCTCTACGAGACTCAACAATGCATGGAGAATATACACCAATAAATGCTTTGTGGTCTGAAAGTTTTCATCTCAAGAGTGATTTTAAAAATATGTAAGCACAGGCTTGACTGTCTGAATGATCATCTTAGCAGTGAATGTTGCTTCTTGCTAGCCAGTACTGCATTTTAAAACTTATTGATATAAAGTACTAAGTTCTTCACTGTTCACATAGTAATAACCTATCAAGAAAATTCAAAAGTGACAGTAAGCAATTAATAATCATATTAAAAGCCAAAGTGTTACAGAAATCACCATTTCACTGCACTTCAACTGTAAGATCGTGTGGAGAAGAAACACGGTGGGCAGCTACAGTTAGCCTCTATGGGAAGAAGTGCCATACTCCTCAATCTCGATTCAAGTAAGCATCTAAGTTACATATACAGTTTATATGGAAGTCATTATACGCCAAGAACATGAAGTGTTGCTGCACTTGTGAACTCAAAGTAGCTGTGGATGCTGGCACAAGACCAATCCAGTCGGCCTTCTGGAATGGAGAAGGAAGGTTCATAAGCCCCACCCTTAAGCATAGAAGTACGGACAGGGGATGACTTCTGGGGGAAGGAGACTGAGTTTTCTTTAAAGGTGGTGTCCCTAGTAGGTCAACCACACTCCAGCTGATAGGCCCCCACACGTGGGAGGATATTGAAAAGCACAACTGAAATCTATGGCTTATTTTGAAAAGGCAAAAGAAGACAAGAAGTTGAAGGGGTTAGGGAGGTGGGAATGGATCTAGGAGAAATTAGGTGGAGGTAAATATGATCAAAATATATTATATGAAATTATCAAAGAATTAATAAAACACACATTTTTATAAGGAGCATTAAATGGATAAAGTGACCTTTCATTGCATATACTTGAGAAGCTCCATGTTAATGCCATTCAAGCTCCATGTCAGTTCCATGTCTTACTGGATAGGGTGGTGAATATCTTTAATCTCAGAATTAAATATTACAAATATTATAAAATATAACAAATACTATACAGCACTCAAGAGATAGAATCAGGTGCATCTCTATAGTTTGAGGCCAGTCTGGTCTACATAGTGAGCTCCAGGACAACTAGGGCCATATAACCTTGTCTCAAACAAATAAATAAACAAAATAGCCACGTCTTAGAAGACTATTTTATTACACAGAAATATTTTTAATATACTAACTCAAGGTGATACACAGGGTGAATTTTGTACAGTCTTTCACATTTTTAAACTATACAAATAATATAAATACAGAAAAAATAGACAAGAGGGGTAAATTTAAAATTTGAGTATGCCTTTGTTGCAAGTGCTGTAAATATTGATACTTTTCTGTTATCTATGTTTACAATAACTTCATTATAAGAGTAAAATTTAAGCATCACTAAAAAATTCTGTTGTTTTATGTGTTGGTAAATGTTAAATATTAATTACACATAAAATGGATATTATTACATTTTCATGTGTGTATACGGTGTATTTTAATCACATTCACTCCCCCTTTCTAATCCTCTTTTGTCCTTCTCCCACTCCTTCAATCTCTTTCTTCTTCTCAAGAAGAAAGTGTGTGTGTATGTGTGTGTGTGTGTATCCTAGTGAGTTGGTTACAAAAGGATGGTGACAACAGGAGCTTGGGCATCTTACTAATAGCTACACCACTGAAGAAAATGTTTCTTCCTCCTCTAGCAACCATTAACCGCCTATAAATCCTCCTGTTTGATTTTGAGATCGTATCTCACCATGTTGTCTAGCCTCCACCTCAGCCTGCCAAGTAGCTAGGTCTAGAAGTCATATGCCACCATGTGGGTCATAAAAACAAACAAAACAAACTAATTTTTAATAGCTCATCCTGTGAAAGTTTCTAGATCCTGTAGCTAAAACAATTTTGCTTTCAACTTAGTTCTTATTCCAGTTGTTTCTTTTAAATTAATTAATTAACTAATTGCCTGTATGCAAGGGGAACAAGGACATGTGCATGCCACAGCACTTGTGTGAAAGACAACCTGACGGAGTAAATTCTTTCCTTCTACCATGTAGATTCTGGAGATCAAACCCAAGTCATGAGGCTCAGAGGCAAGCATTTACCCATTGAGCCATCTCACCAGCCCCCTCCAGTTCTTTCTTATTCAAGGAAATGCCATTAGTCCTAATGTACAAACCTAGTGTTTGTTCAAAACGTTAAAGAATAAAAAACTTGGCTGTGCAAACTACCACAACTCCAAATGTCACAGCTGAAAAGATGTTGAAAGGATGCTGATTTCCTTTCCAAGGAATCTTCCATGTGAACTGTAGTTATAGCATGCTACCGTGCGCTCACACACACAACTATGGTTCATCAGCCTGGTGAAATTCTTAGGAGAGTGCAAATGATGCTAACAACATAAATGTCTAATTGGGGAGATATATACACAAGTATGCTATCTTCACTAAGATGATAATTTTAAGAGTTATATATACTCCTAGGATTTGTTTTATTATATTTTAACAAAGAAATACTAAAAGGAGACCATACCCAATCTCATCTGATCTGAGAAGCTAAGCAGGGTTGGGCCTGGTTAGTACTCTGATGGGAGGCCACATGGGAATACCAGGTGCTAGAAGCAAGCAAGCAAGCAAGAAAGAAAGAAAACAAGAAAACAAAAAAGACAGCAAGTAAGAAAGAAAACATAGGAATCTTTGTTTTCTTTGATAACATATGAATCTATTTATTACAAAATTTCTATTTTTATATAATCGACATTTTAAATGTCAAGACTGGACAAATATTATGCAGAAGTAAATGCACCTATTTATAACTACAGTTTATGGGGGAGAAGCAGAATACAAAATGTTAGCTCATTGATAGCTGATTACCATGTAAAAACCAGCTGTTCAATCAACATAATGGCAACATTCTTTACTTTCCATAATGGGTTCCCATACAGCATTTTTCATAAAAGAAATCAGGATCCCTTAACTGGCTGATTTCATATCCGGATCAAGATACGTACAAAACAAACTTGGAAGACTTTGTCGCATCATATAGCAAAGAAACCATTACAGTAGCATCCTTGTGTCAGAAGCCAATTTGAATAGGGTCCCACAGGCTAAGGATGGTATTATCTTGGCTTCAAAAAGAAAAATAGAATAAGTTCAAATATGTTGAGTATATTTAAGCATGTGAGCGCATAATTATCAAAATACAGAACACTGTAGTACATGCCTGGAGTACCCTTTGCTCAGAAGGCTGGGTGGAAAAATGCGGCTTTACACTAAGTTCAAGACCAGCACAGGTAACACATATAGATACTGCCTTAAAAAACATCATCATCGATCTGTTTGCGGGGTGATACAGAACCAACTCACTGTTTTTATGTGTTGTGCGCATGTATGTACAAGAGCTCATGGAAGACAAAGGACAATGTGAGGTGTCACGCCTCAGGAGCCATCTACCTGTGACATACTACCTGGAACCTAGGGCTCACACAGCAGACTAGGCTGCTTGACCAGTGAGTCCCACAGATCTTCCTGTTTCCACCTCTATGACCAGGCATGCAAGCATGCACCACTGCACCTGGCTCTGCGTGGGTTCTGGGACTGAACTCAGATCCTCACACTCTGAGGGAAAATGTTTTATTTTCTAAGCTATCTCCCCAGATCTTTACCCGACTGTACCAACAACTTCTAAGTCAGCAAGAGCAACAAGCATAAAATTGAGAGTACAGTAGTTATAATAAATTAGTGACTATGATGGCGCCTTGCTTTGAGCTGTCGTTCAACAAATGGCACCATACCCATACCCTACGCTAGATTAGTCATTACGTTGTCTGTAAGGTGCAAAAAGAAACTGACAGCCCAGCATAAGAAAGCTAGAGGTAAAAATGTATTTTAGAAGTAGGTCCAGCAAAAGGCTCACTTTGGAGAAACCTAGAGCATGAAGCGTTACAGCTTGCAGTAGTCTGAACAAGAAATGTCCCCCATAGGCTAACGTATCTGAACATTTAGTTCCTAGCTGGTGGTGCTGTTTGAATAGGAGATGGATGGAGCCTTTAGGAGGTACCTTCAGCTTTGCGGGACACTGGGCTTCCGGTTCACTTTCTGTTTCCTGGTGTGTGATCAGTCAGCTTCCTGCTCTAGCACCCTGCCATTATGGACTTCAATACTCTGGAACTATAAGCCAAAATAAACCCTTTCTTTCCTAAATTGCTTTTAGTTATGATATTTTATGAGTGCAACTAAAACAAATACATCTCTTTCTAAAAGGTTTTTGAATTTTAGACCACTCTCAAATGTGGGTTTTTACACGGATTTCCACACTCCCAGCACACATATATTTCTCAAAGTCATAGCTTTAGGCAAATCACTGTAATTTAATTTCCATTCCCTGAAACTGAAAGACCCTTGAAATGTTTGTTCCAGGAAAATCTAACTCCTTAAGCACCCAACTCTAGCTTTAGAATTATACTTACACTGCAACTCTATTCTGGCCTGAGAGGGAGACAGATATGAAGACAGCCATGCTCACGGTCAGCTTTCCTATGAAGGGTTAAATAAGTATTTGCATCATCCTGTTCTGCTACTTCCTCCAACACTAAATACTCCAATACATCTCTGTGCTAGACATCGTGCTCAGATTTCTTTTCCACATTGACCTGGTAAATTCTCACACTCAGTGGGATAAAAAGCATCATTCCAGTTATACAGGCAATAAAGTAGGAAAGAGAGACGGGAATAACCCACTCAAGGACAAAGACCCTTGAAACACTGTGGCAGGCCTGCTGAAGATAAACACTATCACCATACCCTGACACTTCACATTGAAAAAGTGGCAGTCTGTGAGGCCACTGAGTAAGAGGGAGACTCTTCTCAAGTAAATTTCACCCTGCCATCTAGGGCCTTGTATAGAACCTCAGCTCTCCATTTGCCTTTCAAAGCTCTTTCTGCTTTCTTCTATGGACTTGACTCCTCCTTTCTAGATGGATTTGCTGTTTCCTAATCTCATATTCATGGCCTCTGACATCCTACACACCATATTTATTTTTAGGCTGTAAACTTCTGAGTTCAACTTATCTTCTTCTATACCTAAAGCTCTTGACTTTATACAGTTTGTTTCCTGAATCATGTAACTCCATATAAGGGCAGCATTCTGCTTCTCAAGTCTATTTCTCATTGCTCTATTCTGCAAATTCATTGAAGGCAGGGTTAAATACTGATTTATTCTTTTAGGAAGGAAAGGATGTGATATATTCTCTATTCACAGTCGTCAAGATTAATTTGAATGCTAGCAAAGGCCTGCTTTACTCTTCTGCACATTTTGCTGTAGCACCAAGTTATCATATTCCATTATTCCCTATGATCTAGAGAAAGACCAGCCAGAGACAGAAAGCAATGCCAAAGATGTTTCATCTGTTGAAGGAACAGATGCGCTTTCCAGCTTTGTGTAAATTCGCTGCCTCTGGTTCTTAACTGTTGATGAGTTAAGGCTATGGAGAGCCCATTCTGTGTTTTCTCTTGAACTAGAAATATCAGCAACTTCCTAACCCCTGTCAAATGAGGATTAAAAAAAATAATTTTGTATTATTTTATGTGTATAGGTGTTTGTCTGCATGTATGTATACCAGGTATATGCCTGGTGGGCACAGAGGCTAGAAGAGGGCATCAGATCACTTGGAACTAGAATTACAGAGTTGTGAGTCACCATGTGGGTACTGGAAATCGAACCCAGAAGCCCTCTCTTCAGCTCCCAAGAAGTTGTGTTTTTAAACTGTGGTAAAATGCACAGAATATAAAATCTTCCATCTTGACATTTTAACTGGTTAGGTAGGAAGTGAAATGCTCTGAGCTACCATGAAGGACATTCATATTGTTATGTCACCATTATTACCATCCATATTCAGAACTCTTTCAACTGTGTCACTGAACTTCGAATCCACTGCACCAATAGTTCGTTATAGTCTCTATACTCAGCCCATTCTAATAACCCTTCTTTCCATCACTGATCTAGACAAGGTATGAAAATAGTCATATAATATTTGTCCTATTTGAATGGCATATCATAATATCATCAAAGTTCATATATTTTGTAGCATATCTATGTGTCAATATTTTAAGGCTATTATTCTTTTGTATGCAAAATTTACATTTAAAAAAATCTATTCATTCACTGATTAACATGTGATTACTTCCACATGAGGAAATATGATATAATGTTAGTGACAACAAGCTCAGGAGATTCAAAGGCAACATGGACTACATAGTACATTCAAGACTATCTTGGGCTACATGAGCTCCTATCTCTCAAATAAAATATAATAGAGCTCAGGGGGGAGAGTGATCCCTTGGAAGTTAAGAGCACCTGCTACTTTTGAAGAGAACTTGGGTTCAGTTTCCAGTTCTCATGGTGGTATACAACCACCTAGAACTTCCAGTTCCAGGGGCTCCATTGACCACTTATGACTTCCACAGGCACCAGGACATACATACTACATATACAACATGTATGGCAACAGTTATGTATGTGAAGCTCAGGAAAATGTCCAGTGCTAAAGTAATATTTTTGTTGTTTTTGGAAACAGTGTCTCCTTATGTGGCCCTCGGCTGTCCTCAAACTCTCTGTGTAACTGACTGTCCTCAAACTCAGAATGCTCCCACTCACCACCCAAAGTGCTAAGATTATACACATTTCATCAAGCCCAGTCTAACGGACATTTGCAGAGCACTTTACTTCCGATTAGCAGAATAAACACCATTTTAAGTACCCAAAGAATATAAAGGAAGAAATATCAGTGCAATGGAAGTTTGGTTTCTTTTTATGTTGTGTAAATGTGTTTGTGTTTTAATCCTGTGTGGAATTTTTGTTGGGCTTAGTTTGTCCACACCTGTTAATTGTCTCCTGAGGAGCGTGGCTTTTGCCAGCTGGTAACGGCCTTCCCACATGCAGCATGGAGAGAGCATCATCTAGGACTCTGTGAGTATAAAGATGAGAGCCAAGAAAGAGACAGTGTGGCATTCATGTGGCGTGGAGCAGTCTGGAGAGACCAGAGACCAAAGACAGTGTGTAAGCAGTGTGGAGCCAGCAGACGGAGAGAGACACACAGCACCATGGAGGAGCCTGCTAGCTGTGTCTGCAGTTGGTGGAGATTGGTATAGAGCCCTAAAATAATCCCTTGATCCTAACCAGCTGAGAGAAGTACAGAGGTCTGGGCCCCCTCTCCCCACGAACCTTTTCTCTCGTCTATTAAGGTTGGGGGTCGGGGGAAGGGAGGTAGAGGCCTAAACACCCCAAATAAAGGAGAATTTTTAAAAAACAGTGCTATATATCATATCTTGGTCTATAAAACAAACCTCAACAAACTTAAAATAATTTTTATTATACAGAATGTATTTTAGTCCCACAATGGATACAATCTAAAAAAATTGGGAATAGAGAAATAACAAGAAAAATTTTAAACATTTGGAAACTAAAAAACATACCTCTAAATAATCCATGAGTCAAAGAAAGTCTTAAGAGAAGTGAACAATAGACATTGAACTAAATGAAAATAAAAATACAACTTATTAAAAATTTTAGAATAAACTAGTACAATACACAAAGGGCATTTATAACACTAGATGCATATATTAATACTAGAGGTAATTTAAGCTCCCACATTAAAAAAGAAACTTAAAAAAGTAACATCAATCAAATGCTACTAGAAGAAGGGTTATAATAAATAACAGAAGCCAATGAAATTATAAACAAAAGAGCAACAGATAAAAATCAGTAAAATAAATAGCTGGTCCTTTAAAAATGTCAATAAGGGGGTTGAGGATTTAGCTCAGTGGTAGAGCACTTGCCTAGCAAGCACAAGGCCCTGGGCTCAGCCCTCAGCTCTGGAAAGAAAAAAAAAAAAAGACAAAATAAAAAAATAATCTATTAAAAAAAATGTCAGTAAGGTAGGCATGGTGGCACCCTTTAATTCTGGCCCTTGGTGAGTTGACCATGCTCCAGTGCCAGACCACACACCCAAGATTTATGGGTAACATAAATTATATTTGATGAGTTTGGGGGTGAGAACAGGACACAAAGTTGGGTGGGTAGGGAAGGGGCTGGATCTGGGAAGAGTTGGAGGAAGGGTAAATATGAGCAAAATATATTGTACAAGTTTCTCAAAGAAGTAATTTAAAAATTACCAAAAAGGGAAAGAATTGTCCAAGCAGACAGGAGAGAATATGCGCCAAAGTACAGGTAGTGAATTAACTCTGACAGTGGGGAAAGGAAAAGAACTGTAAACAGTCTGGAAATTTGACTGTGATTTGTGCAGATGGCCATACCCTGATTGATTTTCTTTATGATGAAGGGAAGGTCATCAGCAAACACTGACGGGATGGGTTGGTTAACTAACCCAAATCCAGGAATACACATATTTAATGATGATCATAAAAGAAGAACAAACAGTTACTGTTTGCTTCCTGCAGCTGTTCCTTAGACCCAATACAACGTTCTTCAAGTAAACCACCAGGGGGCAGTGTTGTAACCAACCTTTTCTCGCAAATCTTAGAACACTAAGAAATTATAATAAACTATAATACATTGTATGTTATAAACTTTTAATCCACAGAAATCCTGCTTAATATTTAAATACACGTATCCATGTGTTCTCGTGTATGTGTGAATTCACATAGGTACATGGAAATGATGCTGTTTCTTTTGTCAACTTCTCAATGCAACCACATGATACACCAAGGGTAATACTCAGTATATTTTTTTTCTTCCCACTCAGTTTCTTTAGGACACACAACAAATACTCTCTACATCGTTTTTTTATTTCTATGGTTAATCAATCGGAAAATCCAATGAGGAAAAAAATCCCTAAAAACAAAACCCTGCTGTCAGATGTGGCATATGATCTCAAACTCAGGACTTGGGAGGCGAAACCAGGAGGTTACCCCAGTTCAAGGCTAGCCTGGGCTACACAGTGACTTCCAGGCCAGCTGAACTACAAAGAGAGCCCCATCACAGAACAAAACAACACTTCTCTGATAACATAGCTTCTTCCAAGCTCTATTTTTTCCTATTATTTACCTTTCTCCACAAATTAGAGTTATGTTTTCAAAATAGCCTTAAACTGTCATGTATCGAATGAGCTCCTTTCTCCCTTGTCCCTGATGCTTGATGCGTCCTTGAAATTAAGAAATGTCCGTCTGTGGCACCACGTGACCATTGCGTCTACCGGTGACTCTGACGCACACCAGTCACAGCAGCTATCTAAGGATCATGTATGGAGCGATCAGGCTGGGAAATACCTCCAGGTTTGAGTCTAACTAATCTGGGCTTCTAAGAAACCAAGGACAGGGCTCTACCTTAAAGCAGCTGGCAGAGATTTTCAGAGGAAAAGTAAATGAAGGGCTGGGGATTCAGTAACAGACCTCCATCCCTCCCCCACCGCCTCTCTCAATCAGCAAGACTGTGAGTTCGATCCCTAGTAGGTGTGTGTGTAAAAGCCAACTGTTTCCTCCAGATATTTAGTGGATAGAGAAGGAGGCTGACTTGGTTATTCAGATTGGCTGTCTCAAGCAGCAGGACTGGGACTTCTGCGATGGGACAGGCTTTTCTAGTCACACCAAGCTGTTGCTTGCTGTGTCAGATGCCTTAGGGGCTGGAGCCCAAGAGAATGTGTGAAAGCTGAGGTCATCAGAGGACCCAGAGCATTAAGAAGTGTAAATGGGTAAAATCTGCGCTTGACACAAGCCTCCAAACTCCAA
Source organism: Meriones unguiculatus (assembly GCF_030254825.1). NCBI lineage: Eukaryota > Metazoa > Chordata > Mammalia > Rodentia > Muridae > Meriones > Meriones unguiculatus. The sequence goes on along the minus strand of NC_083361.1, from coordinate 82,588,185 downwards.
ACTTTTTTGAGCTAAAGCTTTTCTAAAAAATACTCAAGAACTAGGTCATAAAGAGAATCTACACGGTAAGCGTTGATGCAGTCCCGTGTGAAAGTAGCAACAGTGTCAACCTTTTTGTAAGTTGTTTCAAAAACAAAGTTTCAAAGATCTCCATAGTATTATTTTTTGTTTTTGTTTTTTTGTTTTTTTCAAATTCAAGGGTGACCTGAATTTCTAATCCTCCTTCCTCTTCCTCCTTGGTATGCTGGGATTACAGGCTTGTGCCACCCAGTGATGTTTATGAAGTACTCAGACAAAACTCAGGTCATCTTGAATGCCAAGGAAGCACTCTACCAACCACGAGAATTACATTCCCTTATAATCTCAAAATTGCATTAAAAACAAAACAAAACAAAAAAAACTGAACACTCTTTCACTGGCTGGTCCAGTAGTCTGGGGTGACCATGAGCTAATGAAGCATCCAAGGATGATCTTGAACTCTTGTTACTCCTGCTCTACCTTCCAGGTACTGGGATTACAGGCATGAGCAACTAGCCCCACCCCTGACAAAGTTTTTTTCCCCTGGTTTTTTTTTGGGGGGGGAGTGTTTGTTTTTGTGTTTTGTTTGTCTGTTTTTCGAGATAGGGTTTTTCTGTGTAGCCCTGGCTGTCCTGGAACTCTCTCTGTAGACCAGGCTGGCCTCCAACTCATGAAGATACACCTACCTCTGCTTCCCAAGTGCTGGGATTACAGGCGTGTGCCACCTTGCCTTCCACTAACTTTCTTAACTATTACTACGTGTGTGAGAGAGAAGCTGTGTGGTAAATGTACATGCACACCACTGCAAGGGTGTGGGTGGAGGTCAGAACTTTTCTTCCATCTTCCTGTGGGTTCCAGGGGATCAAATTTAAGTCTTCAGGCTTGAGGGGTAAGTGCTTTTACCCACTGAGCCATCTTGGAGTTGTGCACGTATAAGCGTGCGCGCGCATGTATTGTCTGGTAAGCAAAAATGAGGCAGGGTCTCATGTAGCTTAAGCTGGCTTAGAACACTAGAACATGGCTGGCTTTGAACCTGAGATCCTCCCGTCTCTGTCTCCCAAATGCAAGTGCTGACATTAGAGGCCTAAACTACAGCAAAAAAACAAAACAAAGGCTATCTTAGTAACTAAAATATTTTACCCACATCAAACCCCCCCAAATGAGCTTTCAAGCTTCAAGACCCCTAGTATATTAATGTACGTCAAATCTCTATCCACTTTCAAAAGCCGTGCACTAAATCCTTAGATGCCCCCCTCCCCCAGGCAAGTGACCTAAGTCAGAGCCTGATTTCATTGACACACTTGCACTCCCAACAACAACACTTCCTTTGAAAAACAGAATGTCACTTCCTCAGTCCAGAGGCCAGAAGTCCCTTGATTCTGATCTGGGGAGCAGAGACAGGAAACTCTGGTAAGCTGCTGTTCCCCCATGGCCAGCCACTAGTGCAGCTGACAGAGGGCAGGGTCTGCTGGGAGCTCCCTTGATGCACTGCAGCTGGAAGCAACCGCTCACTTCCAGGCTGTGGGAGCGATTTCTCAGAGTCCAGCACTCCCAGTCAGCGTAACGAGGTCGTCTCTTGCACTTCTTTAACGGACTTTCTATTTCCAAACTCCGCCTCGGACTACCCAAATCTCAGCTCCTGGCAGCACTCTGCTCCCTGACCTCGCTAGGCGAGGAGGGGGCGCCTCCCCCAGCTGCCGGCTCCTCACCTAGAGGGGACAGGCTGTCCCAGCAATTTCAGTAAACACTGTCAGCACCACCTGGCAATTGAGAACCACGATCTCCTCAGACCCCAGACACCAAGGGCTGCACAACACAAAACTCTGGCCAGTCAGAGCGGACCAAACTGCAGTGTCACTCCGTGGGGCGGAGGACCGCGGGCGGGGAGGGGGGGAACGGTGTGTGAGAGACGTACGGAATAATGGGAGAGAAGGGGGACAAACAAATGAGTCACTTAACACAAGCGCTGCACATGCCACTGACGCCGCCCGTGATGCGGCGGCCGCGGGCTGGAAGGAAGCCGCCGGCCACCGGGGAGGGCGGGCGAGCGGGCGAGCGGGCGAGGGACCCGGAGAGGGGCGCGGCGCCTCGCCCTTTGTGGGCCGGGGTGGGGGGCCGCGCGGCTCCTCGGCCGACCCTCCCGCTCGGGGGGACCCGGCTCCCCCGGCCCCGGGCGGCCGCTGTCGGGGCGGCCCGGAACGACCGCGGCAAACTTCGGCCGGGCGCGGAGTTCCCGGCGGGGCCGGCGGCGAGCGGCCCCGACCTCGCCCCGCCTCTCGGCGGCGCACCTGTCACAGGTGCGCGGCGCCCCGCTCGCGCCCCGCCGCGCCCGCCCTGGGAGGCCGCGGGGCCCCGGCTCGCCGCGCCCGGCCGCGGCCGGCGCCCCCGCCCCGGAGGCCGCGGGACGCCCCCCCACCCCCCGCCCGCCGCCGCCGCCGGGCCGCGCCCGCCCGCACTCACATAGCGCCTCAACTTCTTCTCGGGAGGCGATTTCCTCAGCCAGCCGGTGCATACCACGTCGTCGCCGCCGCCGCCGCCGCCGCTCATGTCGCCGGCCGACTGGAGCCCGCCGCCGGCTGGCGCGGACGAGGCTGCTGGGTCAGCCGGCCGCCGGTGCGCAGCTCGCGGGGGAGGGGAGGGGCCGGGCGGCCCCGGGCGGCGACGAGGCGGCGCGCGGGCCCGGCGGCCGCGCGCGCTCCGGTCCCCGCCCCCCACCCCCGGGCCGCGAGGGCGCGCGCGCTCGCTCCCGCGCCGCCCAGCCCCGCCGGGGCGCCTCGGCGGGCGGCCGCTCGCCACGCCCACGGCCCCGCGCAGTCCCAGGGGGCGGCCGGCGCCCGGCCCAGCCGCGCAGGCTTCCGACCCGGCAGGCCCGAGGGCGGCGGGGAACGCGGAGCGGCCGCCGGCCGGAGCGCCCTCGGGGTCTTGGTGGAGGTTGGTTTTTTACCCCTCCCCAAAGCCTCGCGCTGCAGCCGGGGTCGTGAAGACCTGCCGGCTGGTGCTGGCGCTGGGGCGAGGGGAGGCTGGAGGCGGCCCACGCCTGATGGAACATCGATCCCATTCCCCCGCCCCCCATCCGCCGGGGTCGTGTGGGAAAGGGATCCAAGGGCTGCTCCAGTTTCCTGTCCATTCCCACAGTTTCAGGTTTCATTTAGTCCGATTCTGGCTGAAATGAGTGTCTTGTCTGCGAGTTAACTCTCACAGCTCTGGGGCAGCAGAGAAGGAGCCAGACCTACTGGGTGCCGGGAGCTTTTGCTCTTGCATTGTTCACAGTGATTATCGTCACTAACCTACAAATTGGGTAGGCTGTGATTATACCCATTTTCCAGATAGCCTGAAGTCCCGCAGCTGATGCAAAGCAGTCCCAGGTGTTCTGGGAGGCGGGGAATCTTCTCACCTGCTTTTTTTCCAGAATGATGGAGGGATGGGACCGCATTGCTGGGAAACAAAGTCCAGCTGGCTCTCTCCGAGATTGCCTCTGGAAAAACCGAATCCATTAAAAGGAAATTTTAAGGTTTGGAGAGTGGAGGAAGCAAAAATTAGTGAACGTATTTCATAGTGAATCAGAAAGCAAGGAGGTGTGGAAGATCAAGAAATTGTGATTAATTTTTTTTTCCAGAGTTTGCACTCATTGACTTGCAGTGAGATCTCTCGTATATAAACGTGAGTTCAGAGATCTCTTTCTCACTGCCTTGTGCTGAGAGGACTGAGATAAGTACCAGGAAGCCAACACCTAATACCAGTGCTCCAGAGGAAGGTGGGGAAAGAAAACCAAAACCTTCCTTAAGAGTTCCTTGTTAACTCACAAAGCACCTTTACAAACAGCGTTAAAAGGTAGGTTCCCCTTTAGTTCCGCCGGGAAGTCGCTTCGTTACCCACTTTATCCACTGGGCTTTGTGCAGCTGAGAGGAGCCCGAGCGGCAGCATCCAGCAATGCCTTCTGGATAGTTTGTTCTCGCCTCTGTTTTGGTGTAGCGAAGCTACTTGTTTCAGATAGTCGGACAGTCTTTAGTCCAACAGATTTTGGTTGGGTTGGAGAATCTTCAGCCATTTCAACTGCAAAAGCCAGTTCCTACCGTGTGCTTAGCCTTTCTAGGCGTCCTGGGACCTGAAAAGACCACTCCTCCTGCCCTCATGTTTCACCGACCTTCAAGCAGCCACTGTGCTCCCGGATGGAAGGTGAAGCCAGAATGCTTAGGCTGTATCTGGGACCATAAGCACCCTTGAGTTTTTAATAATAGGGCTTCTTAAGCTACCACCGTTATGGTCGTTTTAAACTTCTGGCTCCCAGACTTTAAACTCCTTGTGAGACGTAAATATCAAGATACTTGGTCTGCCAAATCGATCAGGAGACAGTGACTCCACTCACGTCTGAGTCATGGTGCCAAGCCTCCAGGATCGCAGGGAAATCTGCAAGGATTGGCTGCCTTGAGGGTTTGGGGTGAAAGTCAAGCAGAAATAAGCCCTACCCTTTCCTAGGCGAGTAGGATTTTTTTTTTTTTTTTAATCTGTGAATTCTATGATTTAAGACACAGGCTCTTCAGCTGTCTGTTCGACTGGTTTTAACAAAGACCTGGGTTGTTCTTTATAAGTCCACATGGAAACAGAAGCCCCGTGTTTTGTGATCAAAGTCAGAAGAGGGTCTTGAGACACAACAGTTACAGAGTATGGGTTTGGGGAAGTCTTCTTGGACACCCTGATCCTTCTCCAAAGCGTAGATACAGGGGCTCTGCTGCCCTGACTTCCACCCTCCCTTTCTTATCGCTAGTTCCCAGGATGAGCTGCACACGGGCAGCACTGTTGCTGGGGTCCCTGGCTGTCTTCAGACGCTCAGGAGTGTGTCAGGCCTGGGAACAGCCCTTGGACAGAATGTTCCTGTCTGGACCGTTACTATGTCCTCTCCAATCGCTGTTGTGTCCTCCGCTCCGCCCCCCAATCTCTCTGAAAATTAAAAAATAAAAAGGAAAAAGAAAAATTATGTGAATGATTTATTTACGTGAAGGTGCGCGCCACCTATCGGAAACAGCTGGAACGACACGCCCCCTAAACCCTGCAAGGACATGCTCCACTAGCTTGTAATTTAGGTTAATTTTGATTAAAGACCACTGGTATTTCCTAAGGGGCATTAATAGCCAGCCCCAAGAGTTCTTTGGGGCATTAATCTTATATTCCCATTAAGTTCCCAGGAAATGACAATTTTAGGGGAGGTTGCCATGCAGAGATTAAAGACAGGCACAATTTCGGGGAGAGGGGGTCACCCAGGCACCACCTACGCCTTGTTGCCGCTCTCCTCCACAAGCCTGGGCTCTAAAGGGTGCAGCGTGGCTTTGAGTGTTGTTGGTGGCAGCCTGCGTTCGTGCCTGTCTCAAAGCTGAGGGTTTGTGGCCAGTAGCAGGTGCATGGCTAGTGGAAGGATCCCAAGAATGGGTTGAGAAAGCTAGAAAGAGCTGTCCTCGCTGCACACAAGGCTGGGGTGATTAGCACCGTTCTCACCAGGCTCGACGTCAGTGATTGGGCTGCTAGTGGGGTTGGACGTTTGTGTCCTAGCCCTTCTGCCTGTCCTCCCTGTCAATTTAGATGACAGGTTAATTTCAGAGCTGAGTGCTGCTTGTGAGAAAGTCAGTGGGACCAGCTGAGCCATATCAGCTGGTGACTTTCAGGACATTCACCTCTGAGGGATAGTGTGTGCTTGCTTTGAACCGATTCTGTTACCCTCATCAAATTACCCTCTGACTTACCCAAGGCTGAGGATGGTGGGTTTGGGGTGTGATTAAGACCTAATTGGGCTTCCTCTCTATGAGTTGTTTGAGTAAACTATTCTAAAAAGTTGAGCTAGTCCAGTTTTCCACTTTTACCTTTGTCAATAACCAGAACCAGCTAGGCATGGTGATGCACACCTTTAATCTCAGCATTATGGGAGGTAGAGCTCTATGAGTTCAAAGCCAGCCTGGTCTACTCAGTGAATTACAGGACAGCCAGAAATACATAGTGAGTTCCTGTCTAAAAAAAAAAAAAAAAAAAAGAACACAAAACAAACAAACAACAGACCAGTGCTACTTGCTCAATGGTAGTTAGCCTCCTAGGACATGGTATCAACAGTGGTGGAGGGTGACAATATTACTAGCGTCATTAGCAAAGTATCTAGTCTCTGACAACCTCAGCAAGCTACAGTCACCTGTCCTCATATACCAATAAAGAGACAATTGATAGTGAAAAGTTGAGAAAGGAAAGTTATCCAGTGTAGCCATATTGAAAAATAAAATGTTTCAGTGACCCAGGCCCCTAACCTGGGTGAATTTGAGGATGACTTGAGGGTTAGGTCAATAAATACAGGGCAAGATACATATATAACTAAGAAATCTGGTCAAGGTGTGGTCCTGTCAATGACCCATCATGGTCTTAGTGCCAGTCTATCCTGGAAGTTGGTCCCCTAAATTGTCAGAACTGTATGGAATCTCTTCCTAGGAAGCAAGTCCCTCCTCTGGCTAGCAAAGGGCTGAAGAAAGCTAGCTCATCCTTCCTTCAGCATGAAAACTCTGGAGAAACTGTGTGTTTTCCATTGTTTTAATAGTCTGATAGGTAGAGTGTATTCTGTTGAGTATCTTTTGTTGTTTTTTTTTAAACAAAATCTCAAAGGTTCGATTTTACTGAAAAAGACTTGGGAGCCAGAAAGCCTGCTAGCACAGAGAGGCAGAGAAGGCCCCCGCTGACCTTCCTCCTTATCAGAGTCCCCCCTCAAAAGGAGGTTCTCCATGCCATCTCAAAACCCCTCAAACTCAATGTCCCTTCCTTCTAGTTCCTGTGCCTCTTTCTATCCATCCTCCTGACTTCCTCTTCCGGTCTTTCTCTATGTTCACTCCCTGTCAACTAGTTGCTTGCTCTGCCTCCTGACATATGGTTGACTTTATTTAATCCTGTCTTGGATTAAAGGTGTGTGCTAGCGTTGAGGCAAGGCACACCACAACTAGAAACAGAATTTTCTAGTAAACAGCACAATCTCGGGGTTCACAGTGTGATCAAATATCCTGCAACAATCTTTTCTCTTGCCATGGTAGTCAAAGTAACATCACTGTTACACAGATCCTGCTGCAAACCCAGTTGTCACATTCTCCTGAGTACTAAAAAATAAAATAAAATAAAATAAAATAAAATAAGGGCATTTCCTTACCCTTTCTGCAGAGAATTAGCTCAAAGTAGACCTTGAATACATGTCAAGGCCCACTTCCCTAGGACATACCACCCTTTCTTTACTGCAAGTACAGAAGCAAATATGAGCTCCTTGAGGGCAGGAGCATATCTTAATTTTTGAGGTCAGATATACTATACATGGTCATTGTTGTGAGATCAAAAGAATCCATCCTTAAAAGGGACAACAAGTAGGACTGTGGACCACTGAAACACCCAGAACACCAGAGGAGTCACTGTCCTAGCACGGCCGCTTGCCTGCCTGGAAAGGTCGAGCAGATGCAGGCAATCCTGAGATGCCCCCACAAGCCCCTGACTATGGTGGTTGGAGTGTAGCCAAAAGCCGTGGAGCTCGCCTACTTAACAGCTTTAACTCTTGGGGAGTTTCAAAATCCATGGTTCCTCTGACCTTTTGATTTCTACCCTCAGGCTCTGTTAACCTTTGGTTTCCAAATCCAGCCACTGTGGTACATGCCTCGTTTCTCCCCCTCTGGGGCTAAGCAGCGAATCCTGCTGACATCCTGACACCTGGCTTTACTGACAGTCCTGCAGTTCCAGTACTAACTAAACTTCTCCACTCACACAGAGGTAGGAAAGCGGGAGAAATCACACCCCCTGATTCAAAGCAGTTTCATCAAGCATGAGCAGAAAGTGCTTTTCTTGGCATAATGGTTCATGATGCTTGTAATCCCAGCACTAATGCAAAGGGAGGAAGACTGCCATGGGTTGGAGGCCTAAACTATGCAGAAATTCTAGGCTTGGTTGGACTATGGAGTTCCCTGCTCAGAGCTCCCCAGAGGAAAACACTACTTGTCCCTGTACCATAAGTTGCACTGCATACCATGAGTCTGCTGGTTGTAGATCTGGGCTTTGTATTTGGAGGGGATCCAAAAGGTGAGCACTTGACCTGATTCTGTATTTCTTCCCCAAGATGACAGCCCCAAAATTTGTGAGATGTTGAATGCTTTAAAAACTGGCTGTCTGGGAGGGAAGAGTTGCTTTATAGTACCCGACAATAAATACTTATCCATTCCTCACCCCATGGACCATTTCAGGGTATCAATGTCCTTGAATACAGAGTCAAGGGATGGACACAAACCCACCATTATTTAGTATTTAGATATATGACATAAAACACTAACAGACATAACAGTATAAAGGAAAATCAAGAGCAAATGATGGTTTGGGGAGTATGTATCTGCTGCCACTTTTTAAAAACCCCAAGGCTTTGAACCCTATTTGAAGATGACCTTGCCCTCCAGCTCTTCTTGCTTCTACTACTGGAATTACAGATATGTGTACCACCCTACGGAAAATTCCATTTGTTATTAAAATTATTTAACTGCAGACTTACATGACTCAGTGTTTTGAGACATCATTTCTTAAGAAAATGTTTTCATTTTGAGACAGGGTCTCACTCTGTAGCCTTTGTCCTGTAACTATTGTCCTGAACTCAAGGGTATTTGCCTACCTCTGATCCCTGAGTGCTGGCATGAAAGGATTTGCCACCAGGCCTGACCACTTGGTATGTTTTTAAGGAACATTCACTGTAGTACTTTTCAGAATTTTTCTTTTCTTGTTTTTTAAGCAGATGAACTGTATTCCACTAAGTGGATAGACCACACTTTGCTTACTTGTTCATCAACTGATGGATATTTTAGTTGTTTGTATTTTTAGGTTATTATGAAGGCTGTGTTGAACATTTATTTCAAGCTTTAAAAAAAACATTTTTAAAAGATGTTTTGTGTGTTTTGGCTGCATGTATAGATGTGTACAAGATGCATGCCTGGTACCCATGTAGAGAAGAGGGCATTGGATCCCCTGGACCCGGAGTAATGGATGGCTGTGAGCCACCATGTGGAGTCTAGGGACTAAGCGTTGGTCCTCTGAAAAAGCAGCAAGTACTCTTAACTTCTGAGCCATCTCTCCAGGTCCCCTGCCCCATTTTAAAAGACAGCATTTCCTTTTTTATTTGGTGGCAGCCATCGGGTAAGCCAAGATGGGTATATACAAATACAAGTGGAGCTATGGGAAAAGCAGCAGTCGGCCATGCTATGCCTCCTTCTGAGGAGCTGGCAACACCTCCCCCTCTCTACTCCACATAGAGCTACCAGCCCCACATGTCCAGATAGAGTGCACAGGCTGGGATATGAGGTCAAGCAAGGTCATATCATATACACAATTTGTGTCCAACGTGGTGACTGCAAATGCCCAGTTCCTAAAGGCGCAACTTACAGAAAACTTGTCCATCCATCGAGGTGTTACCATTACAAGTTTGCTGGAAGCCTTCAGTCTGCTGCCAAGGAGAGAGCTGGATGCCACTGTGGGCCTTTGGCAGTCCTGAATTCTTCCTGGGTTGGTGATTAGTACACATATACATTCTTAGCGGTTATCCTCATTGGTTCCTCCCATCAAGCTATCAGAAGAAATCCTGACAGCCAGTGGATCACCAAACTGAGCCGCAAGCACAGAGAGGTGCAGGGGTGAACGTGTGCAAATCCCCCCAGCCCCCGCCACTGCCGGCGGCTCTCCAGGGCTGCCTAGAGAGAGCTCAGTACTCTCCAGCTTCACCGGTACCGATAAACATGTAATGACTGTGAAATTCACACCCAGAAAACAGCTCAGGACAAAGTGGGGGACAGGGCTCACTGTGTCGCCCTGGCTGGCTTGGCACTATGTAGTCTAGACTCAAATGCCGCCCAGGTGCTGAGCTCAAAGGTGTGCACCTCCGCATCAGGCTTGCATGTCAAGCTTTTACGTAAACACATGGTTTCAAGTCACTTTTTTTTAAAAATATGATCTCACTAGGTAGCTGTCTTAGTTACTTTGCATCACGGTGATACACCACCTGACGGACAAAACCTCAGAGAAGAAAGGTTTGATTTGGTTACTGGTTTCAGGCCACAGAGTAGAGAAAGCACCGCAGATTAGCATAGTTGGTGGCAGTGAGAGTACGTGGCAAAAACTCTCCACAGGTGCAGAACCAGGAAGAGCGTTTGGAGCTGAAATGGGGTGGGGATTTGGGAGAGGTATAGTCTTCAAAATCCTGGCCTAGTGACCTACTTTTGTGAGGGAGGCCCCACCTCTTAAAGGTTCCTCAGCCTTCCAAAACAAAACCTGGGGAAGAAGCATTCAGAACCAGCCGTAAGGGACATTTCAAACCCAAACCGTACCAGTAGCCCAGGGGGGTCTGCTCTGTTCAACTTTTTAAAAAAGTATTTATTTTCTTATTTTATATGTATAACCATTTCCTTGAATGAATGTATGTGAACCATGTCTACGTGGGAGTCTAAGAGGCCAGAAGATGGTGTCAGAATCCTGGAGCTGAATTATAGGCATCTGTGAGCCACCATGCAGGTGATGGGAAACGGATCCCAGTGCTCTGTAAGAACAGTAAGCACTCTGAATTACTAAGCTCTCTCTAGTACCCTGTTCAACTATGTAAATACTGCTGGATTACTTTCCATAGCAGCCACACCTACCCTCAATGTTTGAGCAGGACTCCAATCTGTCCACATCTTCTCCAATACTTACTTTCCATTTTTATTACAATTTTAACATTATTTAACAACTACTTACATGATACAATAGAACAATCTCTTCTCATTGGCTGGCACGGGCCAGCTCTGGCACACCAGTGCACACAGCCTAATGGAAACCCACCGTTTTTATAGTCATTTATGATGACAAGGGCACACTCAACAGACTTGCTTTTCTTCTTACCCTTTTTCCGCGTATAGAACATTGTTCAGAAGGTCCTGGTCCCTTCTCTTTGGGGATGAAAATGATTTTTGATGGCTGCTGATAGAAACAAAGTGTTCAGCTCCCACCAAGCACTGGAGGGAGAACAGGGTGTTTCCCTAGTACATTCGTATGGTGGAACAAAAACCACACCCCAAACATATCTTCTTGACACCCAGATGTATCTTCTGGATGAGCCCTCAGGCAGTTGCTGCAACAGGGCAAACAGCTGTGGTCTGTTTCAACATAATTTGATGTAATCAGGGTTACTTTTGATGATGTAGTAACTTTTTTTTTTTTTTTAACTCGATTATTGTTGGGTCAACAATCATGTGGCATTACATTTAGTGGCTGAAACAAAAGCCAGAATTAAAACAGCTTCCGTCTCAGCCCCCTTCTAAATGACAGCTCCACTGGGAACAGAAGTTATAAGCCATATTAAACACAATTAACTAAAAAAGGAAAGCAGTTGAAGTCAAATGACATGCAAGGACAACCAGGGTCCAGCATATCTCAAAAGAGTTAGAAATTTGTTGTTTTTCCTAGAGTGGTTAGAAATGTTGGCAGCAACTATCATTTAATATTTTCATAATAGTTTAGGGGAAAAACCCTCAAAGATTCTCCTCTGAAACTTCTCTGATCCAGCTTCTTAGCAGTTAACAATGAACTTAGCAGTTAACAATCACGAGATCCTTGGGACCAAAGTAAAAGCATAGTGCGTGCGAGGCAAATGCTCTACAGCTGAGCCACAGCCCTGGCCCTGGCCTTTTTTGTTTTTGAGATGGAGTCTTGGTATATAGGCTGTCCTCAAACTTGTGGTTAATCCTCCGGGCTCAGGGTTCTGAATACTGGGATCTCAAGAATGTCAGCCTGTACAGTGTAATAGGTGTAAAAGGCAACCCAGGCTTTTTCAGTGTGCATATAGTTATTTACCACTGAACTTCAAAAAATCCTAGAGAAGTACCTGTTTCTTCCAAATACAAAACATCTTGTTTATATCCAAATACACACTACTTAGCAGCGGCTTGTGCGAACAGCGGTCCAGGATTCTCAGGAAGGACTTGCTGAGAAACGGCCACCTCAAGTGCAGTAGCACAGAACCAAGGACAGAGACTAGTTCCTCAGGAACCTCCACAGTCTTCTGAACAAAGCTCTGGGCAGATCTCTGCGGCAGCATCAGGCACGGTTTTAACTATTCACATGGAATCAGAAATTATTCACCACCACTGTAGGGCCTGAAGAAATATGGACTTAAATTTCAGCTTGCGTTTGTGTCATCAACACGGACAGGCAGAGCAGGCAATAGACATTTGTTGAATTATAGGATATAAGTAGTTACTACTTTAAATTGGCGGCAAGAAACTTGCCTAAAACTACAGTAAGTGTGAAGAAAATCATGAACTGAAAATCTTCGAGGTTTCAGCCCAATCCATTGTAGCTTGTTTCTGAATATTTACAGCATAATATATTCACTGACTGAAGCTGAGTAAGTAAATACGCATGGCACCTTGGTAGGCCCTGGAGTTACAATGGTGAGCAGTCAGATCCATTCTTGAGAAGTCACCTGAGCCATTGTATTCAAGGAGCAATGCCAGGAGAGATGCCACAGAAATCACCTTTAGAAACAAGATCCTAGAGATAGACTATTAGTTGAGCCTCCAGATTTTTGTGTATGTTTTGAGATAGCATCTTACTATGGAACTCAGGTTATCCTCAAACTTACTATTCTCCTGCCTCAGTTTCCTGAGTGCTGGAATTTTGGGCACATTCTACCAGATCTGGCCCAGTACTTTTTAAAAACTTTTTTTTTTTTAATAGGAGAGCCTCATGCAGTCCAGACTGGACTTGAACTCACTGGGGAGCTGAAACTTCTCATTCTTCTGTATGTACCTCTTAAATGTAGGGATTACAGGCATGTAATATACTTGGTTTATGCAGTATTGGAGATCAGTTCTAGGCAAGTACTCTACCAACTGAGCAACACTCTTGGACCCCAATTTTTTAAATGGTCATTAATCACCAAATGGTCCACTATGATTATTTTTTAAAATACTAACTGGTACATATTAGTATCTAGAAAAATGATAGAAGTTGTTTTCAGTTGACATGTCTAGGGTGCTGGCATGGATAAAGGAAGGGGAAGCACCTGGACACTGATATATTGCTCGCATTAGAGGAACCAGAGTAGAAGACAAACACACAGAAAACAAGGGAGAGTGTTGGAGGAAAAGCAATGTGGGGTGAGAGCTATGGCAGCCAGTGAGGCCTGGCTTCCCAGGGGGATCACTATGCTTCGCAGAGAGGCGTAAATACTAGCTTGAAAGCAGAAGGAACAAACAGGCGTGGCTGCATATACCCCTAGTCCCAGCACTTGGGAGGCCGAGGCAGGTTGTCCTAAGCATGAGGCAGGCCTAGACTGTATGTCCTGGCTGACTTGGTGAGAACAAGTCTCAGATAACAGCAACAACAAAGAATACAGAGGACATAACCCAGTGTTATGTTCACTGAGTAGGATATTTATACAGTTGAGGATCCTTTACTGTACACATAAAGAATCAAAACCCCCTTTGAACTATCCTCAGTACAGAAACTCTTATGTCTAGTTACTTGGCATGACTACTTAAGAAAATGACAATTATGGGCTGTTCTATTCAAAAGATATACTCAATCAGTATAAACAATAAGCTCTGACAGAGACTGTGTGAACACGGAGTCCTAAGATGAGCAGGCATGTCATAGTTACCTCTATCCAGAGAGTACATTACTAGGTGTGGCATAGTGAGCGATCAATGCAAGTTTACTGACCTGAACTGAATCCATAGAACGACTTTAAAGGAAAAGACACACAAAGCCACTGCCCTACTCTTTTATGTATATAGCATTTACCCACGGATTAAAACTTAACTGTTCAAAAGTATCAGATTTTCTCATAATAATTTACTTGACATGATACATATACATATACGCATTAGTTAATTTAGGGATGTTTTTATTTTTAAAAGAGTTTCCCTTAAGAGGCTTAAAAAAAAAGATTTACTTATTATTTATACAGCATTCTGCCTACATGTATGCCTGTGCATCAGAAGAGGACACCAGATCTCACTAGAGATGGTTGCTGGGAATTGAACTCAGGACCTTTGGAAGAACAGCCAATGTTCGTAACCTCTGAGCCATCTCTTAAGAAACTTTGGTTTCCTTGACTTTTGGACAGTGCTTTCAAGCTATGAAACCCTGTCATACAATCTCACTGCTTCTAACACTACAGGAGCTTTATTCTCATTTGGTAGGTGGCTTGCAGCATTCAGAGATTAAATGAATTGCTGAGTGTCACACAGCCAGGAAATAGAATGTCAGACTTACACTAGGGTCTTCCACAACTAGTATCATTTCCTTGTCACCAAATACTCAGAAAATGTTCTCACAGCAAATTTAACTCATCAGTTTCCCAGTGTAAAATCCTGTAATGGAGAACATGGCAGGTGGAGATTACAATTACAGAGCTCACTGGCCAGACATATGCTAACTATATGAAAACCGGGCCTTGCCTTTTGAGACACTGCAAAGAAAATGTTACATATTTGTGTTAATCTTCAGTCAAAGAATGCTGTATGCTTCAACTGTTTCATGTGTGGGTAAATGACCTGTGCCTGTCCCTGTAATCCAAAAAAGTAAAGGAGGCTGGAATTGCTTCAGAATTCTCTCAAAGTGTAGTTAAGAGTCTTTAGAAGTATTTTTAGGAGGTATAGCAGTCACCACAGGATGTAAGGCAGTGATGTGTAGGTGACTTCAAAGTTCTCATGTCAACAATGTCATCTCAGGACACACACTTGGGAGCTGCTGGGTGAACAGTAGAGGGAAGCTTTCAGCTGCCCCAAAGCCACATTTGAAGGACACACTTCTGAGGAGTGACCTGAGGAGGACACCACCTCAGGAAAAGACAGAGTTATCCAGCTGAGTTATATACTGGAGAAGAGAAGCTTCGGAGAAGCAAAAGTGTCACAGCATTTCTAACTGAGTACCAACCTAAACCCAGGTTTAGTCACTGTTAGGCAGGGGTTGCTAACGGTAACCCTAAGGAAACAAAAAATTCTCTCAAGGTGGTGAGCCTGGGCTAGCAGAGTAAGTGGGGGAGTGTTGGTTTAGCCTGTGTGAGGTCTTGGGTTCAACTGCCAGTACTGCAACCAAACAATTAAACAAAACAGGAGACAACCCATCAACCTCCTTTTTACTGGAGTAGAATCAAGGCAGTGAGTTGCCATTTATTATTTGTAAGGGCAGTTGGCAAGTTACCCAGAACGGGGAAATACAGAGAGGGTAGTTTATATATGATAGGTAGAAAGTGGGATATGATATCTAGTAAGAGATTAAAAAAAAAAAAAAAAAAACAAAAAACCAACTAGGATCCTAATAAAAACAGAAAACCAGCATTTCTTGTTGAGCCAGCATATAGAGGTCTTGTCAGCCATAGTTATAAATAGCCCAGGTTCTGCCAAATACACTTAGAACTGCGAACTTACAGTTAAAAAAAAAAAAAAAAAAAAAGCTAAACTAAACCAACAACCAAAGAAATTAAACAAAAATACCAAAACCTTTACTAGACAGGTCTTCTAAGTTACTACTATCAGAGGATGAGTTTTCAAATAACAAATGTCCATTACTTTGGGAGACTATCAGTAGTTTTCATCCAAGTTCTTCCATCTTTCTATGTACATTCTAAGATAATCCAAAGAGGAAAACAGGGAAAATATGAGTATAAACTCACTTAAGAAATTTAAGGTGGACAGAGATGGCTCTCAGCTGGTTGAGTGCTTGTCCGGCACTAAAGGAAGCCCAGATCTGATTCCCAGGACCACACAAACCTAGTGTAGTGGTGCAAACCCATAAGCCCAGCACTCGGGTAGCAGAGGGAGGAGGATTAGGAATTCAAGGTCATCTTCAGCTACACACTGAGCACCAGGCCAGCCTATCAAGAAGGAAGGAAACAAAGGTAAGCCAGAGCATAGTGGTTCATGCCTGTAATCCCGGCATTTGAGAGGGGAAGGAAGAGGATCACAGGCTTGAAGGCAGCCTAGGATACACTGTGTGACCCTGCATCCATCAGACATCATCCTGAGGTTAAGTGAGGCAGAGTAAGCTTAAGTAAATTGCTTCATCTAGTGCCCTTTGCCCTATTTTCAGTTTCTTTTTACTAGAATATATTTAAGCGCAATCGTGGCAAGGTTTTTTTTTTTTTTTTTTTTTTTTTTTTGCTTGTTTGTTTTGTTTTTTCCAATTTTAATTTCCTTCTTCCTCTATAGAACAAAAAGACTAGAGGCCAAAGGTGCACTTTACAACATGCTGGGGTTTAGAATGCAACATTCTTTGGTTACTAGGAAGTTTTGGTTTTAGTTTCTTTTGAGGCTGAGGGCAGTAAACTTTATCTGTACTCATTCTCTCTCTCTTAATTAAGATATCCTTTATTTAATCAAGTGAATTTCAAGACCACTCCATTAAAAGGGAACAAGGTCTACAATATACTGCTTTATGAAGTAAGCAAATGCAAAACATGAAAACATTTTAGAAACTGTACAGTGATATCCAAATGATAGCCATAAGACTGACAACTACTACATAAACTTATGTCTTCAGGAAATAAATTACTGATGAGTCTGCCTGAACGTCAGTTTAGAAAGCACCTGGCAGCAGTTGTTTTTTGTTTGTTTTCTTAAAGGCTACCAGAGACTACGCTATGTGCTAATAAAAGCTGTATATTTACAACTCACTCCAAACAGGACTCCGAATGAGAGCTCTGTGGAGCCACAGCTGATAAGAGAACCCTGGGTTCCTGGCTACCACACATTCCAGGTCCCAGGAGGCAGTGCTGGCCACAGCCTGGCAAAATGTTGCTTATGGAAGTTCTGCCAACTCACTTTAACACAGGGTGCTCAGGGATGCTTTTTGCTCATTTCTTAGTGCTTCTCCTAACTCTTAACTTGTCATATAAAGAAGTTAAAATTGGATATCAATATCACTGATTTCTTTTTTAATTACACATAGCTTAGATTTTAGACTGAACACAAATATTGATCAGAAGCCAAAATACCCCACACACTTACCAATTCAATCCATCTTTCAACTGTGTTTTTATGTTCTCACTTCATCCACTTGCTTAAAACAAATATATGAGTAAACAGCAGTGTAATCCAAATGAAGATCTTTCATCTATTAACGACCTGAAGCAAGACATTTGACAGGCAAGGTTACTTCACCAAATGCATCTTCAACGCCTGTTCAGACATGCTTGATGTCTAGACTCAGTTTATACAGAAGGTGAATGTAACACACTGGAATTGAAGAGGGAAGCACTTCACAGATCCTGTTTGAGAAGGGCACAGGTCAAACAGCTCCTGTGGATCTGTGAGAGTTCAGCAGTCTCGGGGATGGGTCAGACGGTGACAGCATTAATCTGGAGTGGATTACTCACACAATTATGCTCTCCTCAGATCATGACAACTGCCACCAGCCAAGAGGACAGTCAGATGGAAAAATAAAAAACTGAACGTTCAATGGGAACTACTGATAAAGAAAAAAAATATATATTTTAGAACATACTTTTAGATTATACTCTTGACTTGCTGGGGTTGCCATTTGGAGGTGATATCTGAGAAAGTTGGGTAAATAGAATTTCATTTCTTTCTCAATGAAAATCAGTTTTCCCAAGAAAAACCTAGCTCAACTCAAATCAACCTTTTAACATATAAAACACTATAACAATATTCTTATGGGGCTACAGAGATGGCTTAGGAGTTGTTTGCTGTCTAATCACAAAGACTTGGAGGTCCCACAAAAAAATTCCCCTGTAGCTTCAGCTCTGAGAATCTAACGTCCTCCTTCAGCTTCTAGGAATCTATGTATACACACACACACACACACACACACACACAGAAGATATTATCTACTGAGTTCTTCACTACTGAATTATGCTCTTTTCCTAAAGAACTTACGAGGGTAGTGCTAGCTGTGGCTTCATGTACATACCTGTAAACAGCAGCACTCAGGAGGCTAAGTCAGGGGATCAGTGTGTTTAGGCCAGCCTTGGTAACACCATGAAACCTTGCTTCAGTTACTTTTCTATTGCTATGAAGAGAAACCATGGCCAAGGTAACTTGTAAGAAACATTAAATTGGGGTCTTGCTAACAGCTTTAGAGGGTAAGTCCATGATCATCATGGTTGGGAGTGTGGCGATAGGAAGGCAGGCATCGGAGCAGTAGCTCAGAACTTATATCTTATCTGTAAGTTAGAGGCAGAAAGAGATGACCTGGACTGGGCTTTTGAACCCTCAGTGACAAACCTCCTCTAACAAGACTACACCTCTTGATCCTTCCCAAAATAGTTCCGCCAACTGCCAACAAAGCATTCAAATATACGAGCCAAGAATGGTCATTCTCACTCAAGCTACCACAGACCCTTTTCACACAATCCCTGTGTTAACTGAGGCATAACATTAGTGAACTTTTAAAGTGCTTGGCTTCACATTTTCATACAGGTATAAAACGTACTTAGATCATATCCATAACCCTCTTCACCCTCTTCTATGCCTTCAGTCTTAAAGCTGGAGTGGGGGGGGGGGGTTAAGGTTCAAGGCCAGCCTTGAGTTCTAGGCCAGCTAGGATCACACAGTGAGATCCTGTTTCAAATCAAACAAAAATCTGGATTCTACATGAGAGTATGTGGTATTTGTCTTAGTTAGGCTTATTTTGCTGAACATGAACTCTAGTCCTATCGTTTTCCTGCAAATGATATAATTCCACTTAAGGTGGATGGAATACTCCCCTGTGTAACTACGCCATGTTTCCTTTGTTCACAGCCCCGTAGGCTGTTTGTGTCTTGGCTACTGTGGACAGTGCAGAAGCAAGCATGTGTGTGATGTATCTCTGTGGTACGCTACTTCTGATTCCTTTTGGTATATATCCAAGAATGGTACAGCACGATCATATGGTGGTTTTATTTTTAGTTGCCTTAAAAAAAAAAAAGGAATCCTGAATTGATTCCCATAGTGGCTGATTTCCTACCAACGGTGTATAAATTTCTTCTCTACATCCTCATCAGCATGTTATTTTCTTGATGACAGCCATGTTGACATGGGTGAAATGGATTCTCAATGCAGTTTTGATTTTAATTTCCTTTATAGCTAAGGGTGTTGAGCAGTTTCTGTCTGTGTATTTATTGGTCATTTGTATTTATTCTTTTTAAAAATGTGCGTTTTGTTTGCGAACTGTCTGTTTAATAAATCTGCCCACTGATTTATCCAACTATTTGTTCTATTGATGTTACAATCATGTTTTTATTCCTATATGCAGAGACATAGTTTTTTATATGTTAGCTGCTGACATTTTAAGTTGTTCCCTGTTATATTACCTACAAGCCAGTTTTAACTGGTATTTCCATCATTTTTCACAAATATCTCATCATCTGACACCAATATTTGTTTTTGTCCAACTACTGGTAAACTACAAGTGCTGGGCCAAACATGGAAATCCTTAGGCATATGACAAGTGTTTGGCTTCAACCGGACAATGTGCGAACAACTATCCAGACAAAGAAGAGTGAAGTAAGAAGTCTTTGGAAAAGACACTACTGATAGTCTTAGCAAAAGGTGTGAAACAATACACATTAATGTCCTAAGCCCTTTCAACCCTACAGCACACATTGAACATGCTCAAATCTGTTGTTCAACTGTCAGTTACCTTTAGCAGCTCAGTGTGCATTAGGGACTACTGTAAAGGACCCAAGGATTCAACAATTCTTAGTGAAAACATTCAACACAGATTAAGAGAGAGAAGGGTCCTCAGAGTTTATGTCCTTTGTAGTGAGTTCCACAGATGAAATAGTTGCTGACCACACAGGTGATTCTGCTTGCCCAAGACTGCTCACATAAACTGGGTGCTGAGGCCTTCTTACTCAGTCTCTTCCCATCACAGCTGTTGTGATGTCCTGCCATTCTGTAATAGTTTCTTGAAAATCATGAGAGGCATGATTCTGGGTGGATTTGGAACTGCTAGTTCCCCAAGCTCCCTGGAGTGTGAGCGTGTATGAGTGTGTGTGTGCACGCACGCACACGTGCGTGTGTGAGCGTGCCCTACTTCCAAAAATTATCAGCACTATGTCAATACCAGCCAATGGTGCAAACGTCTTAACACATTTTCTACAGACTGGTGACTTGGCTCAGC
Organism: Meriones unguiculatus; assembly: GCF_030254825.1. Lineage (NCBI taxonomy): Eukaryota > Metazoa > Chordata > Mammalia > Rodentia > Muridae > Meriones > Meriones unguiculatus. The sequence goes on along the minus strand of NC_083361.1, from coordinate 82,568,034 downwards.
AGGGAAAGGTTTTTGCTGTCCAGCCTGACAGCATGAGTTTGATCCTTGGGACCCACAGGAGGGAATAGGCTCTGGGGTGCGGTTAAGTTCTTCTCTGATCTGACACCTGCGTATGGCAAGCACACCCCGCCCCCACAAATAAACAAATGTAATAATTAAAAAAAAAATGTTTTCTGTCTTTAGCCATCCAAGTTTAAAGCTAAAAAAAAAAAATCACTGTTCTCTAAAGACGACTTTTCTAAGAAGCTTACTGTTCTTTACACAGCTTTCTATATCGTATCTGAAATAATCCATTTATCTCTAATGTCTTTCCAATACATTATAAATTCCATGAAGAATCACTTCTGTTTTGTTAACTGCTTAGCACCTCGCACAATGACATACAAAAGAAGCTCAAACAGTATTCTTTGAATACATAAATGGACTTCTCTCTCTAATCATGGCTGCAGTAAGTCTGATGAAAATCCTAATTATCCCTCCTATCCTTTCCTAAACTTAGCGTGTAAGCCCAGGGAAAGTAGACTGGAGTTGGGCCTTCAGTGAATGATTATAGATTCGGCAATGGAATGAGCATCTTTTCAAGAAAAAACAGGTGGCCCAGGCCCAGGTGCTCTCTGCCTCAGGCAGGTCAACACAGTCAACTCTTAGATGTCTTTTAACTCTCTGAGTTTTGAAGCTCACTCTTAAACAAACCGATTAAGAACTAACCAAAGAGAGGGTCGGGCATGGTGGCAGACCACTGAGGTCAAGGCCAGTCTGGTCTACTTAGCAAGTTCCAGGACAATCAGGGCTACATAGAGAGACCCTACTACCTCTAACCCCTCCCCCCAAAAAAGAGAATTAACCTGAGAGGCTGGAGAGATGGCTCAGCAGTTAAAGGGTACTGACTGCTCTTCCAGAGGCTCCAGGTTCTATTCCCAGCATCTACATAATGCCTCATAACCATTTCTAGCTCCAAATTCCAGGGATCTGATGCCCCCTTTTGGCCTCTGTGGTACCAGGCATACACATGGTGTACATGCATGTAGACAAAACAACAACATACATATAAAATTAAATTAAAAGATAATTAACCTGCAAGTACTATCTAATGAAACTTTAAAAATTAATTATTGTAGGTATGCATGTCCTTCTATAATTAGATACATTTAAATTCTACTGAGTATACAAACAGTAATAGGTCCACATAAATGAAGGCCCAAGTCAAAGTTTTTCAAAGTGTGATACCTGTCCCACCCATGCTGTGGATCAAAACCAAGGCCCCGAGCTTGCTAGGCAAATGCATGCTTGGAGCTAATGCTGAGCTACACTTCCAGACCAAGCATACTTTTAAACACACACACACACAAACACACACACACGTCCAAGTCTGTGCAAGTACTAGACACAAAATAAGTGGATTTTTTCAAGTGTTGGAACTGTCAGACCTTGAGCTCCCAAACTGACACTAGTAGCATTCTACTAGGCTAGAATATTCCATAGTCTAGAATTCCATAGGTTTGGCCACATTTCCACCCCTACGTTGGATTAAAGAAATCTTTCTTCCAAATTTCACTTGGGAAAGATCACGTGGAATTTAAAAATAATTTCTTTGCTAGGTATCAATTTAAAAACCTTATTTTACTGACTATTAGAGTATTTATAAACACCTAATACAAATGAACTGGAATAGTGATTAAACAGTTTAAGTGACTGTTATCTCCGTAACTTTTATAACAAAAGATCACCTTATTAAATATAATTTAATAATGTGATGGATGTTTCAATTTAGAATAGCAACTTCATTAATCAATTAAGACTCTGAAAGGGAATAATTTCTTCTATAAAGTTGAGTAAAGCACCAAGAAGAAGACTGGCATTTGCTGCAGCTGAAGTGGCAAGAAAGAAAAGAGCCAACATCATCTTATTTTTAGCCACTAGATGTTTTTAAAAAAAAAAAAAACTGAAAGGCAAGTGAGGTACCGGTGAAAGGCAAATCAAGACGAAACATTACCATCCTGTCTAAGAGTCTGAGACCCTGACTTCAATGTCTTCCCCCTTTTATTATTTTTTTTTTGATATGTTATCCAAGCTCGAGCTACTCTCCTGTACCAGCCTTCCAGCAGCTGGACAACAGGTCCAGTTACTTCTTCTTTTCTTAGTTAAGATCACAGACTTGAAACGTCCACTTGCTCTAAGTATTTCTTCTTGGGTGAGTTCATTTGTCTATGAAAAGCCTTTGACTTTTTAAGAAATCGAGATCATCTCTATTTTTCCTATAGCCAGGAATTACGCACTGGATCCACATTTCCAAACTGCAAACACCAGTCTTCTAGATGTGTGCTCATGTGCGGAGTCTTGGGCTTCAGGGACTTGTCATTGGTCAATCTTTCAGCTACAAAAGGCACGAATGAGTAAATCTTGGAAAGGGGATAACATCTTTGATGTTGTCCACTCCTAGGAGGCACTGTAAGTAGCGCTCAAATCCCATCCCGAAGCCTCCATGTGGCACAGGTCCAAACTTACGAAGGTCCAGGTACCTGGTTTTAAAGACAGAGAGCCATTTCTTATAAACACTAAATGAGTTACAATGTTTTGATAAGAATTTGGTATTTTACAAGTATTCTGCAGTCATTTGTCATTTATGTCTTTGGGCAGGGCAGACCCATCTTTTCACACCACAGAGACCACACAAATAGAGAAGTTACAGAGACCATGAGAATGGAGGAGTTAGCGAGGGACCCAGGTGTCTAAGGCTACTCAGACAAGTAGCAGTGATTCTGTTGTGCACTGTGGGCTTTGGTCACTTAACCTTTTTCTCTTCAAGTTACTTATGCAACATTCATCTACAGAAAATTTGCCTCATGACACTACAGAGATATTATACTAGCCTTCTTAAAAACACACTTATTTTCTAGTATGCCAGTGACAGCATTCCCCCCTCACTCAAATCACACCATTCAATATACAGAGAGAATCAGGAGTTTGTCGCTGATGTTGTCTGTGTGTAGGTCTAGGTACCTATGCTTGAGTGGGTGTATGTGGAGGGCAGAGATGGATATTAGGTGTCTTCCTCAACCATTCTCTACTCTGTTCTGAAACAGGGTGTGAATCTAGAGCTCACCAATTCTGCTAGAACGGCTACCCAGCCAACTCCAGGGGTCTGTCTGTGTCTGTTGCCCTCCTCCCTACAGTGCCAGGGTTACAGAGGGAAGCTGCTGCCTCTGACTTTTTACATGGGTGCTGGGGTCAGGTCTTTACGCTTGTATGACAGGCATTTCAACAACTCAGCCATTGCTCTATCCCTGAAAACAAAGAGTTACCAAATATTTTGCTTTTAAAAAAGATTTGTTTTATGTGCATAGTTGCTTTGCCTGCATGTATGTCTGTGCACCATGTGAGTGCAATGCCGGCAGACCAGAAGAGGGTATCAGATCCCCAGGAACTGCATTTACAGATTGTTGTTAGCTGTTATGTGGGTACTGAGAATCAAACCCACGTCCTCTGGAAGAGCTGAAGGCAAATGGTGGGAACTAGAAAGTTCATCCTGAGTGAGGTAACTCAGAAGCAGAAAGACACACATGATATATACTCACTTGTAAGTGGAGATTAGCCATATAATATAGGATAAACACACTAAAATCTATAGTCCTAAAAGAAGCTAAATAACAAGGAGGACCTTAGGGAAGAGGCTGAAACCTCACTCAGAAGGGCAAACAGGACAGACATCGGAAGTAGGAGAAGACAAGGAACAGGACAGGAGCCTTCCACAGGGGTCCTCTGAAAGACTCTACCCATCAGGGTATCAAAGGAGATACTGATAATCACAGCCAAACTTTGGGCAGAGTTCTGGAAACCTTATGGAAGATGAGGAAGATAGAAAGACCTGGAGGGGGACAGGAACTCCACAAGGAGAACAACAGAGCCAAAGTACCTGGATCCAGGGGGACCTGCAGGGACCAATACTCCAACCAAGGACCCTCCTATTCCAAGGAAGCCCATCGACAGCTCAGTTTCCAAGTGGGTTCCCTAATAAGGGATACAGGGCTGTCTCTGACATGAACTCAGTGGCCTGCTCTTTGATCACCTCCCCCTGGGGGTTGGGGGCTGTGCAGCCTTGCCAGGCCACAGAGGAAGATGATGCAGCCAGCCTTGATGAGACCTGATAGGCTCAGGTCAGATAGAAGGGGAGGAGGTCCTCCTCTATCAGGGGATTAGGGAAGGGGCATTGGGGGAGAAGAGGGAGGAAGGGTGGGACAGGGAAGAGATGAGGGAGGGGGCTACAGCAGGAATACAAAGTGAATAAATTGTAATAAATAAATTAATTAATTAATTTAAAAAAGGACACTGCTGGTCACTGTCAGGTAGTCAAAAGCCATAAGCTGAACTTTCAAAGTCTGAAACCTATCTCCTTTGTTATCAAAAGGCAAGAGTATAATCTGCCATTTTTCCCCTAAGTACAATGAAATGGTTAATGACATGGCTGATATTACTCTATTAGGATCCTAAAGCAGCACTATGTAGAAATGTAAGTAATCCGTCTACACTTGCAATACTTGACAAGCCTTGCAAAGAAAACCAGAACAGCTTTGTGGAAGTGAGTGTGACTGTGGACTGTGGTTGTTCTTAAGCAGCGTGGGCTTCTGCAGCTCCTGGGTAGCTAAAGCATCACTTAATTAAAGCTCCCAGTGTCAAACAGGGAAACTGAAGCATAATGGATAAGAGCAAAGGCATCTGTCTGGCCTATATACCAAGACTCTGTTTCAACAAAAGCACAAAGGGAGATCTGGGCTTATGGAGTTTGCAGCTCCATTCTAACTATGATCTTGACTAAGTTAGTTCACACATCTAGGCCTCATGTCTAGGGGAGTGTGATAAAGGGATAATAACAGTATCTATTTCTCCAAGGGTTGTGATGATTACATGAAATAAGAAGCACAAAAATTTGAACACTATCGCTGATAGATAACAAACAGTAACTAAATGGTAATCATTAGTTTCACTGTTTTTCACAGACCTGAAGGGAATAAATAGTTTTCTAAGTCTTATGTTCAGTTCTTAGCATTTGCTCACAGGGGCATGGAAGTACAAGCAAGAGCTCAGGACAGGACTCAGAACAGGGCCACATCCTTACCACTGGTAGGCTTTCACAAGTCCTAATCTGTAAAAAGAAAATAAGGAAAAAATGGTGACAATAGCAATAAAACATTTATTACTCAATCACAAAACATTTATTCTGGGACAGTTGTAAGGCCACACACACAGCGAATCCTGCACCTTCTAATCCTATGCAACAGAACTGAGGAAGTGAAGTTTTCTATTAGAGAAGAGGCTTTCTATTAATAACAAGGCAATCAATATTAACAATAAGCAATGCGGTACTATGAAATAAGAGGTGTAGGCAATGAATGTTATGGAATAAAAATAGGACGTGAGGAGACTCATCTGGAATGAGCTGACTGCCTGTGAAAGATGAAAAGCAGAGTCACTTCCAGTCAAGGTACCTGGAGGCACACACTGACCACACACACTTTGGCACAGCTTTCATTCCACAACATAACAGCAGTGCAATTCTGAGGTTGCGTTGATAATACTACTGCAATTTAGGTCTTGTCTAGAGAAATGTGAGTAGCATTTTAAGCTCTTGGTGGTCACTAAAATTGACCTCAGCTCTTTAAAAAGGTATTTAGTACTATTTCTGAAATGAGAAGGACCATCAGAGTTCTAATCTTCTCAAGAAAATTACAGAAAACATGAGCTACAACCACAGACAGATGCATGAGACAGAGAGGAACACACATCTACTTCATTAGGAAGGAAAAATTTTAAATATTGTCAGATATTAGGTAAGCACTTAAAATTATGAAGGGAAGGTTTCCGGGAAGAAGGAAGCAACTAAAGAAAATGAACCAATTAATCTTTCAACAGATGATGCCTTTTTCCACATGTGATTTTTACTGTGCTTAAAAAATTTTGAGGAAAAGTTTAAGTTCTTTCATCTAAAGATTCTGACCTACACTTCAGTTCCACAGTTTTCCAGGACTAACAGTGAGTGGCTGCAAGGAGGTGGCAGTCGACACTGGGAACCTTACACCCCTAACTCCTTTCTTGGAGCCTCATCCAGTGGAGCAGCTGAGGAGGCTGGAACTGCAACACCAAGTTACTCAAGAGATTTACAGGGATCTCTTTTCAAGAAATTTATTGCATCAGAGAAAAGCATAAACCTTCAAAACATGTCTTCATTACGAAAAGCTAGCCTTAAAAATGGCGAATTTAATTCGATATTTAAAAAAAAAAATTTCCCCCAAGTGTCACAAAACCCAGTATTATTAGAGAGAAGGATTAACACAGACATAGGAAAAGATTGTTTTTTTAAATGCCCGGTGCAACAAAAGTGGAAATCATAAAAAACAGGTTTATAACCATGGTCAGCTTAGGAAGTCATTGTGGTTCTTCTGGAAGATCATGAATATACAGGAGTGATAGTTCAATTAGAGATATTACTCCTTACTTTTTTATCTCTAAAATATTTTTATGTATTATGGATTCATCTTCCATATCTCAAAAGGTAAATTAAAACAATGCTATTTAAACAGCCAAGTCAAGACTTGTGTACAGTAGAGAACTCAAGGAAAGACAATCTACGTATAAATGCTGGCTTAGCATTTTTTCTATCTTTATTCTTTTCTTAGCTCAGTCTGTCTTTATGAGCCAGTGGGATCATGACATTAATAAAACAGAGTACATAAAAAGGACACAAGGAAGATAAAAATGAAGGAGAACCTTTGAAGAGGTTGGGAATAGCTCTTGCTTTTATTGCTTTTTTTAAAAAAAATTTTAAGGCAGGGTCTTAAATTTTATAGAACTGCATTTGACCTGAAACACACTATGGAGGCCAAGATGACAAGGATGACCTTGAAACTTAAAAAATGATCCTCCTGCATCTGCCTCTGAGTGCTGGGCCTGCAGACATGTGCCATCATATTTTTGTTTGTTTGTTTTTTGAGAGGGTCTCACTCTGTGTAGTCCATTGCAACCTGTGAAATTCTTTCTCTTGCTTTGGCCTCTGGCTGAGATTATAAGTATGAACTACATCTGTCATGAGCAGATGTTAGAACAACCTTCCTCAGGATCACACGGAGAAAGAGCACCAGGCCAGACAGACGTGAGGTGCCCAAGTGCTTTGTTTTTGTTACTGTGCACAGACTGCCATTGAGGACCTCATCCCAGTTACTTAAATGTACTTTTTTCTAGGTCTGACCAATACCTTGCTAGTCGCTGCTCTAGGACGTGGTATCGTTCTTCCCTGAGGCTACCTCCAAAGAGCTCCCCAACTCCAGGAACCAGAAGATCAACAGCAGCAACCTGAAGAAGAAACCAACCAACCAACCATGAACAGCACTGTGCTTTCTGGTCATTCCAACAACACTCAGATTTTCATGCCAATGGAACGGTTTTGTTTGTTTGTTTGTTTTTTAAACAATTTAAAAATTGGTTGCTTGACTATTATTAGAATGTCATTTGCTTTTTTGTCCACATTCTCTGTTTCAATATCAAATTAATATTATCTCTGTAACAATGCAATATGTTATGGGCAGAGTTTTTCTCTCTTAAATCATTTGTGATTACCAAAAATTCAAGGAAAGTCTTAAAAAGCAATACCCATTTCAAGAACAAGAGGAGAAACAAGAGAAGACTTCAGGTGAGTTCCTACAAATAGTGTTTGCACGGGATTGAAGGCCCCATTTGAAGAACACAGTACAAATTTGTGCACAGTAAGATTTATGAGGCGTAATAGCAGGTGTAAACTACCACAGCCGGCTCTAAGATAAGTTTCTTTAGGGACAAAGATTCACAGGAATATTTATCTACACGCCAGCCCAGGAAAGGGAGAGAGCCTGGGACCAGGTGACCTGTAGATGCCTTTTTAGCCCCATGAATCTGGTAACTATGTTTATATGTATGAGGCACTAGTTTCTTCTCTTTGAAGGGAATTACTAAATTAATGTAAAGGGTGTACAATAGCTCAAAAACAAGTCACACATGAACTTGATTTCATAAAGCTCATAAAATAACATCAGATATACAATATAATACTTGTTTAAGGGGAAAAAATTCTGAAGTAGTGCTTCCTAAAGAAGACAGCATGAACTAGAAACAAGTGTACATTGGGTCTTCAATAAATGCTCATGTGAGTAACGTAAATGTAAAGAAATGTTAATTATATAAATATATATTTCTATTTTTGAGACAGGGTCTTACTGTGTAGTTCTCCCTTGTCTGTAACTTGCTATCTAGACCAGGCTGGCCCGGAACTCACGGAGATTCACCTGTTTCTAGCTCTCAAATGCTGGGACTTAAGACATGTGCCACAATACCTGGCTAATTATCTATTTTTAATATTCTTTTTAGCTTTGTAAATTTTCCACAATGCTGAACGAAATAAAAAGGCACTGTCTTAAGCAAAATAGCATTAGCAAGTTCTTTTGAGATCATAGACTTAATTACTATTATAAGCTCAACATTAAAATAGAACCATTGACTATATCCAAGTGCAAAATGCTGATATTCTATAAATAAATGAGTACAAAATGATCAAAAAGTATTTATTTTTTATAGCTTCATCATAAAATAGAAGTCATAAAGTATTAAAATCACTGACCACAGCCAGCGTGTGGTGGCACATTTCTTTAATCTCAACATTCGGGAGGCAGAGGCAGGTGGATCTCTGGGAGTTCAAGGCCAGCCTGGTCTACAAAGCGAGCCCAGGGTATTCTAATTGCTCTACTTTATATTTAAAAAAAAAAAAAAAAAAAAAACACAAAAAAACCCAAAAAACCTATGCCAGTAAAATCACTTCACATATTTTATGTCAACAGCTGCACAGTTTTTTGCTTAGAAGCATTAACTTTTGCCAGGTATGGTGGCACACACTCTCTAACCCCAGAGTTCAGAAAGTGGAGACAGAGGACCCCTGTAGCTAGCTCACTAGCTAGACTAGTTAAATCAGCAGTTCTGGGTTCAGAAACCAAGACTGAAGCCTTCACATGAACGTGAGGTAGAGAGCAGTTGGGGAGGCCCAATGCCGACCCCTGGTCTCCCTTTGCACACATGCACACCTGCCTCCCCCGTCACACACACTCGCACACATACAAACAGGAACACACACACAGGAATGAAGGTACACAGGCACCGTTTGGTGCGGCCTGCCCTAGCTTTGAACTGTGCAGCTGAGGATGATTCTGACTCAGCACGTCTCCAGCCTTGTTTCCCGCCACTTCTGGTTTTACGCAGTTCTAAGGAGGGAACGGAGCACGTGGCATGCTGGGCAAGCACTCTACCAGCTGAGCTTCAGATTTTCACTCTCCCTGTCTTTGTTGGACATGTACGTGTGTACACATCTTTGCTATTTCATGACTAATGAAAGAGTTGGCTAGCTGGCTTTTCTCCTGCTGGGGAACTGAATGTGGGTCTGTGCATTTACACTATAACTGAGCTACATCTTACTTTCTACAAGTGAAAAAGGTTTTTTAAATTTTTGTATGTCATAGGTATTAAAACATTGGTTGGTAAGTGAAGAAGTACAAACCAAAACAATGAAATACCAGTTTTGGAGTTTATCTTGATAAAGAAAAATAAACAACATGAGAAACACACAAGAGAACTGATAAGCCAATACTCTCATACACCTGAAACAACTTTTCAGGTCAGCAAGTTGGTAACAGATAACCAGAGCATGTCCCAAGTCAGCAATAATAGCTTTAGGAACTGGTCTTCGCAGAACAAGCAAAGATATGGAAACGGTTAATGTATAGGATATTTAAACTGCATTAATTCCAGTAACATAAATTCAACTATAATCAGCAAGAGACTCTTATTTTAAGTTTTTTCTTTTATTTGTATTTTCTTTCTTTCTACCATGGAGATGTGCTACACTGTTGTCAGAGAAAATCACAAAAGTTTTTTTCATAGAGGAGAATGACAGTATGCAACTGTAGTTGGGCTTCTTTAATTGCTAGTGGTTCTTTACATTCTTTGTAGATTTATTTTATGTATATGAGTGTTTCGTTTGCATACATGTATGTGTACCACTGCATGCCTGGAGCCTGCAGAGGTTAAAAGAGGCCAGCGGATCTGCTGCAACTGAGGTTATGGACAGTTGTGAGCTGCCATGTGGATGTGGGGAATTGAACCTGTGTCTTCAGCAAGAATAACAACTTCCCTTCACCGCATCAGCTCCCCCCCTCACCCTTTTACTTTAGAACGTTTACCTGCAATCTCTATTACTTTGTGGCTTAATCATTTGGGTGCTTTAAAAAACGTGTACTCCGCGTGGGTATGTGTATGTCTGTGTGTGAGCGTGCCCGGAGTGTGGTGGGAAGGTCAAAGGGCAACTTTCAGGAGTTCTTTACTTCCATCATGTGGGTTCCAAGACTCAAATTCAGGTGGCAAAGGTTGGAGGCAAAAGCCGTAACCTGCTGAGCCAGTTTGCTGGTTTTGACCTGGAACTTCAACTCCTGCTTCCACTTTTCCAAGTTCTGGGATTAAAGGCTTACACCTGCACAGGTAGCTTATGTGGTGCTCAAGACTGAAGACAGGGCTCTGTGCATGCTAAACAAGCACTTTACCAACTCAGCCTGAAATTCTGTTCTTAACCTTAATCTAGAGTTTATATTTATAATTATGGGTATTTAGGTTTGGAACCCTGCGAGTCTCTGGCCTTTGTCATTCTGTGTGGCTCTGAAAAGATGGATATATAAAAAAAACCTATTACTTGCAAGAATTAAGCTGGGGGAATTCTATGTAAAAAGGTGGCAATAATCCCTTGTTATATTGTAAGAACATACAAAAATTAATAACCCAAACTGAAAAGGTAATGCCTCAAAACACGCAGGTGAAGCACATGGTGCAGATAAGACAAGTGGGTAGGGTAAGCAGCCCCAGCTAAGCCATTCTGCTTTCTCCATGGACATGCAACCAGAGAGCCCTTCCTGCTTGGTCTTGATGTAAATATAACTAAAACCACCAACCAAACAGCCGTATTCCTGGGATCTTAGCAGGTTCTGCAGCCCTAAATTATATTAAATCTGGATCTTAGTATTTGTTTTGTTTTATTTGTTTGTTTGTTTTTCATGACAAAATTTTTCTGTATAACTACCCTGGCTGTCCTGGAACTCACAGAGATCCACCTGCCTCTGCCTTTAGAGTGCTGGGATTAAAGGTGTGCTCCACCATGCTTGGCTCTTGATTGTTTTCTGTCTTTACTGCTATTTTTAGGAAAGCATAAAAGACTATCCTTCTGGGAGGGAATAAGGGAGCGGGATACAGCTGGGATACAGAGTTAATAAAATGTAACTAATAATAAAAAACAATAAAAAAAGAAACAATAAAAAAAAAGACTTTTTATCCTTCATCTTTGACTGCACACCTCTTGATATGTGAGTTTACTGTGTAACCACAGCATTTCTTATGCCCTCTGTGTAGTTTTTATTTAGCTGGAACATTGCAATTGCAGCAGATCTGGATGTTCTAAACTATGTGAATCACCACTGGACTTTTATTTTTATTTATGTGTGTGTGCATACATGTGCCATCCATGTGCAGGTGCCCGAGGGCCAGAGGCCACAGGCTCCTCTGGAGCTGGAGTTACAGGCAGTTGAGCCACCTAGTGTGGGGGTGTTAGGAACGGCAGTCAAGTTCTCTGGAGGAGCAACAGCACTCTTCATCACTGATCCTTCTCACTGGTTTCTTGAAACGTCTTTAAATCTTATATCATGGTGTCATACTCATGCATACTTTAAAAACAAGTCTCAGCATTAACAACATGTTAGCTAGATAATTTTTAGTTTTAAGAATTGGACTTTGCAGCCAGTCCTGAAGATACCTGATAAAACAGGGTCCGATGAAAGGGGAGGAGGTCCTCCCCAATGAGTGGACTTGGAAAGGGGCAGGGAAGAGATAGGGAGGGAGGAAGGGCTTGGGAGGGAATGAGGGAGCGGGATACAGCTGGGATACAGAGTTAACAAAATGTCACTAATAATAAAAAAATAAAATTGAAAAAAAATAATTGGAAGGATGTAGAACTTTCTTCATCTTTGGTGCTGGGGATGGAGCTTAGGGTCTCTGCGCTCTACTGAGCTCCACTGAGCTGTAATCTCAGCTCACTGTAAGGTACTAACCAGAGCAATTAACTTCCACCCATTAGATGCCAGATGTACTACTAGCCTCACTGTCAAACCTACGTGTCTCCAGCCATTGCTAAATGTCATCAAGGGGCTAGAGAAAGGACAGCAATCAATCCTAATTAAGAATCACTAGTTTATAGGCTGGCAGGTAAAGGTCCTTGTTGTTAAATCAATATGATTTCAGTCCAATTCAGAAACTACATGATGGAATGAAGAAGCTAATTCCCCACAAGTTGCCCTGACATATGTGCCATGGCACATGTGTATCCATAGTAACACACACACACATACATATAAAATAAATGTAAAAATAATTACTAGTTTACAATGAATCTGCTTTTTTAAACTGCTTTGGAAGTAAGAAAAAAAATCTCTTTAGAAAGTTTTGGATTTTAGTATGTTCATCCTATATTATATGGCTAATATCCACTCAAATATATAGTCTTAAAAGAAGCTAAACAACAAGTAGGACCCTAGGGAAGATGCTTAATCCTCATTCAGAAGGGCAAACAGGATACATGTTGGAAGTAGGAGAAGATAAGGACAGGTCAAGAGCCTTCCACAGAGGGCCTCTGAAAGACTCTACCCACCAGGGCACTGAAGGAGATACTGAAACTCATAGCCAAATTTTGGGCAGAGTGCTGGAAACCTTATGGAAGAAGATGGCGATAGAAAGACCTGGGGGGGGGGACAGGAACTCCGCAAGGAGAACAGAGCCAAAATACCTGGATCCAGGGGGGCCTGCAGGGACTGATACTCCAACCAAGGACCATGCATGGAGGGGACCTAGAACCCCTGTTCAAAGGAAGCCCATTGGCTGCTCAGTTTCCAGGTGGGTTCCCTAGTAAGGGGTACAGGGCTGTCTCTGACATGAACTTAGTGGCTAGCTCTTTGATCACCTTCCCCTAGGGGGTGCAGCCTTGCCAGACCACAGAACAAGTGGTTTAGGGGAAGGGGATGAGGGGAAGAGGACAAGAGGGTGGGCCTGGGGGATGTTGGGGGGCGGGGTTCAATCAGGATATATAATGGATAAATTGTGAAAAAAAAAATAAAAAAAAAAGAAAAAAGTTTTGGAGTAAACAGAAAAAAGGAATATAAAAATCTGTTAAAACCTATGTCAAAAATAATATAAAATGTTACTTCTGTTCACAATCCTTTGGCTAATGCAATTCACATAAAGAAATTCATATCAACAGGATGGGAAAGTACAACACACCCTGAGGGAGAAACGGAAACTTTGTGTATAGCAGGAGTCCACCGCACTGCTCATTCCTCAGCTCCTGGATCTCTTGCACTTGTATTGTTCTAACTAGTTCTTCATTATAACAACGAAGGAGAGATAGTTATTCTCTTATTTCCCTCCATCAAACCACAAGGAAAATACAAAGTACCATAAATAATCAAAGGTCAGAACCATTATCAAAAGTACTGATATTAAATGATCACTAACAGTCCTTCCGAGCATTTCCAGTGTGCCAGCTGCAAAGGCGACTGTGAAACTGGCCTGTGAGCACCCTTACCTGCCCAGTCAGCTGCTGCATGCCCAGCCACAGAAGCAGCTAGAGTTTAGGGGTGCGTCTTAAACCAGATAGAGCAGTGGTTCTCAAGGGGCCACATGGCAGATATCTTGCATATCAGGTATGTACATTATGATTCACAACAGTAGAAAGATTACAGTTATGCAGTAGCAATGAAATAATTTTTTTACTGGAGGGGAGGGGGGGTCACCACAACATGAGGAACTGTATTAAAGGGCCACAGTGTCAGGAAGGTTGACAACCACTGAGCTAGAACATATCACCTTTGAAGCTGCAAATTTTGAAAATTCCCTTTGGAAAAAATCTCTGTATCTTTTAACTATCTGGCTGAAAGCATCCTGATTTATTTGTTTATAAGTTTCATTATGACTACTCTGGAGAACAAATGAATGGTACAGGGACCCTCAGTGCTTCCCTATGTTGGTCTTTTTTCTTTGAAATTTATAAAATCAAAGGCAAAATTCATCCCATGACCTTGAATTTTTTAAATATCTTCTGTATTAACAATCATTTCTACTTTAAAGAAAAAAAACCTTCTGAGAGAACATAATACAGGATCAGAACATACAATCTTAGTGCATAATTGGTGGTTCTGGGGAATAATATGGTATCAGAAAGTGGAGCTAAACATTTCATTAAAATTTTGCCAGTTGCAGAGAAAAATGTCTTAATTTAAAGATGCCCAAGTTTGAGCCCTTTACATACGAATCTCCACTGTTTCTACAGAGCCCGGAAATGTAAATAGTCTGAAGACTTTGGCTCTGCTGCCCTTTCACCCCCAACTCTCCTAGCTTAAACAACCCTGTTTCACTCTGTACATCTTCCAGGCCCAGAGTGCTTCCAGGACCACCTTCCTCCATGGGTGTGGGTTCTGATTCTGCTTGGGTTACAGCTTGCTGCTGCAGCTGCCTTGATATAGCTCAGGCTGGTATTGAAGCTGAGCAAACCCTGGCTTCTGTTTATAACGTTCCCTTCTGACTCTGACTCTTTGATTCCAATCAATGTACTCAAAATGAAACAGATTTTTCCATTAAAAAAAAAAAAAGGCTAAACAGGAACAAAGCCTTTCATATATGACCTTTCTACACTAAGTTCAAGGAAGGGAAAAAGCTTAATACCCTTTCATCTGCTACTGCTGTTGGCCTTGGAAAGCAGGTAGAATGAGGAAATATCCTCCAGATGCCACGGCCAGAAGATGCAGATGGGCTGATAGACAGCAGTGAAAATTACCTGTGTTCTTATAAATCCCGAGTCAATGTCATTACTTGCCCTTGCTAAACAGGCAGAGATTTATAGTTTACAAAGATCTAACGGTTTCAAAGGAACACAATTTCACCTTGTCTCAAAATATGTTTCTATTCCCTCAGGGACAGGGTAATTAGCACACTTTTCCTTTCCTTTGGGAGTTCTAAATTCCTTGCTAGGCAGCAGAAATCAGCTGGGAGGTAAATACACATACATGCTAACTGAGTTCTTCCTCTTGAAGAAAGGAAAACATTTCTGTGAACACCACCTTTAGAATGAAGAGTCTGACTTCTGGGAATGACCTGTGGCTCATCCTTAGTCCTCTATCTTCCAGCTTAGTTCACAGATCATAGGCCATCACTAGTTCTTTAGAATTGTGAGTATGTGTGTGCACACAAGTGTGTGTGTGTGTGTGTCAGTGAGATAATAACTAGCAGAAGTTCGTTCTTTCTTCCACTCCAGCTGAGCCATCTTGGTAGTACCTCAAATGCTGTTGCAGAGTTTGGCTTGCAAGGCTAATTAAACATTTTGTTTAGTTTTTCTGACTCTCACAAACCTTTGTAGTGATAAAATAACAGCATTCCCCTTTGGAGTGAACTTACTTAGAACATGAAAGTCTACGGATACAGTGTATACAGTTTTGTGAACTTTCTTAAAACGAGCACACTGTGTGTCGCCAACATAGATCGAGAAACAGAACAAGATTAATGCCCCCAGAAGTCCTTCTCATTCTCTCGTTCGCTCATCACCCCTACAAAGAATCACATCTTTTGCTGACGATGACCACACAGGGTGAAGCTGCTGTTTTGAACTCCCTATAAACAGCACCACACAGCACAGAGTTCTGGGATTTGGCTCCTTTCACTGGAATGTGTTTTTGTGGGACTCATCATGCTGACATTGCCTTCTGCACTCTCTCTGCTGGTCTGATGTGCAAGCTACTGTGATGGAGTTTATTGTCTCAGCCAGGAAGAGTCATTTGTTAAGTACCTCTTGATTACTTTTTGTTCTCATTGTTATATCCCATTACATAATGTTCAGTAGTGCTATGAGAGTTCAGTATGATTTGTGTCTCCTAAGGGCCTAAAAGAAGACTTGATCCACAGATGCTACTGGAAGGAGGTAGTCACCCAGCAGATGGTCATTAGTTCCTAGAAGCATAAAGCATTTCTCAGGTGACTCCTGTGATAGTCCTGAGAATGCAGACAGAAACACGGAACAGCAGTGGGCTAGGTCCTGAGGTTTCAGGGCAACTAGGATTCAATCAGGAACTGGGCTGGAGGGCATTTGTGCTATCTTCTGGCAAAGAAGAGGATTGTTTCTTCCTTTGTCCTGAGAACCCATGTAAACCTGAATTTCAAAGTAACAGACTAATTTCTTTGGCGGGGGAAATTTCAAGACAGTACAACATTCAGGCTATGATGCGACTAATGCTCACTGGTTTTTCTCATTTTTACGGTGAGAAAGAATACAAAGTAGAATACAAACGTATTAAAAATGTGAAGTTCGGTGAGGAAAAGTGAACAAGTTTAAAGCTGCTGACAGAGGCAGTGACAACTCCAAAGCATCTGCACCTGTTACGAGAAACCTCACTCTGCTTCCTGACTAGACGCCAGGTGAGCAGCGGCCTTCCACTCCCGCCACGCTGCCTTCTCCGCCATGACAGAACACGTCCTCTCAAACTAAAGGCCTCTTTAACTCTTTCTTCTAGCTGCTTTTTGTCAGGCATTTTGGCACAGCAAAGAGAAAAGTGACTATATACTTTCTAATCCTGAAAAATGGGTTTAGTTATTTAAATAAACAGAAGTAATTTCTTCACTCTGAACTACTTCTCTTTGTTGTTCTTCCTAACAGTGCAGCTTCCTTTTTTAAAAAATTATTTATTTTGTGTGCATTGGTGTTTTGCTGTCTATATGTCTGTGCGAGGGTGTCAGATCCCCTGGAACTTTACTAGGTAGTTGTGAGCTGCCCTGTGGGTGCTGGGAAATGAAGCTGGACGCTCTGGAAGAGCAGCCGGTGTTGTCAACCGCTGAGCCATCGCTCCATCCCTCGGTGCACCTTCCTTTGCAGTCCTATTCTACCTGAAGGCTTAGGAGACATCTGTGCTCTCTTTTATATCTACCGCTTTAACTAAAATCATTGTTTATAAGGAAATGGAGAGATTGAAATGGAGAGAAACAGAACAGCAATAAAAGTTTAGAAAACTACCACACACGTTAAAATCTTCTCTTTTTATATATATTTCCCATCCCTACAATCCAAAGTACACATATCATTATAAGGAACCTGAGAGAGTCTGAGATAGGCTGCAGTGCATGCTATGTGTGTATACATAGATACATACATGCATGCATATATATACATATGTGTTGTCAGGATAAGCATTAGTCCTCACTAAGTAATATTAGCAATGTCTTCACTAGTTCTATTGGTTCAGGGTTCATTAGGCCAGGGAAATTAGTTAATTATGCCTTGGCTGCCTGTCAAGGTGACTTCAGAGTATGTATGTTACTGAACGTCCACTGCTGTTTCACCTTTTCTGACGGAATACTAATACTAATGTAAGTAATACTGACACGATTTTGAGACTCCTAGTACTACTTGGTGGTCCTGGTCTACCTCATTCAGATCTGTTGGATGGTTACTTTTTCCTGGTCACACTTGGAAGTTATGAACGAATATTCTCTGAGAAGCCACTCATACACAGCTGAGTATTTTCCGTTTGCATTTACATTATTTGACCAATAGTCCGGACCCAGGAGCACATGGTATTTTCCATGTTTCCTTAGATTCATAAGGCCTTCAAATGACAAAATTATGCATTGCAATTTATGTGTTCTTACGTATGTCAGCAGAGAAAAACAGGTTCCACAAAATCAGAGGCTCTTAGAGATGTACCTCAGAGATCTAATTTGGTTCTCTGACTGTAAGGAGGGAGAAACTAGAGCTCCCTGACTGCAGAGACTGTTAGATTTCAAACTGCCAGCTCTCAATCTAGTGTACTTTTCATTATGGTAATCGGCATACCTTGATTTTTTTTTTTTAGAGTGAGTTGAAGAAAAGCAAGGAACATCATTACTGTAGAATATAATTTTTCTATTACTCCAGGACCAAAGTTTTAAATACTTGTCTATCCTTGTCTTTCACTTGCTTGGCTTCTGGAAGGCTCTACCCTGCAGGGTATCAAAGCAGATGCTGAGACTCATAACCAAACTTTGGGCAGAGTGAAGGGAATATTATGAAAGAAGGGGGAGATAGAAAGACCTAGAAGGGACAGGAGCTCCACAAGGAGAGCAACAGAACCAAAAAATTTGGGCACAGAGGTCTTTTCTGAGACTGATACTCCAACCAAGGACCACGCATGGTGATAACCTAGAACCCCTGCACATGTAGCCCATGGCAGTTCAGTGCCCAAGTGGGTTCCCTAGTAAGGAAAACAGGGACTGTCTCTGACATAATCTGATTGGCCTGCCCTTTGATCCCCTCTCCGAGGGGGGAGCAGCCTTACCAGGCCACAGAGGATGACAATGCAACCAGTCCTGATGAGCCCTAACAGAACTAGTATCAGAAGGAAGGAAAGGAAGACCTCCCCTATCAGTGGACTTGGGGAGGGGCATGCATGGAGAAGAGGAAGCGAGAAAGGAATTGGGAGGGAAGATACTGCGGGATACAAAGTGAATAAAGTGTAAAAAAAAAAAAAAAAAAAGAAAACACCAATGAAACACATCTTTTTTATTTTTATTTTTTAGGGGTTAGGGTAGAGAGAGTGGGATATATTTTCACTCTGTACACTAGGCTGGTCTGAAACTTACTATGTAGACCAGGCTAGCTTCCAATTTGGGGCAATCCTCCTGCCTCAGCCTCCCTACTGCATGAGAGCATGGCACCATGCATGCCTTCACATCTGTTTTACTTTTTATGATTTCACTGAATCTTGGAGTTTACTTTCTGTGGTTGTGATAAATAATATGATGATAAGCAACTTGGAGAGGAAAGGGTTTATTTCGTCTACATTTCCAGGTCACAGTGCAGAAGGGAAGTCAGGGAAGCAGCAGGGAGCATGAAGGACAGCTACTTACCGGCTTGCTCTCTAGCCTTTGTTCAGCTAACTGCCTTTGTTTGTTTGAGACAGGGTTTCACTATGTAGACCAGGCTCATCTTGAGCTCAGATACATACCTCCCTCTGCCTCCTGTGTTAGCTTTTAAAAAAAATGTGTGTATGTGTGTGTGTGTGTGTGTGTAGGAATGTTTTACCTGCATGTGTGTCTGTATATCATGTGTGTACCTGGTGCCTGTGGAAGACAGAAAAGGGCACTGAATCCTAGAGTTATAGACAGTTGTAAACTGCCATGTGGGTTCTGGGAATTGAACGTGGGCCCTTTAAAGAGCAGCTAGTGCTTTTAACCATTGAGCCACCTTTCCAGCCCAGCTGGCTTGCTAAACAGTCTAGGATCCCTTGCCTAGAGCTGTACTGTACAGGGGACTAGGCCTGCCTCCATCAATTAGCAGTCAAGGAACGCCCACAGACATGCCCAAAGGCCAATCTGATGGAGGTAACCCCTGGTGAAGCCTACCCCAGATAGCCCCAGGGCTGTCAAGGTGATGGCTGAACCAACTCAGTGAAATCTCTTGCATAAACTCCTGCAAACCTTCCCAAAGCTATAATTAGAGTCCCACTAAGGAAATGAGGCATCTATTCACACACCCCAAGGTTTGTACATTCATTACTCAAGGTTTTTTAGGAGAAGAAATAGGCACTTTTTATAGGTTGAAAAAATAAAACCAAGGTTGCTAATTTAAATGCTACTATCTATGGCTAATGTAAAGATCTTAATTAACAATGATCAAATAAAATGGTAATGAGAAGCTATATGCCATGGTACTTTAAAAAATACGGAAGGATACTAACATCTCATTGCAGCGCTTGTGTGGTCTGAGGCACCACTAAAGAGATGAAGGCCTCCTAGAATGTACAGAGTTCAGAAGGACACACAAGAACAGAACTGTCTTTTCAGAATGCAGGTGATAGCACAGCAACATATATACACAAATACTGAGCATCGCAGTATCGGCCACAGTAAAGTTATCCCAAGTTAGAATGGATGAGAAACAACGCCATACTTAACTTCCTGCCACTCGAAACAGTGCTTCACACTTTTTATACATTACTAATCCTCACACCCAGATAGTAGATCTCAGTCCCAACTAAAACCCCGACTAAAACTTCCTGAAAGATCTAAACTAGAACTGCCCAGCTGGGTCAGTTCCTAACTCCAATGAACCACGAGTGATCATAAACTTGTA
The DNA here is from genome assembly GCF_030254825.1 of Meriones unguiculatus. NCBI lineage: Eukaryota > Metazoa > Chordata > Mammalia > Rodentia > Muridae > Meriones > Meriones unguiculatus. The sequence continues at coordinate 82,547,783 of NC_083361.1, read as the reverse complement.
TTGCTTAAGCTAAAATTCAAAGGGGTTTAGGGGCTGCCTAACATCATATAGGTTTGTTTGTTTGCTTTCCTGTTGTTCGTCTTGTTGAGACAGCATCTTACTATGTATCTCTTGGCTGTCCTGGAACTCACAGACACTACCTGCCTCTGCCTCCCTAGTGATGGGATTAAAAGTTTACACAACCATACTTGGCTCATCCACCTAATGCGCAACATGCAGATCTGTAACTTGAACCCAAAAGTATGTAACTCTGGGCCATTATACTTTCCTTTATATCACTGCCTTTGTTCAGGAAATTTCCAGCAAAAGTTCTCAGACAGACCTGCTCCCACTTTCCTTAACAAATCAGGTTACTATGCATTTGTGCTCACCCTGTGTCTAACACTTTGATGATTTCAATCCATCCAATCGCCTATTCCTACGCAATATATATATTAGATTCTTGCTATGTCCTTGGCTTTATGCTAGAGACTGAAGATGTACTGGTGAGTGCAAAAGAGATCTGTAGGTGCTCTGGACAAAGGAAAAGTCTTTAAGTAGTTTCACATGTGAGTAAAAAATTTTGTTAAAAGTTATGATGGATTAAGAATTAGTAGCTTGTAATGTCCAGCACGGCAAAGATACAACCATTGGTAAAATAGTGGTATGAATGATCTGGGGTAACTAATCACTTTCTCACTGGAGGGGAGGGGAGCGGAGGGGAGGGGAGGGGAGGGGAGGGAGGGGAGAAGGTTCAGAAGATAACGGTGCCCAGCACTAAGGCTAATGGCCTGAGTTGGAATTCTGAGTTCCACATAGTGGAAAGAGAGAAACTATTCCTGAAAGTTGTTCCCTAAAGTCTACACACTTGCAAGAGCATGCATGTGTGCCCTCCAATAAATAAATGAATGTAACAACAACAACAATAGTAAAAAGAAATGAGTCCAGAACTTAAAGCAAAAGCCTCGAGGAGACTTCTTTTAACTGAATTTCTGAGTTAGCTGAGAATACACAGCAAGCTTATTGGAACATATGAAATCACCGGGCAAGAGGAAAGACATAGGATTAGACTAAAGGTATCCCAACATCTGATAAACTGGGAAAAAACAATCTATACAGAAGACTAACTAGAGCAAGCAGTGAAAAGAGGAAGTACAAGGACCCGATGCCGCAAAGGCAAGGGATAATAGGGTTTTAGAATAAGAAATTGACAGTGCTGAGTCATGCAGACAGGGCAAATCAGAAACACTTCTGAGTAGCCTAATGACATGAAGATCCTACTGAGCTGGACAAGAACTGCTGCAGTAGAGGCAGAAGAGGAAATTGTCAGAGGTAATAAACAAGGGGCTGTGGCTGGTCTAAGAAGTGAGAATAAATGAATAAAAAGTGAGAATAAATGAATAAATAAGGTGCAACCTCAAGGAAGAGTTAGGCAAAAAAAGTTACCTCAGACTACAAAAAAACAAACCTAGTGCTGCAAAGTTTTACCAATTCTTTACAAGCTATACAGATCCCAGGTAAGTGTCAAATAGGATTTATGGCAGTATAGAATGGAGTAGAGTGAAAAACACTGCATGAAGGGACATTATTTGGGAGAATACACAGTGCAATGATGGGGTAGAGATAGCAGAGCTAAATTATCTGTGCATATTTTTCATTTGTAAATAGAGAAAACAAGTTTCTTAGCAAAACTGCTCTAGGATTTCAAGATGAGATGGTAATATGGGACTGATACTGTCTTCTAACACTGTAAAAGAAAACAGATATCTATATATACCTAAGATGGGGATGTTTTGCTTACTGGTGGGCTATAATCTTTATTTTCTACAAGTAAGTGGTGAGATACTGGATAGGAAAATTTAGGTTTTTGACCTATTTTGAGATGAATATATTTGTCTCAGACTTAACTAATAACATTACATATATAATGATTCATTAAGAATCTTGTAAGTCAGGAGAGCAACAGAACCAGAAAATTTGAACACAGGGAACTTCCCAGAGACTCATACTCCAACCTATTCATGGAGATAACCTAGAACCCCTGCACAGATGTAGCCCACGGCAGTTCAGTGTCCAAGTGGGTTACATAGTAATGGGAAGAGAAACTGCCTCTGACATAATCTGATTGGCCTGCTCTTTGATCACCTCTCCATGAGGGGGGAGCAGCCTTACCAGGCCACAGAGGATGACAATGCAGTCACTCCTGATGTGATCTGGTAGACTAAGATCAGAAGGAAGGAGAAGAGGACCTCCCCTATCAGTGGACTTGGGGAGGGGCATGCGTGAAGAAAGGGAAGGGAGGGTGGGATTGGGAGGGGAGGAGGAAGGGGCTTATGGGGGGGATACAAAATGAATAAAGTGTAATTAATAAAAAAAAATTAAAAAAAAGAATCTTGTAAGTCAAAATATATTTTTATGTTAACAGCTCATCTTATAAGCAGAAAGAAAATAAAGAGAAAGTAAATTAAAGAGTAAAATCAATTAGAAATAGAATGAAGAGATCAGAGAGCCAATCCGGGCAGAGAGAGAAGGCAGATGAGGCCTGTCACAGGGCGTTCTGCTAAGAACTCCTCAGTCCCTCCACTGCCTTCCCTCCCTGTCTCTATAAATAGACCAGACAAAAGAACTCTAAGCCAACTGTTCTTCTGCCTGATCATGCCAGCAGCATTACCTGTGGTCCAGCAAGCTTTCTCTCCCAGGAGTCTCCTAATCAATATTAAACTTGACATCAACCTAGCATCGTTATCCTGTGTTCTAGGCTACTTCCTGAACTCAGTTATTCAAACAAAATGAAACCCATTTACACTTGGATCTGTTGTACTAAGGAGGCCCTGTGAGAAAAATGAGAAGTATGTTTACTGCACAGTGGGCTCTGTGGGAAGACTGATGGATATAATTTAAGAAAATATTCTTGAAGTTAGTGAAATGAGAGAAGAGGGAGGGCCCAGATGCAGACGGTGAGCCACACTTATTTGATAATCTCCTTACTGTGTGCTGAGGACCGTCTTCATTATCCCGCATGTAGAAGGGCTTGAGTGATAATGGATAGTTAATGACAAAGACTGGTACGTTGCCACAGTGTTTCACCAGGTACTTCTCATGTTCAGTTTGTAGGTCAACACCCCACTGTAACAAGAAACAAGAAGACAGGGCTAAAATACACACACAAAAGCAACCTGTACCAGTCCCAAGGACTTTCTCTCCTCAAGACTCAATGGTGTGTGCAGCTGTCTGCCAAGGTTACACAGCTGACTAAACTAAGGAGAAACGCTTGCTAGGAAGAGTGGCCAAAAGCCCGGAAAGAGGAAAGCTGGAATCAGTAAATAAACACTATTGTTTCTGGGCCTCATCTCAGGGGGTGGCATTCAGCACAGGCAGGAAAACAAAATACTTTTCAAAGGGATAAAACTGATGCAGAATTATGGTTTTTATTAATATTGCCTAGAGCTTCTCCCCTAGTTAACTGTTTCTAAGTCTCAGGAAATGAAATGATGGCGGTAGTGCTTCCAACACTGAGCCTATCTTTAGAGAGATGATGGCTTTCTCAGTGAATTTCTATTTTAATAAAAGTCAACTCATACAAGATGTTGTTTGATGAGTATGTTATAACACCGTTCAGTCTATTTATTTAGTCAACACTACTGTCACTATTAAATTACAAGTGGCATATTTAGTCCTGGATATGGTAATAAACAAACAAACAAACAAACAAACAAAAAATTAAAACAGTATCTTTCTTGACTTCATGAAGCTTGGTAGGAATTATCAAAATAGAAATTACACAAAGAATTAACTGACTTTAAAACCAACAAGTACAAATTAAAAAAAAAAAAAACAAAAAAAAAAAAAAAACCCAGCAAGTGCTGCTGGTTGGTGGTGCAAACAATTATGCCAGGCGTTGGGAGGTAGAGGCAAGGTCTTCCTCAACATGAGGAGTCTGAGGCCAGCAGGACTTCATGAGCTCCCACAAAGAGGCTCGTTGCTGACAAACTTTGTAAGAGCCTGTAACCCCTGGATCTGGGACGAGGGTAAAGGGTTGTTCAATGACATAGGTTACACATCTTATTTCCTTACTATTCCCCCTTGTTTGGCAATACTCTCCACCCTACAAACACTTTAAACAAGAACTTTGAACAAGACGCACAATTAGGTAAAACCACTTAAGATTCATTTTCTTACAAGTAATTTTCCTTGCTTAAATATAGATTGGCCTACATGTAACAGTTACGCATAAACAAAAATTATAAAACTGCCCCCTATTTTACAATGGTAAGTGGGAACATTTCAGTTCTCCAGTCAAGGATATTTATTTGTATTGCTGGGTTTTTGTGCTGCAGTTAGTATGACTGTGTTCTCAGTCTTGTCTTCTCTGATGTTTGATGGGCCACAGAAAGCACAGGGGTCTCCTCGACTACAGACTGACAAGAGGCATCAGGTCTGTACCGAATGAGCATAAAAATAACCGGAAGGTAAAGGTGAGCAGCCCTGTGTCTGAGTGGGGGTGGGATTGGGAGTGGGGGGGGGTAGAAAACATTCCTGGACTCCGGTCAGGGAAGCAGTTGTGCTAACGGAAGATTTTCACTTCTCCCTTGGTTCCCCTTAGTTCCTCTAAAAGCCTCCAGTCTCACCCCACCACCTCCAGTAGATCACACGGATCCCCTACTGCCAACTCCCTGTTCTATCCCAGGCCCCAACCCAGCAGGCATTCCCTGGGAACCCACAAGCCATTCCAGCCAGGGAAGTAGGTAGTCTAGTCTAGCTACAAATATTCACCTCTGTCTCTGCTCCTTCAAGTCCAGTCCCGCAGCCTCATCCCCAGCTCTGTAGCTGACTTGCTTTGGCCTCTCCTCACTCTGCCTCCATTACTAAAGGACTAAGTAGACACCTTAGTAATCTGCTTAGGTGGGACATCCAGTGTTCCTCTCTCCTGGGGACCGGAAGCCCCCAGCCCACCCCCATGCCTAAGTGTCAACTCCCAAACCAGACATACATTTTACCTGGAACCCTCAGCGGCCTTTAGTTACTCCTATTCCAAATGATAGAATTCTCTTCTAAAATAATTTTGCATTGCCACACATGGTGGTGCACACCTTTAGTTCTAGCACTTGAGAGGTGGGAGCAGAGAGATCTCTGTGAGTTCTAGGCCAACTTGGGTCTACATAATGAGTTCATGGTCAGCCAAGGTTCCATAGTCAGGACTCATCTCAAAATTATTCTCAGCCACGTCCAACAAAAAAGTCACAAAGCCTATGCACAGATCCACAAACACTTACGTTACTAATAAAAGAAATAAAGTTGTTTAATGCAGCTAAAGATGGTAGGGAAACACACACACACACACACACACACACACACACACAAGCTACCTTGGGTGTAAAGGTGAAGTTCTGGGATGCTTGCTTTAAGATCTCGATTGCTTCTGTATAAGAAATGCTGGAGAAAACAACAAAAAGTAGAGAAAAGTTAACACAGTGGAACTGTTCTATACTGGACCAGTTTAAACTAGAAAAACCAAACCAGTTCCAACATAATCTGTAAGCTCATAAGTGAGTACGAAGCAATCAGGAATTAAGGCTGACCTAATCTTACGAAAATGTGCTCTGCATGAAGAGAAGTGGCTGCTCAGTAACTCCACGCCTGACCACACGAAATGTGCACTAAAGTCACCTCAGAAAGCGGTTTCTCAAGATCCACACTATGCCAATATTCTGCTAAGAGGTATGAAATATTGGGGCTCAAACAGCAAAAGACTTTTCTAAAGTTGTCACTTATTTATTATTTATTCATCTAGTAAACATGAGTGTCATAGTTACTAGATGCTAAGCATTATTCTAGGTACTAAAGACCCTATTAAAAAAAAATAAAGCTTCTGCCTTCTTGGAGCAAATAACAGGAGTAAGGGAGGTATCTGGGATGCCATTTTAGAGATGATGTTCAAGAAAGAACCTCTGAGTAAGTGACATTTGAATAGAAACCTGCATCAGAATATGAAAAAAAAAAAAAAAGAACTGCATAAATAACTGGGAGGAATATACTAGACAAAAAGAAAACCAAGTACAGGGCCTTCTCTGAGGAACACTTTGTCCCACTGAAGGAACAAAAAGGTCAGTGTGACTAGAGCATGCTGAACAAGGGGGGAAATCCCAGGAAATTGGTTAAGAACGGAAGTAAGATCATGAGCACTTCCTCAGGCATTGGCAATCTATTCTAAAACTGTAGAGGAAACGAGCATTAGTTTCCCAGTAAGAAAACTCTCACGCTTGACACGAAAAACACCACTGCATGTGTGCGCACCCCTAGAGGCCAAGGTGGGAGGAGTGCTTGGGCACAGGAGTTCAAGGCTAGCAATACTAATGGCCTCCACTTAATGAGAACACGTGATTCATTTGTAATGTTATAAAAACATTCAAAAATTAAGTATTTGTACAGGTAAAATATTTTGTCTGTAGTTCTTTCCTTAGTCTATTGTTCCAGTTCATCAATTACTTTAAATGATCTACCAATTACACTGAGAAATATTAAGGAGCAGTAGTTTTTAAACAGTTGTTGTGCCACTATTTCATTATGAAGAAATAATGATTCTAGATATTTCTTCTGGGGATAATGATCTCCTCCGTTTCTCCCCACCCTCACTCCTTCTTAATTAAAGCATGGCTTTCAAGTTCAGATTACAGCTCTGACTCTGGATACCCTTAACGGGCTTCTCAAAATCTCTCTACTAAGTATGTCTCTTGTTATGCATAAAGAATATGCCTTTGCCTTTCCAGAAACTGTTTCCAAAGTGCTTGAGGAAAAAAAGGAATTATAATTTTTTAATTTACATTGGGGATCTAATCATACAATTTACTATGCTCACTATGGTAGTTTGTACTAGCTATCACAGGTCCTCTAGACATGACACAGTAGATGTGCATAGGTTACTTGCATATACCATGGCATTTTACATTGTGTCTTAACTATGCAGATTTTAGTATACATCAGGTTCTGGGAACCAATCTATCTTCAGGGCTCTCTTAGAGTACTCTGTTCTCCCAGAGTATTGGGTTTACAGGCATGCATCAATACCAAGAGATTACTTTATAAGGTATGAATTTTAGTAATACAAATCATTATGTGTGTGTGTGTGTGTGTGTTTGTTTTTTCAAGACAGGGGTTTCTCTGTATAGCCCTGGCTGTCCTGGACTCACTTTGTAGACGAGGCTGGCCTCTAACTCAGACCCACCTGTCTCTGCCTCCTGAGTACTGGGTTTACAGGCATGCATCTATGTACCCGGAGATATTCTTTTAACTTGCTAATGATTCATTTATCTAATGAAACATGGATTATCAACTAAGAGCTAAGTATAAGAGCAACAGAAATAATTAGAACATGGGTTTTGCTTTAAATATGGTATGATAAACAGAGATATATAAAAATTATTATAACTCAATGTGATACAGTGGTCAAGTATGAGCAAAATTCAGAAAAATTATAATATCTACTTACATTAGGAAGCTGTTTTTTAGCATACGTTCTAGTCTATCCTTGATAAGACAAAAGAGAACAAAATTGAAATGTAATTATATTTATTACATATCATGAATATACTTAAAGAGCTATGCATTTGGCCTATTCACAAACTTACTACCTTCTGGCCAGGAGCTATGAATTTGTGACACAGGTCAACATCTTCAGGACAGTTTGAGAGAACCACCTCGGTGGTCGCCTTGAAGAGTTCCTCCATGACCTAAGAGAAATGAGACACAACTGCCTGAGCAGCAGCTTTACGCAAAGGTCTTCAGGGCTTTACGGCTTGAGAGACTTTCCTCTGGATTCCAGCAACTGAGAATCTGTTAAGCTAGTTAATCCCTGAACGTATTACAGCAACTCAGATCAATACTGGTGTGGAAATGAGTTGTCAAGGGAACAGCTCTGTGTCTTTACATATCAATGAACTCACTTGCAGAATCAAGACAACCATAGCAGCTCATTCACATGACTGCTGTGAGAATGATATGAAATAACCCTGTGTACTAGCTTAGCTTCTGGTTCAGAGAAACATCATTAGATTCTGTGAAAAGAGAAAGTTTTGCAAAGTGATTGGGTCAGTCGATGGTAAATGAAAGGAAACTTGAAAACCTGAGCTACAACACATGAATGTAAACAATACTTATATATTCCTTTGTTTGTTAAAATAGAAAAACATTAAAAAAAAGTTAGTATATAAGACATTAAAAAAGTTAGTATATAAGAATTAAATTCTACCAAGAATATCACTGTAAGACATAGGAGACATGTTTTCCCTAGAAGAAAGCAGTAACTAGAATAGAAAATATTTCAAGTATTTTATTTATTTCTTTTGAGACACGGTCTCACTGTGTAGCCCTGGCTGGTCTGGAACTCACTATGTAGATTAGACTGGTCTTGAACTCACAGAAAGTACTAGGGTTATTAATGTTGCCACCACACCCAGCGAAGAGTTTAAGTTTCTAAGTCACCAATAGTATAAATAGCCATGACAACTAATTTGGGAAGGATAAAAAAAACAAACAAACAAGTAGAATCCAAAAATGAAAAAAAGAGTAAAAAAACCAAACATTTGAACGGAATGGATAAAATAAAATTAAAACCTGTTAATGAGCGGAGAGACAGTTCACTGTTGACATAATCTAAAATGTGAACTACTACTAGGAACAGGCTCGCCTGACTCCCCAACACTGCATAAACGGGGCAGCGTGGCAGGCAGTATGGTAGCAGCACACCTAGAATCCTAGCACTCAGGAGTGGACACAGGATCAACAGGTCAAGATCACTCTAAAATTTGATATCTAGTTCACGAAGTGGCAGAAGACAGAGATGTGCACACACTACTAAAGCTTGCAAAGGTCAGATCACTGAAGAGAGACAGGGCAGATCAGCAGTCAAGGGGGAGGGATTAGAATACAAGGCAGCGGCAAGTCGCAGTTGTTTTGTAATAGCAAAATTGTTCTACATTTTGACTGCAGTCACAGGGACAGAGGTGGGTTCCAGCCTTAAAACTTACAAGCTTAAGTGCCTATGATGCTAATAGAACAGAAATAAATCAAAACTGTCACAGGCAGCCGCTGTGTGCTTCTCAGAGGTCAGCAAGGTTGCCTTCTCTCCCGGATACACCTCATCCAACTCACTGGACACTCCGGCCATCTCTCTGGGGTCCTCTGAACTTGTTTATTACTCCCAGACTTATTTTGAAATAGATACAAAGTAATACCAGCAGGAGTCTCTTAGGGTGGTTATGCTCTAGATAAAATGTAACTGCTGTTATGGCTCACATTCTTGGACATTTAAAAAAATCCATCAGCGAAAATATCCATAAACAACCACAGCAACAGAGAATGAATGAGTGAATGAAAGAAAAACAGAAGATGGAATAATGATACAATTCAAATATGTTTTAAATTTTGTAATTACATTTTTTAATTTGTTTTTTATTTTATATGTATGGGTTGTTTTTTGTATGTATGACTGTGTACCGTATGTATGCTTGGTGCCGTGGAAGACAAGAGAAGGCATCAGATCCCCCAGAACTGCAGTTAAAGATGGTTGTGAGCTGCCATGTGGGTGCTGGGAATCAAACCCAGGTCTCTTTGGGAGAGCAGCCTTTGTTCTTAACCACAGAATCATTGCCAGCCCCCATTATTACATTTTATTGATTAATTTTGTGATGCCATGGTATTACTGAGAAGGTCAGTGGGAATCAGTTCTTTCTTTCCACCCTGTGGGTCACCCTGTTAAGTCATCAGGACTGGCAGCCATTACCTTTACCCACTGTATGAAAATCCAGAACTGAATTCTATTTGCATTTACCACATCCATGGCATTTACTCATCCATTTCTCAGTGTTCTTATTTAAAAAAAAAAAACAACAACAACAACAAAAAAAAAAAACTTGAGGAAATGAAAGTATTTTGCAATCCTGTCATATGCCAAACAAGTTACATGTTGTCGTCATAACCTTTCCCTTCGGTATGTGTGTGGAGGCAGTAGAAATGCAGTGGAGGCAGATATGGGGAGCTCTGAGAGTGGGTCCTCCCCTCACAATGCTCTCGGAATCTAAGTGAAGGAAAAACAGTGGGTGGTGGGCTCAAACGAAGCTGCTTAAGGAACCCATACTACCCATACTATCTTGTAAGGCTCAGAGCCTAACTCCACGCGGTCAGCAATAGTGTCGTTCCAGAGGCACTATTAACACTTTGAACTGGATAATTCTTCAGGGGAAGAGAATTCATTCTGTGAGCGATAGGGCACGGAACAGCATCTTTGTCTTTAGCCATTACATACCAGCAGTAATTACTCTGCCCATCACCGCCTACGCCTTGTAGGGGTAAGCAGAAATGTCCCACGGGTGATACAAATCTAAATAATCAGGGGAAGGCATCACAATGCTTAGCCAAATATGCTACCTGGCAATGTTACTGGCTGACGGACTCTCCAGGAACTGCCAGCCCAAAGGCATTGCCTTACTCAAGGTTGTGTTTCTTTGAGGCTAGGTAACCGCATCAAATAACTGGTTGACAGGGCAAAGCACAAAAGCCCACCCTCCTGTTCTCTTCAGGGAAAGTTATTTCTAGCTCCTAACTTCCTCAGAGAAAAGGTACTCTGTAATGTGCCACAGTTCAACTTTCCCCTCTACTCAGTGCGGCTGATCCTTTCAGGAGGTGTCCTCAGAGCATTCCAAAGCCTTGAACAGCGGGGGCTGGAGACGGCGTGGCGCATGGGGAAACTTGCTGGTCTTGCCTGAGTTTGATTCTTGGTACTCACAAGGTAGCTCACACCTGTGCAATCTAGTTTCAGGAGCTCTGAGACCCTATTCTGGCTTCTGCAGGCGACATGCACACATGTGGTGTATATACACACAGGTAAAACACTCAAACATATAATAGAAATAAATCTTAAAAACGAAAACCTGGGCTGGAGAGAAGGCTCAGCTGCTATCTACGAAAGACCCATGCTAAGTTCCATGATGGGTGGATTACCGCTGGCTGCAAATGGAGCTCCACGGCAGATGTAACACCTCTGGCCTGTTTGGGTATTCATTCTCACTCTCTCTCATTTTTTTCTCATCGCCCCACTCTCTTCCTCTCTTACACGATTTCAGAAAAATAAACCTGTCAGAGTTTACTAGAAAAGGACAGGGCCATAGTCATGATTCTGACCAACCTGCAGTGCCTATGCTTTGAAACGATCGTTTCCTGGGTGAACAGGAGTGTAAGATAAACGATGAATAAGGTACAGCTAACAGACACTACTCAGTCACACAGCTATAAATCCAAACTGAGAGGCTGAGCACCAAACATTACTGATAGAGAATTTAAAATAGTAACAGTTAACTATTTCTGGGTTATTACTAAGTGTCAGTCAGACAGACGGACACACAAACACACACACGCCCGCATAATCCTCGAAGTGAATTGTTACATCTCCCGGCCCATGAATCTCTATAATGCAGAAGCACTATAATGTCAGATATTCCTGAAAATGACCAACTGTATACCTACCTGCATCAGATCCTGCAGGCTTTCAATAAAAGAAATCTCTGCTTCAACCATGTAAAATTCAGCCAGGTGTCTCCGGCTCTGAGAATTCTCAGCTCGGAATGTTGGACCAAAGGTAAATACTTGGGTAAAGGCTCTGCAATTCAAGATTAAGAGCATAAAAATAGAATACACAAGATTCATTGCAAGTATTTAAAATAACCTCAGCTCTTAAGAAAAAAAAGTTTTGCATCTATGCTGTGCCTACAAACCCACACATATTACCTGGTCTATATCTCAAATGGGAGATAATAATAGTTTCATTAAAAATGTTACATTTATAGAAACCATCTTATCCCAAAGGAATCTGCAACTGCTTTATAAACCTTATGGTTTTCTAAATATAGAAATAGAACCACTTCTGGGTGCACTCTACTGCAGCTGCCTTAAACAGCAGGCAACTGCATTTCGCTGCAATCAAGACTGAAGCAAAGGAAAAATACCACAGCCCAAGAAACAGAATCGAGTCAATAACAAAAAAACTAGAATTTCATGTGCATGAGGTACGCTCAACTTTAAATACACATACACACACACACACACACACACACACACACACACACACACAGATGTCATAAACATGTAACACCCCCAGTAGACAAAGGTTATTAAATGAAACTCTCAGCACAAGACATGGGATGTCTTCCTATGAGTTGGTGATCAAAGAGGCCCCAGAGGCCCCCAAAACAACACAGGTTACTGCCATTGCTTTTGGTTGTTCACCATAATTAATCTGTAAGACCCTATTGCCAAAGACATAGCACGCCTTAGTTGCAAGGACACAGAGAAATCAAGCTGGCACTGCCTTGAAAACTTCCTCCCTGATAGTTTTCAAGTGCTAGATGGTGCTGTGCAAGCCACTGTGGGGGGAAAAGGACATCAGTGGTTTACTCAGCACTGGACCCCGAATGTCACAACACTGATCAGGTGGGCAAGATGTGACTGACCACTGGCACAGCAGTGGTATGAAGGTTAGGGGCAACCAACTGCTTTCTTAGTGGGTCTCAGGCCTGCTCCACAGGCATCAGTTCATGCCTTGTAAACCTGGCCAAAAGACCACGGCCTGGAAGGTCATAGGCCCCAAGGGGGAACCTATTATTACTGTTTGGCTAAATAAACATGTTGTTACATGACTTCCTAAATCTTTATGTTTATACCCATCTACCAATGTGCTCTTCTCAATCTCATCCAGAGTAGCCTTTTTCTGCTGTGGGCCATGACACAGAGACGAATAAGTAGTCAAAATGCTCAGTATATGTAACTGGTGAGTGTTCATTCTTGAATGGGACATCTATATCAAACCAACCACAAGGCTCAGGGAACATCAAAGAGGAGGCAGAGGGAATTTAAGAGCCCGATGATAGAAAGGAATGCTATCAAATGCTGTTGTCGGGGCTCGAGAGATAGCTCAGAGGTTAAGAGCACTGGCTGCTCTTCCAGAGGACCTGGGTTCAATTCCCAGCACCCACATGACAGTTCACAACTGTCTGAAACTCCAGACCCAGACCCTCAAGAGGTCTGGTACCCTCACACAGACATATATGCAGGCAAAACCACTAGTGCACATAAAAAATAAAAATAAAAAAAATTGTTAAAAAAAATGCTGTTGTCTTCTGGATATGACATGACCTCTGCACTCATGAATTCACTGCAGCTTGGTCAAGATTAGCAGACTACACTAGTTGGACTCATTGGGTTACACGCACACAAACACAGAGAGAGAGAGAGAGTCAGACAGACACGAAGATGGGAGGGGATATGTTGGCATCTTTCTTTGAAGAGTGAGAGTTGGATGTGGGTATAATTCAAGATATACTGTATGCATGTATAAAACTGTCAAAGAATAAATAAAAGATAATCAAAAATAGTAACAATTCACCCTACTTAAGGCCTGCTTAAATTCTTTAAAACCACCTATATCTTTTAAATTTATTCATTTTTAGTTATTTGTGCATTGGTGTTTTGCCTGCATCTATGTCTGTGTGAGGATGTCAGATCTTAAAGAAGTTTTTGGGGAAAATTAAAAAGTAGAATAATTGTAACAGAAACCTACAAGATTTTTTCCCCTTTCTCTCAAAGGCCTTTTCAGTTGGTTAGAAGCTTAAGAATTTACATTTTGATTCTTCAGTCACCATCCTGAGACCAAGATCAGGATAGGTCTGAGAACATGAGCATTTAATGGAAAAGAGTGAAAAAATAAAAGAATACTTCTGTAGTTACCTCTCTCCCATGATTCAGGTCCAGAGCTGCCTACAGGAATGCTCCTAAAGACTAGATCCACCATGTGCAAGATGAGCAATCCTCATTCTTTACAATCTTCCCCGGCTCTGCTAATCTACTAGTCACTAAGCCAGCTTTACTTTCACTACCCTTATTGCCAACAGGCCCACTACCATTTTTATTAAAAAATTTACTTGTTTACACTTTGTAAAAGCACTCTCACATCTAGTGACTCCTCTCTGCAGTAGTTGTCAGTGTAAACCTTTGTCTTTTGCTTAGAATATAAGTGTTCTTTTGTTTTGTTGCTGTTTGAGATGGGTCATGTTATGTAGCCCATCTCTCAAAATTCTAAACACAGAATCAAAAAAGTGATGAGATTTTAGGCAAGCATCAAGCATGCCCAAGAAATACTTTTTTTTTTTGACTAGTGTTTGCTTCTGCTTTTCCTCTGATTCCAAACTACCGTGAGTTCTTAAAGTCAAATCTGATTATGTCAGGAAACTTTAAAAATCTTCAACAACTCTACTGCCACCAAAGATGAATTCAAAGTCCTGCTCTCTCCCCACGCAGCTTTCTCTCTCTCTCTCTCCAGCTCTCTGGGGACATTCTCCTTAACTAGCACGTCCCTGAGCCTTACATTTCTTTGTAGAATATTCCCTTTTCCACCTCTGCTCATCTCTAAGTACAAACTTCCATACAACTTTCAAATTTTCCCCTTTATATCATTTCATTTTTGAAATTTTATCATCCCTCCCCAACTTATTTTCCTCCTCTATATGACTATAACACTTCATCCATATATTATTATATAGTGTCTCATTTTGATATGTAATTAGGTTTTTAAAAATCCCCCTCTCCCACAGCAAACTATGAAATTTTCCACAACAGGAATCATGTTTTATTCATGTGTGTGTCTCCAGTGCCTAGTTAAAACAGGTGCTCACACTGAATGAATGAGCACTAATGATGATGACAGGCTTCTTCAGCATCAACTGGGAAGGCACACATCTTTATACAGCAACATGACAAAGAGCAAAACACTCAGATGCTTTTTCAGGCTGCTACTTAGTACCTAAACTGGATACTAAAATAGGTATCTAAAAATGGGTCAAATAATTCTGGTCTGTTCAAGCATCTATCCAAATTGTAAAAGCTGAGTTTCCAGCTTAGGGCTATGCTCTCTGATACCCTCTGCCAAGAGTATCCACTTTTAAAGATGGTAATTCTGGTACTGTCTTTCAAGGATACATTATATCAACACAAATGTTAACATTCAAGTGTATCTTATTGGAAATTTCCATAGATTCACAGGCAGTGAAATGGAAATTTACTTTTGAAGTTCTGAAATATAGGGAAAGGTTTGTTACTCAAAAGATACATGCTATTTGTGTTGTAGAATTAGGTACAAACAACAATAGTTTTTAACCTGAACTCCAAATGCAAATCCCAAGGATAACATGGCAATTCTATGTAGGATGCCATGGAATACCGGTAAGTAGTTGAGGCTTGGTATGGATCTCTACAGTATTTTGCAATAATTTTGTTTCTGGATCCACATAAAAGTATTCATTTTAATTTATTCCTTTATTTTTCCTGCCTTCCACAGCCATTTGCAGCAAGGCTTACAAACTGCTACTCAGCCTTTTGGTTAGGTCAAGTGTAGCAAAGCTTAAACCAACCAACATTTAAAAGAGAACAAGGACAATTTCTAAAATAAGACACAAAACCAGGTGAAAGGCCAGCAATGCTGTGAAAAGAGACCAGCAGAAAGTACTCAGCACTAAAAATCATTTTCGTGCCAAATTATGGGGAGATGGGAGCTATATAAAGAAAGTCATGAGCTTAGAGTAGATGCTTAAGATAACAAAAGTACATCCAATACACACCAATCAAGACAGCTATAAAAGTGGCTTTTGGGGAGGAAAAAAGTGAAATTACAGAGAAGGCTCTAAAGAGGTCACTTTCTTTCTGAAGCCCTCAAGTCGCTAAGTAGAAGAACATAAAATGGTCACTGAATGTGTGACCGTTTATTCTTTCTGCAGAACTAAGCTTCATAGTTAGAAAGAATACAGGATTTTGTTCTTTAGCTGGAGAACTCAATCAGCACAAGACGCACCGCCAACACCCCAACCTCCACGTCACCCTCTGCAAGTTCACTGACCTGAAGTGAACTCGCAGGCAGCTTCACACGGGCCTTTAAAAGAGTGCTGCTAAGTGTTTCCCCCACCCCACGAAGAGACTGCTACCTGTACACGCTAAAGCACCTGATCGCGCCTGTGCTTAGCTGGACGGGAGAAAGTGACTGCCCGCTGCTTACTGCTGCCTGAAAAGCCAGCAACTGTGGAAGTTAAGGCAAAATGGCCTGAGCTGCAGAGCAAGTTTAAGAACGGCCAGGACAACTACTGAGTCTAAAATAAACAGGAAAAAAAAAATGCATGAGGACCTAAGTTCAATTTTCAGCACTGCTGAAAAAAGATAGTCTATTTTGCTGTCTTGTGGCCAATGCATTATCAATACTGCAGTGTATCTGTCACCCACTATAGATACATGCCCAAGAGAAGATTCCAGACATTTAATGCATTATCAATACTGCAGTGTGTCTGTCACCCATATAGATACATGCCCAAGAGAAGATTCCAGACATTTAATGCATTATCAATACTGCAGTGTGTCTGTCACCCACTATAGATACATGCCCAAGAGAAGATTCCAGACATTTAATGCATTATCAATACTGCAGTGTATCTGTCACCCACTATAGATACATGCCCAAGAGAAGATTCCAGACATTTAATGCATTATCAATACTGCAGTGTGTCTGTCACCCACTATAGATACATGCCCAAGAGAAGATTCCAGACATTTAATGCATTATCAATACTGCAGTGTATCTGTCACCCACTATAGATACATGCCCAAGAGAAGATTCCAGACATTTAATGCATTATCAATACTGCAGTGTGTCTCTCACTCACTATAGATACATGCCCAAGAGAAGATTCCAGACATTCAAGAGGTGGCATGGAGCCAGAGCATGAAGAGCCTTCCCTGTACTCCAGGGTAGGAATAAGTAGTTCTGTTTGTTACCTCAAATGTCCCGTTTGTTTGAAACTCCTAACCCTGTGCTCTCTTGGTTCTCTCCTACTTATCTGGCTCCTGCCTTTGCCTCCTTTTTTAAAAAAAAAAAAATTATTTATTTTTTATTTTATTTTATTTTTTTATGATTAGTTACATTTTATTAACTCTGTATCCCATCTGTATCTCCTCTCTCATTCCCTCCCAAACCCTCTCTCCCTCCCTCATCTCCTCCCTGCCCCTTTCCAAGTCCACTGATTGGGGAGGACCTCCTCCCCTTTCATCTGACCCTGTTTTATCAGGTATCTTCAGGACTGGCTGCAAAGCCCTCCTCTGTGGCCTAGCAGGACTGCTCCTCCCTTGGGGGTGGGGAGGTCAAAGAGCCTGCCATTGAGTTCCTGTCAGAAATAGTCCCTGTTCCCCTTCCTATGGGAAACCAGTTGGTTACTGAGCTACCACGGGCTACATCCGAGCAGAAGTTCTAGGTTATATCCATACATGGTCCTTGGTGGAGTGTCAGTCTCAGAAAAGACCCCTGTGCCCAGATATATTTGGTCTTTGTGGAGCTCCTATCCTTTCCACGTCATACTAACTCCCCCTTCTTTCATATGATTCCCTGCACTCTGCTGAAGGTTTGGTTATGAGTCTTAGTGTCTGCTTTGATACACTGCTAGGTAGAGTCTCTCAGGGGCCTCTGCAACAGGCTCCTGTTCTGTTACTTGTTTTCTCCTATGTCCAATGCCTTTGCCTCTTTTTACATGCTCCTTCGTCTACCTGTTTATTACTAACACTCACCAAAGCTTAGTCCTTCCTCTTCGTTCAGTATTGATACTGAACTTAGGGTTCCTGGCATATTAGGTAAATACTTTGCCACTGAGCTTTGTCCTCAGTCCCAGACTTTCTTTTCTCGCTGTCCCTCCATGATCTTCCTCAGCCAACAATTTCAACTAACTATCTACAATTCACAATCCTATACTCTTCATATGGGTCGTTTTTCTAAAGTCCAGATGCATATATCCACCCACTTAACCGATTATTTCCCTTGTCAAAAACTGAGCTCATTAATCCACCAAGTTCAGTTTGTCTTCAGTGTTCTCCTACCATTCCAGGTCAATCCTAATAAGCTCTTTAATAACACCATGAACTGCTGCTCATAGTACCTTTTAAAACATAAAGTTTACATTTAGTACAGCACTCATTTAACACTCATTTCTGTGAAACTTCAAAATTTGTGACAGATTATACTTTTAATTTTTTTATATTTATGTTATGTGTATGGGTATTTTGCCTGCATGTACGTCTGTGTACCACGGGTATACCTGGTATGGAGGAAGTCAGAATAGGGCATTAGATTCCCTGTGACTGCTGCTATGTAGGTACTGGGAATTGAACCTAGGTCCTCTGGAAGAATAGCCAATGCTCTTAATCACTAAGCCATCTCTCCAGCCCCACTCCAGTTTTTTTTGTTTCATACTTAATAGATTTCACTATTTGCTGTTTATTATGGTATCCCTGTCTCTGGATATTTGTCAAATAACATGGTAACTTTCTATGAAATATGCTAATCTCTCAAGAGAACTTTGAGACAGCACTGAGATGGGAGGAGGGCAGGAGGGTAAGACAGTAATCCGATTACTCAGAACTTCTGCTCCTTTTTGAAATAATTGTTCTCAGAGGCATTAGAAGGCGACAGCGTTAATGTTAAAAGTCACATCCATGCCAAGTGTGGTGGAGCATGCCTTTAATCCCAGCACTTGGGAGGGAGAGGCAGGTGGATCTCTGTGAGTCTGAGGCCAGCCTGGTTTACAAAGTGAGTCCAGGACAGCCAGGGCTCTGTCACTCAGAGAAACCCTGTCTCAAAAAGCCAAGTTGTTTCAGCCTTGCCTTCTTCCCACCAGCCCTTATCTGCCATTTCCAAGACCGCCATCGCTTGCTCCTCACAGTTGCTCTTTCCTTTACCCAAAGCTCCTTCTCACAGTCCTGACAGTTAAAACAGGCACATCTTTGGCTTTCAATTTAGGGTAGAAGAGAGTGGTTAGCTGGGGCTGGGCAGATCTGATCTGATCAACAGCACCCATATAAAAGCTGGGTTTGGTAGTGCAAGTCTGTAAGCCAAGGACTTGGGGGTAAGAGAAAGGGACATGGAAACAGGTAGATGCCCTGAGCTGGCCAGCCACACGAGCCAACCGGTGAGATCTCGGTTCAGTGAGGGACTGTCTCGTGTACTTTATAGTTTTTACCTATGGCCATTTTTTATGAGGCTCAGGGATTTAAGTAGAGAGGCTTCTGTCGGGAGCCGTGACTCAGAGGCCTGCTTTGATATTTAAATCTCAGCGGAGAGATGGCTTTTAGCAGGTCTTTACTAATGGCAGAGGAGAACTTGCAAGTCCATCTCCTTTTGTTTGTGACAACAGGTGGGATAGCTTGTGAGGGTTACACCTCTTCCTCAGGCTCCTTGTGCAAATTAACCTATTGTTCTGAGATGTTTTACTGGCTAAAGTAACTCCTCAAAAAAAAAAAAAGTGGTTAGAAGGCTGGAGGCAGAGGATGAGGCAGCACTTGAGACTGGCTGCTGGCACTGCTTGCTGCAGCAGTCTGCCTTTTGCTATGGCTGTCGAGTCTGGACCTTTAAAAAGTTTCCTGTGTGCTGTGTGTTTATTTTATTAATTTTAATCCTCACACCCAACTCAAGAACCGTTCGACTCTGCCCGGCTGGCCCCGGCAGGCTTCCCTTGGGACATAGTTCTTTTCCTTCACTTTCCCTCCCCTTCTTCTTTCAGGTCCAGAGCCAACCTGGAGACTAGACTTTTGAACCCAAAAACCTCTATACCACGATACTAAGAAACTGAAACATTAGGAGGATGACTGTTGATGGAAAAAAAACATGTATATATACACAGAGAGACGCACACACACTATGCCTGTGTAGCTACTTCAAAAATTTAAATTTGTTGCTATACAATATTTAAACACAAAGAGAGAGAACAAGGTAAGGCAGAAAATAAAAATGGCAAAAAGTATCATCAGAGCCCAAAGGACCCCCCAGACCAGCACTAAGTCCATGAGCTTCCAGGTCACCCTTCTCCCCACTGACCACTTAATTCAACCAACACACATACCAGGTACTTATATCCGTGCAAGGCAAGAGAAACCTACAAACTGTATGTGACATAAGGGTTTCACAGGGTGCCGCCCAGATCCTCCTTGTTTCACATACAGCCACCAGCCACATTTGGCTATTTAAATTTAGCTATAATTAAATAAAACTAACAGAAACCGAGTTCCCTGAAATATGGCAGTCACAGCAGCCACACCCCCAGTGCCAACGACAGTCCTGGCTTGCAGCTTCCATAGTGGACAATACAGCAGTAAATCTGTTTAGCATCAAAACAGGCTGTTGAAATCATCTCAGCAAAGCAAGATGATGATCAACTAAGGAGAAAAAAAAGTGTGTTCAGACCCCGGGTAACAAGAACACAGGATGGTTGTGCAGAGCTCCTGACTGTGCTCCTGGGTCTAGTCAGAGCTGCTCTGTTTCCCACAGGCCCTGGCCATCCGGCTCCTTCCCCTGTCTTTTATCTACTGCTTTACAGAACACGCACTTACTTCGCTTGCGCGTGAGCAGAGCTTCTCTCTGGTTGCCCGCCTTTCAGAGCGGCACTGATGCACATGCAAGGACAGTTTAATAAAGGGTTTAGTAAAGTATGCTTGCAGCTTATGTTAACTGTACAAGCATGAAGCTGTGTGTTCACATCTCTGACGAAGACAGTGGAGCCACAACTCTCCAAGGACCCCAGCTCTCTGACAAGGAACAACCAAAGGAGAAAAGGCAAAGTGGACAGTGCTTCTCTTCTACCTGGCTTTTCTTTTGCCTCCCTTCCTTCCTTCCTTTTTTTTTTTGAACTTTTTACACTCTGACTTGGCTTTCCTTACAAACCAGAAGAAACACTGTTAGCAAATGCTCTTTGTATGACTACTCCTGGGACTGGGAATATAGCTCTGATGGTAGAATGCTTCCTTCAAATGCAGGAAGTTCTGGGTTTGATCCCGAAAACCATATAAAATCGGATGTTATATAAACCTGTAATCTTAGAGCACCAAAGGTGGAAGCAAGACCAGGTGTTCAAGGTCATCTTTGACTAGACAGTGAGTTCAAGGATGGCCTGAGCTGTAAGATGCTGCCTCAAACAAACAAAAACTCCCAATGATATGGATCTTGTTATAAGTTACAACAAAAGTAAGGAGATTCTGAGTCGAAGTACTTGATTTATTATCTTCAAATCTCCAAGTTATACCCAACCTTTTACAGCTCTATGTCAAATAGCAGTATTTTCAAATCAAATATGTATTTAGGCTAAGAGAGATATGCAGAGAAAATCCTTTGTGTAATAGTCCTGAAGTAACTCTACCAGAGTTATTTTTTTCCTTGCACTTCCTGCCAGTGTCCTGAAGAAGAACAAAGAAGAAAAACCAGAATTATTCAGCTGAAAAAGCTAAGTAAAATAAATAAATAAATGTCCCAGAAATAAAAACTAGTCTCAATAAAGGAATTCCCAAGAACAACAAAAACATTTCCATCACGATTCATGTGCTAAATCTGCCTTTTAAATGCGAAATCAGGCTTGCTGCCCAGGGTTTCGCATACTCTCCAAATTGTAAAGATTTGTGTAACTCCACATCTGCTTATCTAGTCTATCCACCTGTTTCAAATGGCACACATGGTTCTTTTTTTTTTTTTCGGGGTACAATGTATCATAGGAGATATAGTAGATGGTAATGTCAAGAGAAATGAAAACAATATCTGTGCAAACTTATTTATTATTAGCTTTTGCTCACGAGAGAAAAAACAATGAACAAGTTTTTTCACAAGCATTTTTTTTTAAAGGAGCAAAGATGAAGTCCCTCACTGTCCTGCTCTTACATATTTCTTATATCTGCATGTATATGCACCACACTGAACCTGATGCCCAGAGATCAGGAGGAACTGGGATCATCTCATGCTTGTGAGCCACCGTGTGGGTGCTGGGAACAAACTGGAATCTTTGAAAAGAAAAGCAAGTACTCCACTGAACCATCTCTGTAGCTCCAGTACCCTTTATTTTATATTGTAGAAAGCTTACTAATCCTTTCCACAACATTCCTTACATTTCTACTAAGGCCTATCAGGCTGTATAAATAATTCCCTTAAATCTAATATTGACAGTAGTGAAGGAAGACACTTACTGTACTTATAGTCACCTCCTTTAGGAAGACCATCCATCTGGACGATCACCGGTGCTTCTACTCCCTCTCACCCCTTGCTGATCACACAAAAGAAAGCTGCTTGGCAGTTTTTCTAAAGTTGTTTAGACACTCAATCTGCTCCAATCCCTCAAGTCTGTCAGGGTAGGTTTCAGTTAAATAAACACAGAAACAAGTCAATGATTTATGTAATTTATGTAGAGTATACAGAAAAAAAAAGCAGTTTTGATTAAAAAAAAAAAACAGCAAAAAATTTAAATTATCAGTCTCATAAAAGGTCCTGTGCCCAGATTTTTTGGTTCTGTTGCTCTTCTTGTGGAGCTCTTGTCCCCTCCAGGTCTTTCTATCTCCCTTTTCTTTCATAAGATCCCCTGAACTCTGCCCAAAGTTTGGCTATGAGTCTCAACATATGTTTTGATAACCTACAGTGTAGAGTCTTTCACAGGCCTTCTGTGGCAGGCTACTGTCCTGTTCCCTGTTTTCTCTCTCCAAACAAAGACCATGCACAGAGATAACCTAGAACCCCTGCACAGATGTAACCCATGGCATCTCAGTATCCAAGACTGTTCTCCAGTAATAGGAACAGGGACCATCTCTGGCATGAACTCATGGGCTGGTTCTTTGATCACCTCCCCCTGAAGGGGGAGCAGCCTTACCAGGCCACAGAAGAAAACAATGAAGCCAGTCCTGATGAGACCTGATAGACTATGGTCAGATGGAAGGATTGGACTGGAGGAGGGGCATAGAAGAAGAGGGAGGGAGGGTGAGATTGGGAGAGGATGGGGGAAGGGGCTACAGCTGGGATACAAAGTAAATAAACTGTAATTAATAAAAATGAAATTTAAATTAACACAAATAGGATTTCATACTTATGTGAAAATGATAAATAAAAATTCATTTTCATGTATCAGGTATACTCAAAATATTTCAGTATATTGAGAGAATAGTATTCCAAGCTTTTTATTTTATTTTAAACAGACTTTTATTTTCTAATTATGTATATGCATGTGCATAAGAGAGCTGGTATGCAGAGAGGCCAGCAGTATTGGATCCCTCTCCAGCTGGAGTTAGAGGCAGTCTGATCTGCTCTCAACTCCCTATCTTGGTTCTGATGTGGTCCTCAGGCTTCCGGAGGTAACTTTGTTCTATGCCTTAATCCATTCCTTCATTCCAGGCACTGGTGTGGTTTAACTTGACCTGTCCGGTGAGTTCTGAGATCAGACAGACTCACTCTCTATGCCACCTCTCTTGCTTCCTGCAAACCCCAGTTTTATTCTGCTGTAAAACAACTTGAAAATTACCTGTCAGCTGTTTCCTCACGGTCACGCTACTTTAGCTCGTTCTTTGTGCCTGTCTGTCCTCCAGGGAGGTCCCAGCTGTCAATGCTGCCACCAGCAGAGCAGCTAACAAGTCAGTGCCCACACGGTAATAAATGCTTGGCTTTGTACAGTACCCAGTTAATTCTCACAACAGCTCTAGAAGGTATTTGCTTTTATAGATTATAAAGTAGAAGCCCAAACATTGAGTTTATAATGAAAGTATGTAAAGAAGACAGAATTTCACTTTAACTCTCTTTGACTCCATTTACTTCAGCTATCAGGATCATTTATTTGTCGACAGAACCGATGCTTTTTTCACTGGGTTATCTTAGTATCTTTTTTTTTTTCTTAGAAATTTTATGTTTGAGATTGCTATTCTGTGATTAACTACTCATACTCTCATATTAATAATTTGTATACGACTAAAGAAGCATACAAATAGATGCATTTTAATTTCAAATCAATAAACAGAAGAAACTGAAATTGATAAAACAGTCACATTTAAAATGAATGAATCAATTTTGTAAGTTGAATATGTGACGTAGTTTAAGAACTGTAATCTTATTTAGACTTTAAATCTAGTAAGCCGACTATCTCTATTTTATTTATATTTGTTTATTTCTTATTCACTTTACACCCTTGTTGTAGTAGTGCAGCAGGTAAGAGCACTGTTTGCTTTTCCAGAGGTCCTGAGTTCAATTCCCAGCAACCAGTGTTCTTATAGAAGCCCATGAGGCAGACTTTAACACCTGTAAAATCATCCCTCTTCTGTCTTTCTGTCTATGATAAATATGCCCAGAATCTTCAACTACTTCTTAAGCCTATGGTGTCTTTAATTGTCCCTGCAATTCTCCTAGAGACAGACAGAATACAAAGTCATAACTTTTTCATATGAAGTTTAATGATAGACTCTAAGCATCTGGGAGTTGATAAAGGAATAGGACAGAGAAGCTACACAGTTTTCTAGCTTTTTATGACCTGTCTAAACATAATTCACTTGATAGTACATCCATCATGACAAAAGATATTACAGAACCAAATAGAGAAAATATGTACTACAACCTAAAGATTATATACTATAAATGTTCTATAATAATGGGAAGAAAACAAACTAGACTTCTGTGTTTTAATAAAATAAAAACAAAATATTATATAAAATATAAGTCATAACCATTAAATATGGGTGTCATTTTAAAGTGTACCTTATGTAAACATGGGAATAACATTACCTCTATTCAGCCTAGGTAAGGTGAGAGTCCCCTGACATGTGCTTAGGAAAATCTTTTTAAACAGTGGCTACCAAAATTACAATTTCTTATTTAATGCACATCTTGATTGACAGTCTATTAGGATAATAAATATGTGTACATCTCAGTAGCCATGAACCTAGATTTTGTGCTTGATACACAGTTTTCAATGCTTTTTTGCCTGAGTTTGCATATATGAACAGAGTTCAGCAACGTATGGTGTGGATGACAAGCGAGGAAGATAGATGCGCAGATGGGAGACAGTTCACACTGAGTTACGGGGAGCCTTGGTTTAGTCTGTCCCAGTGCCATCAGTCTCACACACGAGGGTGAGAGCAAGGCTTCTGAGCTCAGTGGAAGACCTGAGGGGATGAGCTAAGGGCGCCTATACCAACCGTACACAGATTCATCAGAGTTGACAAGACTGTTCAGCAGGTGAAGGTGCTTGCTGCACAGGCCTGCGTTGAATCTCTAGAACCCACAGAAAACTGGAAGGAGAGAAATGACCTCACTAAGTGGCATTCTAACCTTTACTTCTCTGTCACACACACACACACACACACACACACACTAATAATGATAATAATGTAACTGCCATTTGAAACATGTATGTTAAGCACTTGAGTAAGAGAAGTAAGCCTAGGGAAAGCGCTCATCTTGGAAACAATAAAAAGACGTCCTTCACTGCGTGAACAGATAAAGACTATTACAGATGAACAATAGAATATGGCTTAACATTAAAAATAAATGAGCGACCAAGTAATGAAAAGAACTGAAGGAACTTCCAAAGCATATTATTAAGGAAAAGAAGCCGTTCTGAAAAGGCTGCATATTGTACGAGTCCAAGTACACAGCATAGAAAATGGGAAACTATGCAGACACAGAGCAGACTGATTGGAGAGCTTTCACGGCAGGACAGCTATTCTCTATGAGATAATGGTGGATGCACGCGTGAAAGGCACAGAGCGTGTAACAGTAAGAGTAAACACTCATGTGAACTATGGACGTCAGGTGATAATGTATGCCAGTATAGAGTTATCACGGGGAGGGGCAATAATGGTAGCGGTGGAAAACAAACCTGAAGACAGAAGGAAAAACGAAGACGTCCTGTAGTTTCAGACGACATGAGAGTACTCCCAGGCAGCAAGACAGGTAAAAGGCACAGGAGACGCAACCTGCACTGAGCTTTCCACAGCTAAACTGGTTTAAGTAATTAAGTAGTAAAATAATATTAACTCACACTATAGTATAGATGTGGCTCAGCCCATTCTGATGTAAATGACAGACTAAATAAAAATGAACAAACCTTCCATACAGAATTTCAGATATCCATCCCTCAAGGAGATTCGGTTAATTCCATTTCCTACACCCTAAGCCTCCACCCAAGTGAGGGTTGAGTTGTTGATTCCCTTATAAAGAACCGGGTATAGAAAGGAGAATGCAGCATATTTTCCACTGGAGAGATCTGACAGTGACTACTTTATCTGACAGTGCAGGCAACAGCTCCTCATAAGACACAGACTCCCTCTGAGGAGGTAATGAGAATAGCACATTACTTCTGTGCTATTCTTTCTAGAAACCTGCATGAACCAGGTCTAACCTGGAGAAAAACATCAGATGAACTATGATTAGGTTACATTCTACAGGTCATGCAAAACAAAGACTGGGAAACAGCCACAGACATGAGGAGACTTGGGAACAAGACAACTGCATTTCAGATGTCTTGAACAGAATCCTGGAAAAAGAAGATATTAATAGAGAAACTGGTGAAATCCAAATAAAGCCTGGAATCTGCTTAACAGTTACTCATTAACATTATGCTCTTTGTTTTGACGAATGTGTCACAGTAATGGAAGATCTGGGGGAATAGGCAGGGGGAGGTGGAAAGTACAGTGCACTTGTAACCTGTCCATACATCTAGAAACTATTCCAAAACAGGTGTCTATTTAAAAACTGAAAAACATTGAAAACAGAGTCATAAACCCATTAGCCTAACAGAGGCTCTTTGGAAAATGCTAGCCTTCTAAATTTAACTACATTTATGGCCTTTAACAGTCTTTTAAATAAAATTAAAACACAAAGCTAAGAGAAAGAATACTAAAAATTTCTTATTAGAGTACATCATGAAACATGATGTTCTGTATATTAATAGTTCTAGAACTCTGCATATTAAACTAGAAACATTTGTGTGGCATTGTTAGAAATACGTATTATAGATTTAAGATCTAACTAATCCTTCATACACTGTATTTTATAGGTCTTTCATAGATCTTTCTCAGTGAGACATGTTTATTACATTAGTAGTCTTACAATACAGAAACAAATGTTTGAGGGCAAATGTTTGCCTCTACCAGTATAGGTTAAATATATTAGTACTGCTTATTTTGTTTTGAGATAAAGTGTCATAGCCCAAGCTGGCTATATATGTGAGGTTGACATTGAACTACTACTCCTCCATTCTCCACCTTCTAAATGCTGGGATTACAGGTTATGTGCCAAGCCTGAAAATTTATATTTATAGTTTATCTATACCTTGGATATAGGGCAAAAGGTAAGCAGCTTTTAAAGAGTAATGTTTTTTTCAATGCAATATGAGAATAAGGACCATGCAAAGGTTATCACTTAGGAGAATGCTCTTGCTCTATTATTCCTTTACTGTGAAAGAAAGTATTCTATATTATGTGAAGTTACGTATCAATGTGTACATTTTGTTCTCTACAGTAACAAATAATTTCTTCCAGTTATAAGAGATAATGCCAGAAGTTAAGGTTTATCAGCCTGTAGACAGCAAACAATTTGTGATTAATATAGAATTCTTAATTGCCCAGTTGTTAAAACTGTCTATGAATATGTAGGATGGTCTCTGCCTCTGAAATGCTGGGATTACAGGCCCACACTGCCATACTCAGAAAGCACAGTTGGTTTCAAGATTACCGTTCAAGTACCGCCGAGTTTGGCTGGTCACCAATGCCTTCCCGGCCTCCCAGCAGAGTAGGTGTGCAAACATGCAATCTATTCTACACTACACTTCCTGTGAGTTTGTCTATCTGTGCATGTTAAAAATAATGGGAAACACAAACACAAATACTACATTTTTATCATTTAAGCTTTCTTCCTGACAAGATTTTTAAGTCCTAATTCCAACAGACAAAAACAAAGTGTAACTAGGAAATTCAACACTGTTGGGTCAGCATCAAGAAATTAGTTACAGAATCACATAACAGAAGGCTAAAGGAGAACTCTAAAGAGATTGTTGTCCAATCTCTTCTTTAAGGAAAGGGAGTTGGGCTCACAGGAATACATAGATTTCCCAAGGTTTGACAGTGGCGGAAATTTACACAATTTAACTTAAAAGACTTGTTAATGGGTCTACAATACACTGTGCTAATGTTCTTTTTAAAATTCAACTGCTGATAGCTTGGAGAGAGAGCTCAGAGGGTAAAAAGGCTTGTTGCTCTTATAGAGTACCGAGGTTCAGTTCCCAGCTCCCACAACAGGCAGCTCACAAGTGTAGTTCAATGGCATCCAATGCCTTCTTCTGGACACAGACACACAGTCATGCGTGCACACACCCATGAACACACACATGCACACATCGATTACTGACAAATCGCTTCCTACTTTCTTTTTTCTTTCAAGTGAAATGAGTTAGCATATGGCTCAGACAAAAACCATGAGCAAGCTTGACTTCCACACATATGGTCAATTACATTTAAAATTTTGAGTATATGGTCACAATTTAATCAAGAAAAATTAGGAATAAAAAAAT
Source organism: Meriones unguiculatus (assembly GCF_030254825.1). Classification (NCBI taxonomy): domain Eukaryota; kingdom Metazoa; phylum Chordata; class Mammalia; order Rodentia; family Muridae; genus Meriones; species Meriones unguiculatus. The sequence goes on along the minus strand of NC_083361.1, from coordinate 82,519,380 downwards.
TTTCAACTTCACATTTTACTGTTACACTTTTTACTAAAAACGGAAGTCTAGACTAATGTGATTTTACTTGAAAAACATTTGGGAATTTTTACTTGTCTTTTTAGATTTATTTTATGCATGAGTGTTTGCCAGCCTGTGTTTATGTACCATTTGCATGCCTGGTGACCTCAGGTAAGAAGAGGATGTCAGATCCCCTGAGACTACAGTTACAGACAGTTGTGAGCCACCGTGTGGGTGCTGGGAGCCAAACCCAGCTCCTCTTCAGGAAAAGCCACGGGGCCATCTTTCCAGCCCCCCACTCAGACACTTTCAATTTCAAATTCACTTTTGGGAGATTAATGACAGAATAATTTCAGCTTTGGGGTTTGAGCACATTGTTTCATTCTGCTCCAAATCACAATCAGCATAAACAAGAAAAAAATAAAATCTGTACCCTGACATCACTTCTAGGTGAAGTTGTCCTGAGACAGTTAAGAAGGCGGGAACATCAAAGAAATTCTCCTCAGGTACCTTCATGTTGCTTGAAGGCTATAGATAAAAAAAAAAAAAAAACACAAGCCACAAAAAGCTATTATGCATTTTGTTTTGCTTTTCACAACCATACATGATCCATAACTAAAAACAGTATTGCAGTTAAGCCTATGTAAGGACTTTTCCTTCTGACTGAAATAAAAGGCGATTACCATTACCTAAACCAGAACATACCTATGCAGACAGTTCTAACAGCAAAAGGGCTTACCATGTATTTTAAAACACAGTAACTACAGGACAAAGCACTTTTTCATTATTTTTTTCCTTAAAAAGTAGTTCTGATTAAGGGCAAACAAAGGCAAGAGATTATGAATCAAAACATTAAATATGATAATTCACATGACCTCTTTAACTATGAGCTACAATTAAGGCCTAGTTTTCTCAGAGTAGCCTCTAGAACATGTCATATTATTAAAATATTAATAGTACTTTTATTATAGTTTTTTTAAAAAAACAGATTTATTTTTATTTTATCTGTAAGAACATTTTGCCTGCAATTATCTAAGTGTAGTGAGTGCTTGCCTGGTGCCCACAGAAGCCAGAAGAGAGTGCTCCATCCCCTGGAACTGGAATTACAGATGGTTATGAGCTGCCATGTGAGTTCTGAGAAGCAAACCTGGGTCCTTTGGAAGAGCAGCCAGTGCTCTTAACCACGTCATCTCCCTAGCTCCCTCACCTTAGAGTCTTATGAAAGCATTATAAACTCATGAACAAAAGCAGACTCTGTATCCACAGGTTCTTTAAG